>NC_090716.1:9701916-10034774 GCF_040954835.1 Lepisosteus oculatus
TCGCGCTTTCCTCCCCCCCCACCTCCTCTCTCTTTAAAATAAAAAGAGCAGACGCCGTGAAAGTTACACATTTGCGACCGCTGGCGTGCAGACGACGGGGGAGTGGAGGGGACTTGTTGTTGTGAAAATGAGGATTTGTCTTTTAAGTGTTGCACGGTTCAGTGCTGGTAACGTTCCTTTTAAAATAAAGCGCCTCCCCACTATCTGTGAGAGGGATCCAAGCTCGACTCTGCCGAGCTGGATGCCTGGCATCGCAGTGGAAATCGCAATATTGTTACGGGAAAGTACGCTGGCATTTCGGGGGACTTTCTTTTTTACCAAAGTGTTTTAAACAGACGAGGATCTTTGATTCTCGCGTGGTGACGTCAGGGCGAGAGGTTTGATGGATACAGTTACCCTGAACCGTCTCGGCTATCGATGGTAGCGTGCGCGGCACCTTTGAGGCTGAAACGTGTAGGTTTTGCCGTTTGTGCATTCATCCATTGAGCTCCGGGGAGATGAAAGAATATGCCAGCCGAACGCCGCGACGCATTGTCTTTGTTTTCTAAAGTAAGTTTCGGTTTCGACGCAATTTAAAAACGTGCCGTTTGGAAAGCACGATGCGACGAGAAGGAATTGGGGAGACAAAAAAAACAATTCCTCGCCTTCCCAGGTGAAGGGATTGTTGGATTTTTTTTAAAAAAAGTTTTGTTTTTGTTCCACGAATGTTGTTTTTGCACGCAGTATGATCGAATCGCGTTGCTTGCTTGCGAGAGAAAATGGGTTATGTTGTGTCTGGCGCTACAGCTCAGTAGTACCAACGTAGCACGGCATTTAGGTCAAATAAGTGGCTAGTTACGGTTAAATATGCACTCTTAAAAGACCGCGATGGTACATCGTGGTCTTTCAAAGTTTGTCTTCGCGTATTTTGCTGTCTACTCAGAATTTAACATTAAAAAGAAAACATTTCTTTGCCCGCAATGCACGTTGCGGTGTCCGCCCCCTTTATAGTAATAACCGCGGAAACAAACATGGAGCAGGGGCATGTCTGAGGCACTACCATATTCACGTGTGTTGTGTCGATCCGTTTTATTCTTCTGCTATCAAAAGGTCAAATTGATTTCGCTTGTGTTTGACACCCATGATTTCGCCTTCTCAGTGTTGCACGAACCTTTGGAGATGTTTGGTTTTCATAAATCGAAGATCTATCGCAGCCACGAAGGCTGTTGCATTTGTAAGACGAAGTCGTCCAGCTCTCGCTTCACAGACAGCGGTCGGTACGAAGAAAACTTCAGACTCTGCTTTGGGTAAGTTTTATTTGTATTCTGCGTTAAAATGCACTTGATCGCAGCTGCATGTTTCAGCCACAAAATAAGAGCTAGACACTCCTATGTCGTTTTCATTTATTGTTACCACTCGTTTATCTTTCAAACAAGAAGAGCGACTTAGTAGCTGTTCCGCTGACCTTACTGAGAAGTTCCCAGTCTCCAGCCGCTCTTTGGTTAGCTGGGGGAAGAGCTGGTAACCAGTTTTGGCGACATGTCCCCTCTGCGTGACACTACCGCACCACGAATCACATCTCTAATCAATCTGCCTCTCACGTCAGTGAGCACGATTTTAAACGTGTAGAAATACGGGACTCCGGGGGGGGATAAAACAATCTGGACCACAAAGGTGATTTATCACATCATTCAAGATCCCTAAACGTAGTTTTGCCGTTCATCAGCGGTCTCCGATTAAATAACCGGTACCAGTACCACTTGGTACTCTTTGCTTGGCAGCGCAGTTAAGAGTGCAGTGTGGTATTCAGCAAAGCAATTAGATTTGATAGAAGATTCATCAAATGTTTCGGAAGTCTTTCCAGATCTCCACCACTTTTCTAAACGTATCGCTAGCAAACGGGGCGGAAACATTTTTTGTTGTTCTAGGCTGATGGAAGATCGGACGGGAGATATATGTAATGCTTGCGTCCTGTTAGTGAAGCGCTGGAAGAAACTTCCCCTGGGCTCCAAAAAGAACTGGAATCACGTAAGTATCCACTGTGCAGAAAACACTTCTTTTTTTTTTTTTGCAAGGTCGTGGTGAAAAGTTTTGGGCTGATTTTTTTTTACTTATAAAGAAGTGAAGCTTCCTTGTATTTCTAGTACATGCCGGCAAAAAAAAATAAAAATAATCGGGGGTGGCTTTGAGTTTTCCTGTGCCTGTCTGGCACTGATTTGTGAAGCGTCTCTCCTCAGGTGGTCGATGCGAGAGCAGGGCCTGGCTTCAAGATGACCAAACCCAAGAAGATGAAAAGCGGCGACGGCAGCAAAAAGAAACTCAAGAAGCTTCACAAGTTCAAGAGGCAAAGTGAGTAGCAGGCTGGATGTTGGATCTGTTTGTGTCTGTGTTTGTAGTGGCCTGGATGGGCCGTGCGTGCCCTACAGGCTGCTGCTGCTGCGGCCCAGCTGCAGAAGATGACAAGGCAGGTGTGTTTGTAGTGTTAAATCGCCTTAAGTCCCAGCAGGTGAGGCTACGGTTTCAAGAAGGTGTCTCGCAAAGAGACCTGATCCGTGGAGTTCCAACTTCCCCCTGCATGCCTCACCTGCCTGGATCTCGGCATCGCCCTCCACCCGCGCGGGAGCCAGACTCCTGCCGCCGCTGGGAGTTCCCGGGAAGTTTTTCGACCAAGCCTTGTCCTTCCTTTCCAGATTCGGATGCTCACAGCACCACGTCCAGTGCCTCGCCCTCCCAGTCGCCCAGTTACAGCAACCAGTCCGACGAGGGCTCCGACATCGAGTCCAAACAGAGGCACTCCTCCCCATCCGTGTTCTCGTTCATCGACCTCTCTTACTGGAAAAGGTGCGATCCAGTTTTTTTTTTTAGCCCGCTTTCCTCATGATTCAGGCTCTTTTTAAGTATCCGTGGCCCAGATCGTTTACTCGCTAGGGGGCGCTGCTTCAAGTGGCAGGGCACTGTGCTCTAGGGGGAGTATGGTTTTTTAGTATCGTTGGTGAAGACGATCACTGATTAGCAGATGGCTGGTCAGAAGAAGTCATGCGCACACGATCTGATCCAGGGCCCTTCGGCTGTCAAGACCTTGCGAGTTCCTGGTCTCCTCTGAGCTAGTTGGGTTGATGTTCTTCAGGAGCGGGGCTGCTGAGCCCTGCGGTACTGTCAGGAAAGTGGGATGGGTAGTAAGACCTGCGCGGACTGATCCGTGTGGAAGCACGTTTTGCCAGTGAAAACGTTTAACCTTTAAAGGGCTGTTTTTCTGCTGCTGCTGCTTCTAGGCAAAAGGTGTGCTGTGGCATCATTTACAAGGGGCGCTTCGGCGAAGTCATGATCGACCCCCGCCTCTTCAAGCCCTGCTGCAGCTCCAAGAAGCCGGAGCCGCCGGCGGCGCCGGAGGAGACCGGGCCGGGCCTGAAAGAGGAAGACGAGGAAAGGTGGTGATGAGGGCCCGGTGTGGCTCGGCCCAGCTGTCCGGTCCTGACCTCAGTTCTCGTCTCCGGTGACCCCTTTCCTCCCCCCGTCCCCGTCCCCATTATTTAGTTAAGTGTATATCAGTTACCCAGGTAAATTGTTTCTTTATTGTCTTTTGTACATGAGTTTTCTGATGTATCTTTTTTTAAAAAAAGAAAAAAAAAGCCAAAAAAAGGCCGTTTTTTAAACTATGGGCATTAGTAAAATATTTATAGGATCAGGAGGCGTGATTATATAAGGCCTTAACAGCCAGATTATTCGGTTTTTCTTTTTTATGTATTTCATTCAAAGACTGTAAAAAATCATTTTTTTATTGCTAGTATCTGCATATGTAAATAGTGTTCAGATTTTATACTGGCATCTTGACTGCCCTTTTCTAGTCTTGTTTGGTTTCTTAAGTGCAGTCTGGATTAAAAAAAAAAAACAAACATTTACTTTATATTTTGATATGCAAAATAAAACACAAGGTCTTTCGAACCAGTGCAGTAAAGTGGTGGAATACGTCTGCGTTCACAGGATGCTGTGTGGCATGTTGTGAGAACCCCTTTCTCTATTCCTCATTGAACTGAAACATTAATTTTGGACAGCTGGTTGACTCAAGATGTTTCTTGAAATGTATGGAACGGCAGTCCTGAAATGGTATACTTCTTGGGAAGCCCGAATAATGTGTCTTTTATCAGGAGATCTAATCAGAGTCATTGTTTGAGCTGTACCTACCTGATTTGGAACAGCCACGACCCAAGCTCGACCCCGCGATCACAGACCTCAGCCTGGGTTCAGGGGAGCGCCTTTTACCCACTGAGCCACTCTGGAGACCTAAGAGTGTTTTAGCTGGAAAAGAGATGTTGGCGCCTCAGTTTAGCAGCTAATGGGCACAATAGTGTGGCCTCTTACACTTGTGCCCAACAAACAATATAAAGAGGTGACAGTGGTCTGTGGCTGATGCACACTTCACGTCACTGCCTTGATCAGGAGGGAGGTCAACCCATGTTCATGTCAAATGGTTTTGCTAGCATAAACAGGCATAAAAGCGAATTGAGGTATTTCCAGTAAAACCCAGTCCATTAATGTATGGATGCATCTCCATTACATTGAATTGCAGGCTGGCACATTCATTTACTAGTTTACATTGAATAAAGGAATACTTTTTTTCCTTCTGCTTTTCAGCACACAATATGGTGCTGTATTCGCAGGTGTACAGTTATTTTTGACCCACTGGGTTCTAATATGCAATGAACTATTTTGTAACTCAGTACAGGAAATAAACATCTCAGAATGAGTATCGTCTTCCATGAGCTCTATTAAGTATAGGTTCTAGGGCAGAAATTATGAACTTGTACTGTAAAGCAAGTGAACTTTTTTGTTTTGCAAATCACAAAACTTTATATGCAATTGAGCTTAACCATAGTCAAGTAAATGCTGGGTTGTTTCCCAACAAAAAATGGGAAAGTTTTTTTTCCCTGAAAAGATTACATTTCCACATTGGTGTGAAAGGCCTTATCTGTAGGTAAGACGGAGCAGTTCCAAAGCTCAGAATTATGCCACCAAACCATACTTGTAGGGTTGCATCTTGAACTGTTAATTTCCGGTTGCTTTGTAGCCTTTAACTAGGAGTATTGAAAGGACAGCTTTGTGCTGAGGACTAGTCTTCCAAGTAGTTCAGCTCTCAGTGGACTTCTGTTCTGCAACAGATAACAGGAGCAATACGATATCCTAGGATATACTGGCAACGTATGTGACTGGTACTGTTGCAAACACTTTGGTCTTTTATACTACTGATCTTTTAAGACCTTGGTGCATTTGCTGCTTGTGCTGTAGAAGAAAAAGAACTGCCTAACTGAAATTGTGGATTGCAGTTTAATTTCTAGTCTGGCTCAGAATTCTGCATGTTTACAGAAACCTGATTTCTTTGCATCTTTGTCTTCCGCCTGGTTTGTGTTAATGCACCATTTGGGTATTTCAGTGAAAATAGTTTGCTTGAGATAAAGTTGACCACCTTTTTTGGTGTTGTTTTTTTTCCAGATTTTTAAAAACAGCAAGTTTGTGTAGCTGCGTGTGAAGCAGAATGTTTCCAAATGTCACAGCTGTCCTTTTGATGTGTGAAACCATTTTTTTAAATAAGTTGTACTGTGGCCAAGAAAATGCACCTGTTAACAGGGAAGTATTTGAAAGGTCAGGGTGTTGTACATCTTAAAGAGTCAAGTATTTCACAAGTAACATGACATTGGTTTTACCACATGGAAACATCATTTTAGAAGAACTATAACACCAAAAGATGAAAACCAAAAATGTACTATAATTCAGTTTCAGATTTTTAGTAAATCCAGATTAAAACATTAAGACATGTATGTAGTTCAGCTGTTTTGCATTATATGCATCTTAACTGACATTTAAAATATCTACTGTGCTTTTAACCATTCATTATTCACATTTTCAAAGTCATGAATTGTACTGAATGTTTGTTGTACTGTCCGTGTAAAGTAAAATGTGCTGAAGTTTTTTTTTTCCAACTTGAGAGGTGGTTCACTAAATGTGCTCCCCCCCACTACCAATACATCTCGTGTTCATTTCCAACAGATTCTTGAGAATCTGTAATATTTCCCAGGTTTTCACTGAAGTGCAGGAAACCACTTTACCTGAAGATGGCGCCTTTGAGTTCCCGTAGTACTTGTTTCGTACTGAATGAAATAGGGGACTTAACCGCAGACATCCTTCAACGACGAGAGAGAGCTATGTAAATAAATTAGGATGGGGTGCCCCCTCTGCTTTTAATTAACAACAAAGCCCTGTTGGTTTCATTAAGTGTAGAATTGGATTTATCCTGGACCGACTGAATCCTAATAAAATGATTGAAGAGCAATTGCTTTCTTAAAGCCTATTCCCTCTAAATTTGCGTGCTACTGTGTAAACCCACTGAGGTGGTTGGGACTGCTGCCTCAACACTCTTGGCTCCCGCGTTTGATTTTGGACGAGGATGCTGTCTGTGTGGAGTTTGCGCATTCTTCCCGTGTTTGTGTAGATGTTCTCCTGGTGCTGCAGTTTCCTTCCACCTCACAAAAACATGCTTGAGGTTAGTTTGGTGTGTCTCTTTGTGGGTGCCCTGTGAGGGACACCCCTATTTGGTTCGGCCATGTGCCCTGTGCTTCTGGGGCAGATTCTGGGTTGAGATGAACCTTGCCAGGAATAATGGGCTTTCAGATATTGGACGTATCCAGTGAAGTTGTATTTCCAAGACTTGCCACAGCTGGCCATGTTTTTTGTCACTCGGACATCTTAAAAAATCGCCTTGTATTGATCATCTACCAAACAGATTTTCTATAAAGATTCTCTTCAGGCTGATTTTTCTCTCATCTTGGTTAAGGTCATTTATTTATTTGTTTTGCATTTCAGCAGTGCATAAAACACTATTTTTGTTTCTCTTTCTTGTGTTCTGCAATGTCAGAGAACTGTGTCCTTTATTCAGTATCATCATGTATCCGTGATAAGATTAAAGAACTTTTCAGATTTTTTTTATTTTCATTAAAACGTTTGAAGTAGGATAATTGTTGAACGATGTCAAACAAGTGATGGAATGATCTGTTTTTGCTTACTACATGGGAAAAAATACCAAATCAAAAATCACAATTTAGTATTTGTAAGTCGAGGAAACTGCTATTTTTATGAAAAGGGTACATAATCATTTGAAGTGTGCCTTTGTAAGAACTGGTGAAATTCTGCAAGGGAATTTAGGTTTAATTAAGCGTCTAAGTCTCCAGTCTAATTTATTTAATTTATTTTGCATAAGCTTTCTGTATTCACCTGATGCTGTAAAATGACTGTTTGAAAATCATTTTATTTTTGTGCACTTTTTGGATTTTTTTACCAACTGTTAAATTGAATGCTATTTTATATATCTCTACTGTATTACTTCTGTATTTTAATAAAATATTAAAAATGGTTCTGTCTGAGTTCTGAAAGATGAAGCACATTTTTTGTTTTTATATTGTAGTATATCTAATATTTGAATTTAGATGAGGTTTTTCTATCCCGAAAAATGATTTTTCGGAAATTTAATTTTAAATTTACAGAAAATGCAAATTTTCCCGTGAAACTCCACACAGTTGCACTAGATCTATCGATACATTTGATGACAAATTTGAAATAAGAAATCCATAAGAATATTTTTAAATGTATTTGTAACATTTAATCGTTTCCTGCTTGCAGCCTGTTGTGATAAATTTTGTACACCTTTTCACAGTTCTCGGTTTTCTAAATGTGCCTTCCAGTAAAAATATTTTACTAGTACAGCAGTATGGATTTGTGAATGCTGGCTTGATCTCCATTTTACTCGTTAATTCCAATATTATACCACTAGATGGAGACTGGTCCTATTTTGTAACATCATTCCGCTCTATTTCGTAATGCTTTTTAAATCTTCACCAATTTCGAGGACGACAATACATTTTCTGGCATATATGGCCCAATAATTTCTTTCTCCTACAGTTTGCTTTTTTAATTCATAGTCTTAAAGGAATGGAAAGCAATCTGCTTTGTCAGATCAGTCAAACTTAAATACCAGTTATGAAGAAGTTTGACTGGGATCCACAAAATAAATGCTTTTAGGGGTATTACCTCTTGTAAAAACTATTTGCGTTTGTTTCAGACTTGGTACGTGCATATTAAACATTTGAGTGGATGTTTTGAACATAAATATCAATTAAAATACGTAAATATGGAGCGAAAACAACGTGCCAATACGTTTTTCGCGACAATTCTCTACTCGACTTCTTGTAAGGTTACGAATCGATTGGTCTGTGACTTGGGAACATACCAAAAGTACTTAACGACATGTATATATGCGCAACTACCTGGAGTGGTACTTCAGGAATCACTTTTGTATTCGTTTTTATGAATAATTTCTCTTTTCGGGTAAAAACAAGCACCTTTAGATACACGGTTTAATTAGTGTTGATAATCTGCACATAATTAACATTTGTATGGTTGTTCTCATTTTATTCGACTGTTTTAAGGTTTTAATATGTGGATTAGGAGATCTGTAAACACCTAAATTTATCAGCAAAAGACGCGAATAAATTGAAATTGCAGTTTTTACCCGAATGAAAATCGCTTGCTCTTGATTCTGTTGTGAGTGAAATGGGGAAACCATGCGCTCATGTACCACTTTTCAACTCATCTTGAACAACAGGTACGCAAAACTTGATATTTTCCCGGAGATCACCGAGGAAGGGTATTATTAAAACTCGAATAACTGGTGTCAGAGTAAGATTCTGCAGTGAAGTCTATCGTATACTTGACAGAAGTTGGTCTCTTGTTTTAGCCATTTTAGGTAAGAAATAATTTGGTTTATTAGCTATTGTATATTCTACTGATACTACCTCTCCCCTGTCTCCGACCAAATTACATTGCAGCGCTAGTGTATCCACAGTTACTGAGAATTGTGAACTGCCTTTATATGTGAAGGTAAGCCATATACTATACTACGTAATGAAGACTTCGACAAAGGAGCTTCAATAATTTGCTAATAACGCAAAAGCTATTAACAGTGAAGTGTAAAAGAGAATAAAATAATCCTAGGATACCATTAACTTCTTTTAACTATGCGTTTAAAAAAGATAGAATGTTTATGAACAAAACCAGTTTTGGGAGGTATGTCATATTTATTCGTTTCCAGCTTGCAGTGTGATCTCATTAGACCCCAGACGGTAAGAAAATGTAGGGCTGGTTTCAGTACTGTACTGCGGCGATGGATCTTCAATGTAAACCGGGTTTACTAGTGCAAGGGGTGTTGGTGGACCAGTAGGTGACACTGTTCCTTCTTGGCTGGAGGTTTCAGATCAATACCCCAGCATGGTGGCTGGGGACATTGTACCGTGTGCGCCTGCGACTTCAGACGAGGTCTTGACTGCCTGGTCATTAAAGACCCCATGACACTGTTCGCAATAGAAGCGGGTGTTAACTTTGATGTCCTGGCTAAATTCCACTCTATAATTTGACACCCCTGAAGTCGACCCTTCATCAGCTACTGAATTAACTTCTCTAGCAGATCTGTTTTGCAGTGTACTACGGGTGCGCAGTGGCTGCCGCGCATCACAATTAGTGCGCACTGTGCTTAAGTGGTGAAGTGGATCCACTCTACGTGAAGTGTCTTTGTAATCAATTGTGATGATTGCTTTATAAACGCAAGGAATTATGGAATTGTTGTTGTTAAGAGTGCTAATAAAGAATCCGGTATTTGGGTTGTGAAAGAGATAGGAACAGGAGTTAATTGCTGAGATTAACGCATCAGTCTTTTACGGAGACGAACTGCTTTAATCCTTCTTTTGCTCTTGAGGCTGAATTCCTTCCATGAAGTTTTTGTTTATCCACATTAATAAACGGATACTCAAAGCAGAGCGTGTCGTGTCGCACTGACAAAAACCTCGACGCAAGAAATTTTGATTGCGCACATTCCAGATTTTAAAACTACCTAATCTCGGTTTTCTCTTTCTTGTTTTGCTGTTTCGGGTCAATATCGTCGTTCATACACAATTTTAAACTGGGATTTGGTTACACACTTAATTGCCTCTACATAAAAGGAAAACCAAAAATCGCCTACCATAATATTATAATTTAAAAAATTTGTTAACTGCCCAATAGGATTGATCCTTATTTTTTAGCTGTCCTGAAACTCCAGTCAGATTATCACTCCCGATCTCATGCCATTCTTTGTGAAGTGGTCCAAGAAACGTTTATCACGCCTCTGACTGAACAGGGGGGTGAACTGGCGAACAGTCACTTTCGCCTGTTCGTCTCCTCTCTCTCCGAGTCACACACACACGCACCCTCACACACTTTTTTTTAAAAGAATCCCTCAAATCGGCTGACAGGATAGAATGAAAATGAGGCTGACACTTGGTCATTTTGTTAGTACAAGCGCGTCCTTGCAAAGAGACACCTAGCTTTGGATCATATCACTATGGGAGCTGTTTGTTTTGCACGGGACTTCTGTTTGTTTTTCCTCTTGTTAAATACTCGTCAAGGCACTGCGAGTGCCAGGAATCAAGGTAGGTTCCTCGCTGTCTGGGACCGATTTTGTTGCACACATGTCCTTAACGGTGTTTAGGTTATGCACGCCTTTTCTCCTTTCCTAGTCCAGAAGAAATTCCAGTTTGTATAAACCCTAATATTTTATACAAATAAGAATAAAGTTTTATTAGGAATTAAAACATGTAACCCTCTATTACTTAAACGTATACTTTTTCGTAATATTTACTCATTTACGTTTTACCGTCCTGTTCTGTCCAATACAGCTTTATGTATATTAAATTTAGACGTGTAACTATAAGGGATGACCTCCTGTTTTGAAATATAGCTCTTTAGTTTTCTAGTAAAATGCATATATATTATATTCATGTACATTTACATTGGATCAGTTCTCGGACAGAGGCTGTTACTTTAAACTTGCTTTAGTTTGGTTACACTATATCAGTACGTTGTTTTGAACAAAATTCTGTCAAACAATGTCTTTGAATAATCTCAGTTCGCCTCTCTGTAGTGATCCTGTAAAGCTCTTGGAATATTTGCATTGCGCTTATCAAAACGTTTAGTTTCTGATGACTTTTGAAGACATGCTCTGAAAGAAATGGCTATAACGTTTAAAGACGCAAATGATGAAAATGAATACACGGGATACGACAATTTTTTTAACACTATAAATATCATTCTGAAACTTTATGGAGAGAGCGAGCCTGTAAAGAATTCTGCACAGACACAAAGAGGTGAAAAAAGAAAGACTTGCATTAAGTTTTTTTTTTTGCATTCCGTTAACTGCAGATGTGGATCATTGCTCTGGAGGAAGTGATGGCTGTCATGTAGATGCGATTTGTCAAAGTACCCCAACATCTTACAAATGTACATGTAAACCGGGTTACAAGGGAGATGGAAAATACTGTGAAGGTAATCTTTAATTTTAAAATGCCAATCCAAATGTATTTGATTGGTCTTTCCCTTCTAAGGCTACAATGATACCACATTTTCTTGGATACATTCAACAAACAGTTGTCTCCCACTTTCTAAAAGTCTAGTGTTAACAGTAACCTTGCCGCTGTTAATGTGTAAATTGTGTTTCTTTTAGTCCTTTTAGAGTGTGGAAAAGTTAAAAAAAATATTGTCACTTAATGGACAGCTTTCTAACGTCAACATTCTTAAACTGTTTTAACAACGATTAAGCCTGAGTTCCTATTAAGTGTAAAATAAAAGTTTTGTAGGCTGTTTAATAGCCAGCTGTATAATAGCTTAGTGAAAATGATTATTTTATTGTTTGTGATAATTACTGTGTGTGAGCATACCATCCTGTGTTCAGAAGTAATGTTGTACAGGCATGCACAGGCTCCTGTATTGGATTATTATGTTTATTATTGCTTTTCTGACTTCAGACACTGTATTGTTTGTGTGTGAGATCTGAAGTAGTGTTTTAAAGAAGTTTATACTGAATGATGTATAAGCCAATCCACAAGGTCTGTAGGTATGTGTTAGTCTCCTCTTTTCTCCTGATGTCTGGGAGTCAGTCCCGTATCATCAGCTAAACCGGTATCAGGAGAGTGTGTTGGCCATGTGGAGTGGATAGATAGCCTACCGTCCACTTTGCTTCCCAACTATATTTTGCTGTGTTTGAATCTGCTATCCTGGGCTGATCAAATTAAAAAGAACTCCTACAGTTGATCAGTACTGTGTGTTTTCACATCGGATCACCTTTATGCCAGGTGTATAAACAGGTCTGTTCTACACAGTAGATAAGGGGATTTATTTATTGTGGATATTTTATTCCAAATGAGAAAACCCCAAACGTTTTTTTCCATGTGTTGTCATGGATCTGCCATTTCCCCTCTTCTCTGGAGAAGCAAACATTCATCAACCCTGACTTGTGTCCCATTTCTTAGACATTGATGAATGTGATATTGAGTACAATGGAGGCTGCGTACATGAATGTAACAACATTCCAGGCAATTATCGCTGCACTTGCTATGATGGATTCAAGCTAGCACATGACGGACATAATTGTCTAGGTAAGTGTTTTATATATCTCTACACACCGATCTGTGGAATGGGGCTTTTTTGCTCCCTGGAGTTAGTGTCATTACCGTAAATATGCTGATACAAATTTGAATTGGACTTTATTTTGAGAATGGCGTATACTGTTTACATGTTACTTGCCTGTAGTAAAATGCTTGGAATGAATGGTTTGGTTTTTTCTCAACGCAACGTCTTTTACAAAATCCAGTATTGACTAAAACTAAGAAGCTTGGGATATAGCATTTACTCTTTCCACACAGAATATTGGCTTCTGCCGTATGTTAAGTGCTCTATTAAATAGGATTATCTGAAGATACATTGCGCATATCATTTGTATTGAGAGGCCTGAGGAAAAGCAAAGCTCACAGGGACATTTTACTAATAAAATCCTCCCTCCTCCCTTTGCAAGGGCAGTTATCTGTGGACACCAAATGAACGGGCTTTTAAGAAAATGACAAAAAATTGAATTATAGTGCTTGTGTTGATTGAGCCACACCAGCAGTTGGATTCTTTGTCATTTCTGTTTTCTTATAATCTGTTTTAATTAGTGAGCACATATAAAAGAACAGTGTGATCCCTGTCTTCAGTGTTTTTTTAACTCAAAACAGCGTTTTATGTAAATATTAGTATTACAAACCAAGATTATTGCAAATAATGATTTGACTAAGATGACATTTTGAATATGCCCTGCAAAGTTTGATGTATCGATTTGATCAGGGGGAAACGGTTCCCTTCCTTAGCAAAACAACCATGAACTGAGCCACTACCACCTCTCCTTAAGAAATAAACCTGTAATTATCCTTTTTGATTTCCTTCACTTTAAATTTCTACCTTTTCATTTAAAAGGATGCTAGACTAGTCTGAGATTAAATTATAGGTATGGAGCAAATGTAATGAACAAAAATGTAATTAAACGGACCTTTCTTCAGGAAGGCTTATATCTCAGGATTATTTTTTGAGCTACCTGTAATCCTTAACTACTACTTCACGAGCAATGAAAGCATTGCTGGTTGTGTACATTAATTTGTTTTGACAGGTTTGCAATGTTAATATTTTTATTATTGCTGCAATCTGTCTAAATAAAGTCCGCATTTTAATTGTAAATGTCATGCTGAGTTTGTTACGATTATTGTTACTATACCTAAAATGAGCCTCGCGTGATATTCATGAAATATATGTATGAAAAGTAATGAACTTTTGCAGGTGTGCATTTGTACATCAATTGAGGTTTAGGAAAGTACTGATAAGTAACACTGTACTATTATAAGTCCTATGTGGTCAAACATGGCGATATGTTTTACAGACGTTCCAATGATTTGAAAATGATCTGCCCGTGAGTTTTAAATGGGTATCATGACACTAGGAACAAGGTTTTAATTACCTCTTTTCAGATGTGGATGAATGTATGTTCAACAATGGAGGGTGCCAGCAGATTTGTGTCAATACCATGGGCAGCTATGAATGTCGCTGTAAGCAAGGCTTTTTCCTCAGTGACAACCAGCACACCTGTATTCACCAAACTGTGGGTAAGGCCTGCGTGTCTGTTTAACTGTCTTCACAAACAGTATCTTTCTTTCCACTATATTCCGAAGTTTGAGAGGCTGTCTCAATGCACACAATTACAGGTTGCCATCTGTTTTGTCTGTCTTTGATATTTGCCAGTGAATTTGCACGAGCACGGTGTAAGGAAATCGAGTGACGATGTCTTGGTTTGAACCCAAACTTCTTTGTCCTTTTTTAACCATTTTACAACGTGACACAGTTGGAAAGCTGAAAGACTCCAACATCAGAATGGGTATCCTTTACAGATGCAGCCCTAGCCCATTTGCTGGTGTGTAGATTTCCTCAAAATAAAAATCAATTTTCTTATAAGCTTCTCTTTTGCCCTGAGAAGGATATGTAGATTGTCAAAGCGCCTGGGAAATCAAAGAGGGCTCCTACTTGAAAGGTGTATGGCAGAAGGGTGGAGCTTAGCCGTGACACAGGCACAGCGGAAAGTTAGGGAGCTAATTTGTAAGTGTTCATGTAGAAGTCTGTGATTGACAGCACAATAGTGGATGATAGCTTTTAAGTTGGGTTCTTTTTCTCTCGTATTGTCTCTAGGATTTTGGTTCTAAAGACCTCATGCTGTGGGAAAGGAGCCCCATGTCTCTCTGAACAAAACAAGTTAATAATTGCAGCACATGATCCTTTGTCCTCTGCATCATAGATGAGAATAAAGCATCTATTTTATGTGTCAGTAACTTTTCAACCAGAAGTATTGTATTTTGTTTTCAATAAATTGACTTTAAAGATACTTTTCCACACTACTGACTTTTCCGGGGTAAAAGTACCAGGGGCTAACGGACACATTGCTTAACTTATGAATGTGAAGGATAAATTGGTTCGGTATTCTGGAAGATCCACGGGCAGCAGAGTGGCAATTTGTAACAGTGGAGGTGTCCTAGGTTTTGGGACATTGCAGTCAAACGGCAGTATCAACTGCACCCAATCTGAACTCAATAAGGAGGCAATACTCCCAACCACAAACCACTGCAAAAATCTTATAACTGCTGCTTCGCCTAAAATAGCTTCGAATTGAACAGAGGAAACTTGTCCCCAAGGTAGCAAAACAAACACTGCTGAAAGACTGCTTACAAAATAAAGCTCTTAAACATGTAAGGTAATATTATTTGAAGGCCACTTGAAGTAATGCATCCTCCCTGTGTTGTTTCTTTACTTTCACACAGCATGCCTTTGAGGAAAACCTTCTGCTTGCACTGCAAATGGTCCCTGTCTTTTGTCTTTCTGTTTGGCTTTTTCCTTTGATTTGCCTGAATCAAGGTCTACAGGCCTTTACATTTGAGCTGTGCAGCTGATGGACCTACAGGCACTTATGAGTGGTACAAAGCACATGTCCTAAGGCTCTGGCTTTGTGTGGGCCAGCTCAGATACATTGTCCGAGAACTCGTGCTGAAATGTGTGTCCAAACAAATTTGCGGCTCAAAGCACTTTCAGTGTAATATTTTGAATATAAAATATATTCAATAAAAATTGAACTTTAGGGAAAAGCTTGTGTACAGATAAACAGTTTTCCGAGGTAGCAGTCATATTCTGAAAAATAAAAATAGTTTTTAATTTAATTACACCATTTTTGGCTTCGCTCTGTGTGCTACTATGATGCAATGAAATTTCGTGAGCCAGAGAGAGATGTAACGAGGCTGTAAAAACTCACCATAAGAGCCTTATTTTTCTGCTTGCTTGAACTGAAACATATCGAGATAGTTTTGCTAAATCTAAAAACTGGATTAAGAATCTATATTGTAGTCATTGTCTCACTTTTTCAAAGTACTATTAATTGGTTCTGCATTCCTTTATCAATGGCAGTAGAGCATACAGCTGTCATGTTACGACTTTATTATTTTCATCTTGAAGGATTGTGGGCCAGATATTTAACTAGAGAAGCGGCAGTAATTGTGAAAAATTGTTCTGTTTGTAACTTTTCATACACAAGTTAAAATATTTTAATGAACAATTGTCCTTCACTAAGGTTAGCACATTAGTTTTAGGGAAAGGATCGTTTTCCTTAAAGAAATATCTGTTCTTCAGTGGCTCCTTTTCCACACCTACTCACTCAGAGTCGAAAATGAGAGCATGTAACGTTGGGAAAATATGTAACAACATTTGCAACAATTTCAGCTTCAAATGAATACCTTCCAATCCCAGTCATCACAGGTCATTTTGTTTGGTAGATAGACTATCTTTTAACAACCCGCTGGACTGTATGAACTTAAATTATTGTGACTTAAAAAAATAAATGGGTAGTTAATCAGGTGCATATCTTTCTCATATCTTTTTGGTAAATGTGTTCTAAACACAGTATAAGTGAGAAAGTGGAATTAATTTTATGAATAAATATATAGTTAAATATATTATCTGTTTATACACATAAATGTGTTACTTGTAAGTATGGGGAAATATAAAATATGATTATTAAAGAGCTATTCTTGTTGGGCATTTCTTTCAACATCTTAGGGTGCTTAGGTATTTTTGGTTCATGCCTGTTGTTCACCTTATGTGCCATGTGTCATAATACATAACTGCTGTGGGATCTGCTTGTAAAGATTGTTGTACGTTGGCTTTGTCTGGACTGCAGTTTAGTACAAAAACATCTCAATTAATGCTCATCGACTGTCAATCCTCTTCTTGTTGCTGCTGCTGTAGGCGTGCATGGGAGAGCCATTTGAGGCTTATTTACTGGTATCAGTGCTTAAAAACACTCTTGGAGAAACATGGAGATTTTCTCCAACACAACTGGCAGCATTTCAAATAAGAAAGCAAGATGAATTAATGCTTACGTTTTAAAATTGCTTGGCTATAATGAAAAACGAAATGCCAGCTGCTGTTATTAACTTGTCTGTATATTGCTGATTCTGTACTATGCTGAGGAGAGGGATGATTCTGTGTTCCGATTCTCCTTTCCAGAGGGGCTGAGCTGTATGAACAAGGAGCATGGCTGCACACACATTTGCAAGGAGACGCCGAAAGGAGGAGTTGCCTGCGAATGCAGACCCGGGTTTGAACTCGCCAAAAACCAGAGGGGCTGCATCTGTATGTCAATCCAGCTCTTTATGTTTTTGACATTAAGTCCCAACAGAAACAAAAAAAACACATACTGTCTAATCAAAATCTTTGTCCACAAAGAATTGTTGCACATTGAACTTGCTCTGCTGTTTAGAGATGAATGCGTTTTGGGGATTTTGTGTAGTGACCTGCAACCATGGGAATGGAGGCTGCCAACACTCCTGTGAGGACACAGATCTGGGACTGATCTGTCGATGTCACCAGAGGTTCGTCCTGCACTCAGATGGGAAATCATGTGTAGGTAAGAGGTGCCTGTCAGAATATGTCATGATTGACGGTCATGATGCACACGAAATAATTCAGGGCATTCCCTGAGCCACATGCCAACTCAAAAGTTACACTACAACAATTCAAGTCATTTTGTTGTCATTTTGTGACTTCTCAAAGGTTTTGCAGCAGTATAATCATAATCAGACAATTGAAATTTGACAAATGTTGTCTATATCTTCATTTCTTTCCCACTGGAAATCTGAGATTGCATTTTGGCCTAACCTCGGTCCGTGTATTCTCTGATATTTTGGGGGAATTTTAAAAATCTAAGGATAGTCATTTAAACATAAAAGGAAACTGCTGTCCTTCCTTATTTACTGTAATAATAAAGGTCTGCTGTGTTTTACTGCAAAGAAGTAACCTGCAGTAAAAGCAACCAAAAAAGAACTAAATTGTTTTGTCTCTTAGATTTAAGCAAGAAGGTTAAAAAAAATGCTCTCATTGTCCGAAATGTGTACTTGTGGTTGAGAAATAAAGCAGTTTTCCTGCTCCCTACTCTGAAACTCCTTTCGCAGATTATTGCCTCTATTGCCTGCAAGTGAAAGAATGATCTTGATATCTCAACTTTTGAAAATGTTTGTCTCCCTGTTGCAGTCAACTTCCCCTTCACTTCATACACTGACTTTCTTCTAGATAAAATGACACAGTGTGAGTTTTATCATGATGCCTTTATCTGTAGATGTCTGTGAGGTCTTGATATATCATAATCGTTCCAGTCTAAATTCCACATCATTCAAAAAACATTTTTGCAGCTATCAGGATAGTTGTATTTGATCTTTAACAAGTGCCTGCTACACTCAAGAATAGAAATTACACCATGGGTATCATAGAAATACATCTGAGAGGACACACAAGAAAACAAGCTTTAAGTCTAACTTCTCTATACATAAAGTATGTATCTATGGCAAAGTTTGCATCATTTAACTGAGGTGAGAAGGCAACTAGTTCTGCTGCTGACCTTTTCCATCAAGCATGTTCTATTCTGACTGGTCTGCACTCATCTTAAAATGTTTTTTTTGTGTGTGTTTTGCATAGATTGCTGAATAGAATCAAAACAAAAATGTGGTATTGAAATTTGCAATGCTTTGTTTAACCTACCAGTTTAAAATCTGTGGTACATTTAGCATGAAAAGCATAACAAAATAACTCTGCAATACTCTTATTTTCACAACTTCCTCGCTTATTATTATGTCACAAATTCTGCAAGTGTGCCTCTGTGTGTTTGTGCGTTTTTGTGCATGAGTGGGCACATGAAAACGTGCTCTGACCATCTCAGATCTGCCACCTGAGGACGTGTCCCACAGGTGGGGACTCAGGTTCGGCTGACAGCGGCTGTCCTGTTCTCTCCCGTGCTGTAGAGAGAAGTGAGGCTGGAGCAGAGACCTCAGACCACAATGCCACTTCGCTTGCTGACGTGGACAAGCGAGTGAAACGCCGACTGCTCATGGGTATTGCCGTTCTTTCCATTGCATTACCTATTTTCCTGGGCCCTGGACACAGTGTTCCCAGATTCCGCCCTGGCAGTCACTGGGTGCCGCACTCACATCATAATCCTGTCACCAAATAGCCTAGATTATACTACGCCTTTTGTCTTAATCTTCTACTTCCTGTGGGCTCAAAGAGAATGCATAACAATGCAAATGTTTAAGCATTTCCATTTGCAAAGTAAGAACTAGATGTGTTGCAAGGGCTCGATAGTCTTAATAATTTCTGGTTGTATTCAGTGTTTTCTTTATTGCTCCAGCTAAATCTTTCTGTTGTAGGAGGGAAGAGGGCATTCCTAAGTGTTTTTTGAAGCAAACTGCGAAATGGCAGAGAGCCACCTCTAACTCCACTAAGTTTTTTTTGTGTGAATATTTGGACTATGACATGGGGCCAGTGTGGCAAATTTCACATGTTTTTGTACAAATCACATGGGGTGAAGTGGTGGCTTTTCGGCACAACACTGTCAGTCTTGTGGTTATAGGAACCCTTAGCGAAAAGAAAAATAAACTTAATTTCTCACTTGAACTGTTTCTGTACAGTATCAAATATAAGTCTCTTTGCACAGTAGTTTAATAGTGTGCTATTTTCCTCAAAAGATTAAAAAGTAGTAATAATCTGTTAATTAATTGATCACATGTGACTGATGTATTAAGTTTATGTTAACTTGCAGCACAGGCAGGGTGTGAACTGGAAATCTCCTTAGAGCAATTCCTAACAATCTCTATATTTAAATGGAAACAGCAATACTATTTTTATATTTTGGGGTTAGAAAGAAACAGCATTGATAAGTGCATTTCAAACCACAATAAATGTAAAATGTACACAGTAACTTGTAAAACCTCCAATTCACATCACAAAATAGACAAAGGTTCCAGGAATGCATATCGCCACATTGCATGTTCTGTGATTAAGAATGAGGCAGCAAAACGTCTGGTGAGATGAAGTAGCCCTATTACATTGTAAGAGCAGGCTTGTGAATACATCTCTTGAAATCCAATATAAATATTCCTCTCAACTTTGAGACGGTTTTGCAGACAAATACCACTCACTTGTCATCTCTGCATACAGATCATGTTGAAACATTTCTGCAATGAGCTGCTGCACAACCTGTACTGATTTGCTTGCATTACATTAGTCATTACAGTGACTAGTGAGCAGGAAGGGCCGTTTCACGTCACAATTCATGTGAACTGTCGACAACATGGCGACTATCCAGTACGTTTCACAAAGTCGATTTTTTGTGTAACTTGGAATTTGTCAAATATAGCGACACCATCAATTAATTTGTTTTGTTACCAAGATTTAATAATAGGTCTGAGAAATCAGGACTGCAGTTCCCCTTTGACAAATGCCACTAAGAGCAAGAAAAAAATCCCCCTGTTGATTTCGCTCTTGTCCAATGAAGCAGTGCCTTCCCTGGTGGGGACTCAGAGTCCAATGGCAGGTGTCCCGTGTTGTTTTCAGAAACCTGTGCTGTGAACAATGGGGGCTGCGATCGCACTTGCAAAGATACGTCCACTGGCGTCCGCTGTAGTTGTCCCGTCGGATTCACGTTGCAGCCGGATGGGAAGACCTGCAAAGGTAAGATCGTAACTTCCAGCAAATCGCTCTCACACGTAAACCTTCCTGGCAAGAGTACCAGAAGCCTCATTGGGCATCTGATCTCCATATCGTACCGGTTGTGTAAATTTCCAAGTCTGTAGTGGACTGGAATTGAAAATAACCCAATCTTGTCCAGACTAAAAACCTTAAAGGAGAATTTGGTAATATTATTTTATAGTATAACACGACCTAATGACACAGTTCTGTCCCCGAGTTTCACTGTCTAAAACAGGCTTGACATTTCTTTCAGACATCGACGAGTGTGAGTTCAGTAATGGAGGCTGTGACCAGTTCTGTAGAAACACAATTGGCAGTTTTGAGTGCAACTGCAAGAAAGGATTTAAGCTGCTAACAGACGAGAGGTCTTGCCAAGGTAAATGAAAGTGTTGTTTTCTGTTTTGTTTATGAAAAATAAAAATTGTTGTCCACCTTCCTGAAAGGGCTCTGCTGTAAGATCGTTTTACAAAAGTACAAATCCTACACATACAAAGGGTTGTTTAGGTTGTCTATACCATGTTATCCACACTGGGATGTGGATAACATAGGATGGACTTTGAGCAGGACCAGTACTGACTTGTAGGATTCCTTTGTAGATCTTTAACTTGCAGTTTTATAAAGCTCAACTTTAAATCTGAAAAGAATTTCCTTAAAACACAGATGTGTCCCCTGATAGGAGGATGAACACAATGCAAAACAGATTGCAGTCCTATCTGTTGTTCTCCACTGGGAATGGAAGTGACTCATAATTCGCTTTCTTTCCAGATCAAAAAGATAATATCGCAACCTAACAGGCCAAGTGAAAGAATTACACCCCTGATTAGTGAGACTTCTGAAGCCAGATGTTGTCTGTCCTGGAGGGTGAACAGGTTCTTTAAAAAGCCCCAGAACTGTCAATCTTAAAGAGTCAGACTTCAATAGGGGCATATTTATTATGGGGAATAAAATGCTTACTTTTTTCAAAATACTGTTCACTTTGCCTTAACCATTCCTTTTACAGCTTGTAATTCTGCCTTAGAGGCACAAAATTGGAAAGACTTTACAACTTTGCGTGGCCAAGGAAAATCTTTTAACTTTTTGAACATTGAGACGTTCAAATATTAATTTAAAACAAAAATGAAATGGAGACCTTATGTCTGAAAAAATGTCAATACCTGCTGAATCTAGTGCTTTTTGATACTTTAGGAAAGAAAATTCTGTGACGCCCCTCTTTTTGAATTGCAGATATCGACGAATGCTTTTTTGAAAGGACATGTGATCACACTTGTGTGAATTATCCAGGAAGCTTTGAATGCGTGTGTAACAAAGGCCACATGCTTTATGGCTTGGCTCATTGTGGAGGTAATCGCAAAAATCACCAGAACTGACAAGATAAACAAGCTTTCGCACCTGGTAAAACTGTACCGTCGAGGTCTCAGCAGCCAAAAAATCACTCATTTACATATGAACATCCTCATCATTTCTAATGGACAGAATTTTTTTAGGAAATATCAACTTAAACTGTAAAGTGACATATTATCACATAACATGTGATACCTATTTTACCAGTACCTATTTTTCAAATGAAGGCTCCAGAAATGCATTTCATCTTAAGGATAAAGCAACTGCCAACTTCTAAAGCAGTGCCTAAGCATGATTTCTAAGTGTGATATCCAATTTATGAAGTTGGACCAATAACCAATTTCTTATGCTGTGAATGGTATCTAAAAATCCCAAGGCGTTTCAGTAGAACTTAAATGTTGCTCCGAAAGCGGCACGATGCACGATGCACAACCTTAAAGGAACAGGAGTGACAGAAAATCAAATGCAGATCTGTTTCTTCTCAGATATTGACGAATGCAGTGTGAACCATGGGGGTTGTCAGCATTCCTGTGAGAATACCATTGGAGGATACGAGTGCCATTGCAACCCAGGCTACAGGCTTCACTGGAACAAGAAGGACTGCATTGGTAAGATTTGGTAGAGCTGTCCGGTTCTGGCTAGGCTGGGTGTTGTGTTTTTATCGATCTGCACATGGGCAAATTGCTTTTATTTTTTTTAAAAAAGCCTTTTTTTCTGAATCTGGGGGGGGTTTAAAACAGGAGATACTTTGGCGGTCTTTCGCTTTCCCCTTTCTCCCTTGTGCTTTTGCTCAACGGAAATGGATCCCCTGTCTTCTTGATGTGTCTGCTTCATGGGTACGTGGGATTTTGGGATGAATCTCAGCATATCCCTGAGCTGCCTGTGATGCACTGCAGCGCTTTCCAAGTCTCCTTCCTCTCCTGTCTTGGCATTAATGTTCGGTGCCTCTTGAGTTTGTTGTATTTTTTTATCCCGTTTAGAAGCAGAAGGTTTTCCAGCAGCTAAAGCGCCTTCTAAACCCATATTAAACTGCAGCAAACAGGAAGGCAGTGATTGCTGTTTTTTGACATGCCAGTCTCAAGTGCACATCTCCTCTGGTAAGATGCACCTTTCTGTTCTCCTAGTATTTTTACCTGGAGCCAGTTACCTTATAGCTGTATAAATGACTGGCCTTTTTTTCATGCCTCTTTGTGTTTTTCAGGTCCAGAAGATTCCTATACACTGACCTGCGGAACACCTTTATCTTGTGTCAGCAGAGGGCAAGGAAATGGAAATCACTATAATTGTGTGGGCAAGTACATTTCTACATCATGAGTTCTTCTGTGTTCATACACATACATGTATAATTTAATTTGTGTTAACCAACGGAACAATCATTTAGTTTTTGTCCTTCCTGGTGTGTTTTTTCAGTGATTCGGTTTATGGTGGTATTGAGTATTCTGTCATATATAAACTACAGATTTTACAATGCATCCAGAATACAATGTTTTCATTAATCTTTTATCATATACCGATTAGCAGGACTTGTTTATTTAGTTTAATTGTTTCTCCAGGAATAGATTCTACAAGCATTCCACGAATTAAGACAACTGCCACTTTTAAATCCAGTTCTGGAAAGTGCACTTTAAACAGAAGTCAAGAGAAGCTTCAGGAGGGCTTGAGTGCTTCTCTCTCAGGTATGAAGGACTTTGCAATAATTTCCTTTTTGATATGGCCTGAACACAGCTCCAGAATTGAGCAGAACATAGAGATTTCATGGAGGCTCTCTGAAAATCAGCTAGAAATGAGCAGAAAATGAGAGAGGAATAGTGTTTAAAACTGGGATACTTTGGATGTTGCACACCTGTGACATTAGAAAATGAAATTAGCCATGGTGTGCCTTTCATTGAGACCCTGCCCAACCATCAATCAAATCAGCTTCCAATCATGGGATTATATTGGTGTCTCAAACACCTGGGCATTGTGCTACATCATTTTTAATGTTATTTCAAAGGACATAGAAGTTTGACCCCCCAAAAAAGGAAGCTCATGTTGGTCACACTGCTTTTTTCTCAAAGCTGTCGACAATAAACAGGGAAAAGAAGGAAGCACTGGAGGTTTCTCAAAGTTGAAATAGATCAAATCTGTTTCTCCATCAGTTAGAAAAAATGACATAGTCTTAAGTGTGCTGAAGTAAAGAATTGAGTTTTCTGAACTGCCTGTTAATGGCATGTGGTCACAGCAGTGCCTCTCTAGGACTTGTAACTGGGAATTGTCCTTATATTATCATTGCTTTGAAAGAATGCTATTGCAGGTCTGCTTGCATTCCATTTTCCCAGATCATGGAGTTGTCATGTATGACGTGTAAAACCTGGTTTCTCTTAGGGACATACAGGCACCTAGCCTAGTGAGCTTGGAAACTGAAAATCTTTAAATAATCTTTAAAGACCATGCTCTTCACACTGAAGAGGGGTTTTGAAAGTAAATCTTTAAAAACATTTGTATAAGATTAACAATATTCTGCTCACAAACCAAAGCCCCTTTAGAATGAATTGCAAGGTATATTTGTATAGAACTCACATCAATTTGTCTAATTTACTGGGTCTCAGTCATACTTACAGGTACTTATACAGTATATATGTTTACAATTTGTGATATGTCTTATCACCCTGTAACAGAAACAAGGCTATTAACTCCTTCTATTGCAAGATATTGTCATATTTGTTCAATACCACATTTAGTGTAAAACATCATTTAACAAAAGTTACTCACCAGTGCTCCCCTTTCTAAATGTATTGAATACTTATTCATCTTAGCCCCTGGTAGTTAAAATGTCCTTGGGCGTGAGCTATTCCTACATAAAATTCTGACGCTGCATGTGTGTATATTGTTTAACCCGCACAGACAGAAAAGCCCCCTACACCGAAAACGTGCAGTTCAGCTTCGTCAGCCTGCAGTGTCATTCTGTGAGCAAAAAGTCACAGAACCGCCAGGGGAGGAAGGCCGGAGAGGAGGAAGGGTCGTCCATTACTGCGGAGTTTGAGCTGGAAATGAACCTAGAGGAGGTAACAGGTTGGTTTGCCTCTGTTCCTGAGGTGGCACCTGCTTCCTTTCTCAGCTCTCGGTTCTCGTGTTGCTCCTGCTTCTCTTCTTCTCTCAGAGCCAAACTAGCAACAAAAAGTATCTCCTGTTTTGGTGTGGTTGTGCCCCGAGCGTGACGGCACCAGGTCGGCTTTGCCAGGGAGTGGCGTCGGGCCTGATGGGCTTGTTGACGTCCGCGGGGCCTCGTAGGGAGGGTGTCTCGCTCGTTCTTTGGGGTGGCTGTTTGTTATCGGGAGCTCTTCTCTCCGCAGAATCGTGCGACCTGGGCTGCGTGCGCAGGCGGTCGGAGAAGAGGCTCCGGAAAACCATCCGGACTCTGAGGAAATCCATCAACCGGGAACAGTTCCACCTGCACTTCTCTGGGATGGAATACGAGCTGTCAAAGAAGCTGACCAAGCCCTTGGGTTTGCCCGAGCAATGTGGGACTGGCCAGGTGCTGGTGGACAAGAAATGTGGTAGGAGACCCACTGTACTCTCAATAACCATGCATGACAATCTCGTTTTCCACCTGCTATGTACAGTAGTAGTGTAGTTTTCCAGTCAAAATGAGATGACTTGTTTATTTCTTCTTGCTTCACAGTGTTGTGTGGTATTTCATTCACATCTTATATTGAATTGATTTGGTTTAGTTATTCATATATAGGGTGATAGGATGTTTCGAAGCGTGCCCTAAGGCTAAAATGAAGAAAAAGGTAAAAAGATATTTATGGAATTTTGACAGTCATGGTGAGACAAGCATAGTTAGATTTTAAAAATGATTGAGAAATTCCTAGGGTGATAGGTCACCATTTTGGGGTTTAAATCCACTTTACTGAAAACTTTAAACAATTTATTGAGTGGGTTTTGCATGAGTTTCTGAATAATAATGAAGAAAACCAAGACATTTGTCAAACCTGCTCTGTCTAGTTTGACAATGCACAGTTGTCCATTTTATTTAGCAAGAGAGTGAGGTCTTTAAAAGACATAAAAAGTGTCTGAGAGGCCTAGACTGACCTGCTGTTTAAAGAACTGTCCTTAACCTCAAGACACCCTCATCCGAACCTGACTTTGGCCACAATATTTAAAGAAATCTGCTGTTCAGACTTGCAGTGGACTATTGTCTGTTTTACAAAGCTCCACCCTTGAGTGGGAACAATTAGTGTCTGTAGTGAATAAGGGGGTCCTGTTATCACGATGACAGTGAGGGGCTGGGAGATGGCCATGAGTTGTTTTTGAGGAGGGGGTAGTCGAAGAAAGTCCCAGCTCTCCTTGATTTTTGTTCAGTATTCAGAAATGATCATTGATTCTCTTGGCTAGAAAATGTCTTTCAGTCACTGCGCTCAAATCAGAAACCTACACACCTTTGAGAGGCCTAGTTTTGCTATTAGTATTAATTAATTGACTTTAAAAATGTAAGATCATTTGAAAATGAAGATAATACACCTACATGAATGTAAAACCCATTTTGTAAGTCCATTTTGTTACCAAATAATGTTAAAAGTCCCCGGATTGGAGAACACTGCTAAACGCTCACTTAGCTTATAGAGCTTCAGCTTTTTGTCATTATGAAGGGTTTTACACATCTATTAACTTTAATGATTTTGTTTTGTTTCCCAGACTTGAATTAGGAGGTGTGAACAGTTTTCCCTTCAAATAACCCGTATCTACCAAGTATTAAATTACAGAAAACCCAAACAGAAATTCCTGGCTTCAGACTGCTGTCATCTGAGTAACTGCTTCTCGGTATTTGCAATATGATTACGTAGAAACAATAGTGTGGCAGGAGCAGTTTAAGAGGAGCGCACTATGAGTAACCCCCTGCCTAAAAAAAGAGACGCCATGTTTTGTCTTTCCTACCACCACCTCCCCCTCTCTCCCCTGACAGAGTGCTGTTTAATCTTTTCAGTTTACCCAGTCTACTGTAAATCACATCGGGGAGTGTTCTCATTCCTAATGTCATGGCTGAACCCTTTCGTCAAGCCGGTAAACTTTTAACAGTCCCGTAGCTTTAGATAAGACTTCCTTGAGGCACAAAATATCTCCTTCTATAATTATAATCTCATAGAAGTTGAAAATTGAGAGATAAGAGGGCTATTTTGTATAATTACTGCCACTAAAATGAACGTCTTGAGCTATAATGCTGTAAAAATGACTCAAACTGTGTCCCACGTACAGTTGATACTGTTCTGTGAAAGGAAGGCCCAGAATGCCCCAAGGGCATGTTGTTGGAAGAAAATTATCTTGTGTTTGAGATCTGACCATTACGAAATAGCTAAGGTTGGCATTTTATAACCGGAGGTTTCAATCTTGTGCCACTCTGAGCTTTGGGCGAAATGTATTGACTCAACAGGAAAACATCACAGTTTCAAATCGACAAAAACAGCGTGAAAATTTAAGACCTTTTTCATAATTTGGTTTAGATGTTTGTTTTTGTATGGGAGACATTTACACCACTGTTGATACAACCAGGCTCTTTAAGAGGTAAATTCCTTCTACACATGTCTACACAGCATGACCCCAGCCAGTGAACTGTTCAGAAGAATTGACTTCGGCGACACCATGGGAATCAATTTGCATCAGCTGTTTGTAGCTCTTCTTGAGAAGTGGAGAAGCGATTCTGATGGAGAAAATGAGGGAAAATCAGAAACCTGGCCTCTTTTATTGGGTTCACCTCCTTACCACTGTGATACCATAGTGTTTGTCCATGTCATCAAATAGGCAAGAGCTAAGGAGCTGAATGGAGGTGAAAGGTCCTTTAAACTTCTTTGTGGCCATCAATTCGAAGACTCTATAGGATCTCCTTTTTGCATTTGAAAGGCTTCAAGGTTTTTTTTTCCAGCAAATAAAAACGGTTGGAGACAATACGATGGTGGCTCTTAACGGTCATTCATGATAAACAAAAGACCCCAAAAATGAACTCCTCTTGAGAGAATTACATTTTCTTTCTTCTGAGGTAAATCAAGCAATTTGCGGAGGCACAAATGATGGCTGTTCGGTTAACCCTTTGTGAGACTCTCATCATTTCCATGTGCTTTCACTGAAATGGCACATTATTGGTGGCACTGGCCATAATTTATTGAACTGTGTAAAGTCTTCTCCAATGTGTGGCTATGTGCATAGCACAGCAATTACGCTTCTGATTAAATTAAACTTAGATTATGTTGTAAGTCCTATTTTCAAAGAAATATTTCTCTTATGTTGACAATGTAATAATAGTTACAACTATTTACATCAGTTTTTTATCTGGAGATGTTTACAAGATTCCCAATAGTCTTCCTTTCTTAATAGTGATTATTATTACTTTAATTAGAGCAGTAGTAGTGTATACTTTTATTTATTCATATTTCATATTAATGAAGTTCCAGCTCTTGAGGACAAATGAAATCCTTTTTCCATATTACCTTCTAAAAGTGGTGGTCTCCATTTAGCAGGCAAATCAAAATGATTTTTCTTTTATTTTTTTATGATTGTCATGATCATTAAACATCTTCCAAAGTGAAGTCAAATAGAAAAGATGACAGATCCACAATGCTGTGCTGCTTGAAGGATATTCAAGCTGTCCTTCAAATGAGAAATTCTATGTCCTTTTAAATGAGAAGTTATTAGATATTTTCTGCTGCTACTGTGTTGGGGAAAATAATTTCTTAAGGTGAACTTAACACTCCATGGAAATGAGTACTAATGTGATTTACACAGTCCATTTGAAAGTCTTGTATTTAATTTATCAATTTATGATCTGATCTTGTTAGAAATCAGTAGCAAATCCAGGCTGCACTGGGTCAGTATAGTGAGTCCAGGGATGTGATACTGTCATTGAAAACCAGGCTCCAATCTGAAGTGGTGTTTGTGGACCAGTGTGTAGTGCTCTGTCCTCTGTGCCACAATTTACTAAACTATTTCCTGAATATTATGACTGGGGACACTGCCGCAGGAGGTGACATCCTCTAGTTGTAACATTAAATCAGGATAACCCTAGTGTTCCAAACAAATTCCAGTCTGACTTTCCTTGAGTAACCCTTTAATCCAGTGGGTAAAGGAATTTCTCATCTCTCTGCATGATCTGCTCTTTAGTGGATCTGTTGGTGCATAGAATCAGGAGGATGAAGGTCTCCTATATATAACGTCTCTGTGGGACAAATCAAAGAAAAGCGCTATATAAATCTTGGGGATCATTCATTATTATGATTGTGCAGTGCAAGAGCAAGTTCTGTCAGAATAAACACACTTTGATTTCACTGTTCTTTTACAGGTTCATTGCTTATTATGGTAAAAAGACTTACACATTTATGTGACGACACATCATGTTTTTTAATTGTTAAAATGAAAAAGTTGTTGGATGTTGATCATGGAAGTGTCTTTGAAAAAGCCTGGGTTCCTTATCTTTTTAGCATTTGTTTATTTATATATATATACAGTATATCCCGCTACCAGTCTTACAAACATGCTTGTTTGTCAAATGAGAGTGCCTGTTTCTCATCTTTCACCCCATTCAACACAAGTCTCTTTGCCCCTGCCAGTCAGCTGCAGTGTTGGGTCGTACTATGATGTTGAGCAGGGGAGGTGTGTTCCGTGTCCTCCTGGCATGTACCAAGATGAGGAAGGGCAGCTCTCATGTGAAGTGTGTCCAGGTCCTGAGATGACAGGGCACTCGCGGCCTGTGGGGGCTCGTAACATCTCCGAATGTGGAGGTGAGGTACTGTTTGGAAACATGAGGGAAATTTCCAAATCTGAATCGGATTAGACCACCAAGATGCTTCCCTGCTTTTAAAGTAAATGGTATTTTAGATATGTTTAGGAAGCTTCGATGTTCTGATAAGGAGCTCAGAAACAGATGTTTGTAAAGATTAAAAACCTGAAGGCGCTGCAATGCAGGCACGGTTTTATAATGGCACAATTCAGACTGAAATGTGCCAAAGTGATATGTTTTTTTAAACACTCTTATCTGTGCTCTGTTAGTTCTTAAACAGATTGAATCACTTCCTCACGATAGACTAAACACAACAGTAACGGAGAATGTCACTTTTTAAACAAACCCACACAGAGTAGCGAGTAAAAGAAACTGATTTAGAGTGTGATCTGCAAAGGAACGAGTTGAATTTAATTCCATGCTGAGCTGTAAAAGGAAGCAACTGGTGTGTTTCACTGTATTTCACTGGATTTGCCTTGTCCTTGTTCCTTTCCAGAGCACACTCTGATGCTGTTCCCTGTTCAAACTCCTAGGAGGGTTAACATCACTGCCATTGCTATCTCACAGTTTTGTTTGAAATAGCTTCTGAATTTAATCAGTTCTGTCAGATTCTTGAAAGAAAGATGGATTTCACTTGGGTTAGAAGTTAAAGCTTTGCCAGACTCTTCTGTGCTGTGCTGTTCAAGGCAGATTAAAACAATGTGCAGTTTTGTCTCTGTACAATTGTATCACGTTTTGATGATAGATAAATCATCAAAATACACGCCTTAAAGATTATGTGGATAGTCCTTAAATTTTGTTTTATGAAGTAATTCTTAATGTTAAGATTTAGTTTTTTGTATTTAACTGCACTATAAGAATGACATTGAACCTATTCAGTTTCTAAGTTAACCGATGCGTGACAGGTTAGTTAAGGGTCAATTAACGGTAATTTGTATTGATATGAAATCAATCTTTGACTGGATTGTAAAAGTATTCAAAAATATTAAATCTGGATATTTTATAGTTATGAATTAGTTCAGTATTACCTAGTTCCATACTAATTTTGAAAATGTATTACTGCCCTTTAAACTACAGTATATCTAGGCTTACTTAAATAAACTCACACTCCTTTGTGACATTGGTATGACTCACAACTGAGACATTAAAAGTCATCCAATAAGCAGGGAGAAGTGACACACAGAGAATTGCAAAATATACTTCAGGTTTGGTAATGGTACCAAACAAGTGCTCAAGTACATTTTCAAATCTATGCAATAAAAAATGCCTGACAATGACATACTGTAAGTCAATCTAATAATTTCACAGGAAATACTCCACTAAAGCAGTTGTTCCCAGTCCTGGTGCTCATGACCCACGCACCTGTTGGTTTTCCAGCCGAGCTGGAACACAAGTTACACAATCAGTTTCATGATCAACCCCTTCATTGACTTAATATTAAGGTGAATTTTGAACTGTTTGCTCCCTCCTCTTAAACGTGTTGGAGCTTTGACCCTTGTGCTCGTGACTAGAAACAAAACGCAAATATTCAACTAAGGCAACTTCTTAGATCCTTTAAGGTGTGTGGGTCACCAGGACCAGGGTTTTGAACCACTGCACTGAAGTATAACTTGATATAATGAGCCCCTTCCTATAACTACACATCGTGTCTGTTCGTAAAATTCCTGAGATCTGACTCACTGCTGCCCTCACCCTGCGAGTCCTTGTTTAATTTGACCTGCCTGATCTTCCGCTCCAGGGCAGTGTCCTCCTGGCCAATATTCTTACGACGGATTCCTGCCGTGCCAGCCCTGCCCACTGGGCACCTACCAACCCGACGTGGGGCGCACTTCCTGTTTCCCTTGTGGAGGAAGCCTAGTCACCAAGCATGATGGAGCAGAGTCCTTCCAGGACTGTGAAACAAAAGGTCTGTTGGTCAAGCAACTGCAGTGGGGTTTTTTTTTCTCCTCTTCACATTTTCCGTCACGACTCTGAAGCTTGAGGTAATATTTTAAGCGTCAAACCCGAGTGTAATCCGATATCCCTTGGTGGGATGCTCCCAGATTTGATTGGATTCGGCACTTCACTGCAGCTTGTGCTATTTCTCATCTCCTTCAATAAAATCACAGACATTATGTTGGAGTGCAGTGCTGCCGTGAATAGCTTCCGGTCTTCTCATTTAAGTCCTCCAGCTGTCCATTCCACATATTACTGTGGGAGCAGTGCTGGCCCCTGGATGAACAAATGATCAACGGCACGTGAGGCTAAGAATTCAAAACAAGACCACAGAACAGGAGCGCTTTGTTTGCAGAGTTACACCTTGGAATTTGTGGAAAGGCATAAATCAGTTTTATGTTTTGAACAGAAAAGAAATGGACAAAGTAAGGCTGCACTTTCGCCCTTGAATGGTACCAGATGGTACCAGGGCAGGGGTGCACAGCTCCTACCTTTAGAAGATCTTGAATAACTAATTAAGTAATTCGTTGCTAAGTTGAACAAATGTAAAACTTTCTCTTTTTTAAAACATTTCGTCATACAAAAGCAAAGCATTTCATTTCAGGATGCCAATACAATGTAGAGTAATCCCTTCATAAGGTTTGTTATTCTGGCTTATCGAAATGATTAAACGTTTCCACACAAAAACAAGGTTAAAACCTTTAATTATGTTCTGTGAAGTCTGGTTTAAACTGCAGCCACTTTCTGTTTGACAAAGGTTCCTGCATCTATCAATGACTTAGCTGAGGATTTTCATCCTGTGTGTGGGCCAGAATTTAGGCCTTGGGCTGTGCTGAGAAACCTCCATTTCCTTACTGTTGCCACCGTCTCCTGTTTCAACAGTTCAGTGCTCACCGGGCCACTTCTATAACAGCACCACACACAGGTGCATCCGTTGCCCGATAGGGACGTACCAGCTGGAGTTTGGGCAGAATTACTGTGTGGCCTGTCCAGGAAACACCACCACCGATTTTGATGGATCAACCAATATAACACAGTGCAAAAGTAAGGGGGATGTTCTTTTGTATTCAAGCATGACCTGTGGCGTAATGTACAGAAACTAAGCAAGTACTAACCAGTAGCAATTTAAAAACATCAACTAACCCTTCTTAAATACATTTGAGCAAGCCTGAGCATACAACAAAGCTTGCTGTGTATTCTGGAGTTGTCAGAAGTTAGCAGCACCCTGTAGAAGGTCAGTATTTGAAAGAATTTTTACTGCATTTCACAGACAGGCACTGTGGTGGAGAACTGGGAGATTTTACTGGCTACATTGAGTCACCAAATTACCCTGGCAACTACCCAGCAAATATTGAATGTACGTGGACTATAAACCCCCCACCAAAGAGAAGAATTCTTCTTGTTGTTCCTGAGATCTTTCTCCCCATTGAGGATGAATGTGGAGACTATTTAGTTATGAGGAAAAGCCGTAAGTATTGTCCTGTCCACATTGCAAGCTTAAAAATGCGTACAACTGCAAAGCAGCATTAAAATAATTTCAGAATGCCCCCAGCAAGGGTGTTAGTTTACATTTTTCTAGGGAAAGCTGTCAATATAATATTAAGAAACATCAATGACAAATTTTTAGATTGTTGTACCTCATTACTTCCTTCAAAGTAAGAAATGTGTTTCCAAAAAATGGTCTCACCACAATTTCACAAACACAGTCACAAATGTTTTTCCTTTTTGTTCTCCTTCACCAGAGCAGTGTACACATTTAGACAGCAGAGACATGACTCTTCTACAATGTGGCCTTGGAGCACAGCAGTAAAACAACACAAAATACAAATTGGGATATCTCCATTACACTCTAACACTAATTTAGTCACACAGAGGTGTGACCTGAAGATGTGTGCATCCATAAAAAATATTCGTTCACAATATTTTAGCAAAAAAAAAAGCTGAAATGTACGTATTTTATTATTTTATTATTATGTTTTTTACAGCTTCCTCAAACTCTGTGACAACGTACGAGACCTGTCAGACATACGAGCGCCCTATAGCTTTCACTTCTCGGTCCAAGCGATTATGGATCCAGTTTAAATCCAATGAAGGAAACAGTGGAAAAGGCTTTCAGGTGCCCTATGTTACGTATGATGGTAAGAATACTTTTCTAATGACAGAAGCTATGTTAATTTTGTTGCCTATTGAAGATAATAATCAATAGCAGTGTGGAGTTCTAACATGGTATCAACTGCTTTTGCTCACAGAGGACTACCAAGAACTCATTGAAGATATTGTCCGAGATGGTAGATTATATGCATCAGAAAATCACCAAGAAATACTGAAGGTATTGATTTATTTTACATGTATATTCTCCTATATTAAGCTCTTTTTATGGTGTCTTTATTGTTTTATGTAAGGTAAAATAGAAATATACTTATTCTATTTTTATAGTAATTTAAAGTAAGACCGACTTCATGTTGGTCTCTGAAAATGCCTTTCAGGTGGAGACAGTGCCACATCCTGGACGATGCTTTGTAACTGCGGACATTTGCTCTGGTACTGAGGTGCCTTGATGTTTGGTTTGTTTTTCTTTTCAGGACAAGAAGCTAATGAGGGCTCTGTTTGATGTACTGGCACACCCTCAAAACTATTTCAAGTACACAGCTCAAGAGTCGAGAGAGATGTTTCCAAAGTCATTCATTCGGTTCCTGCGCTCCAAAGTTTTGAGGTTTCTTCGGCCATAGAAGCAACTCAGAAGGGCCTCATTCTTGAGACACTTCTTGTTTTTAATTTGTTCACCTTCTGACAGACAAAAGAATTAAAAGCCACAAGAAAACTGTCACAAGACGCCCATAGGACTAATTTGCGAACTGAGCTTCAGGGGAAGACTGATGCCATATGGATAATTTATACTAATCCTTGTGTGGAGCTTATTGTGGACTCAAGAAGCAAGAAAAGACCATAGTCACCCTAAAAGGCCCGCTGGGAGTTTACAGCTTTTTAAATTGGGAATTTAAACACTTAGTATTTATCACAGACCAGCTTAAGGGCAGTGTTCCAAAACAGACTTGTAAATTGTTCATCTATCACCTATCTACTATGTTTTTAAAATAGTTTTATTTTCTAATTAGGATTTAACATTGGCAGAAAAGAGTATGTATCCTGGATCAGAGTTTTTAACATAAAGACATCATTGTTTTTTAGTTGGGTTTGTTTCTGAGAATTAAGTCCACTTTGGAAAACTGCTCTTGCAATAGGGAAGCCTAGTGGTTATTAGTGCTCTAGCTGGATATAGTTTAAAAATGTTACAAACCCAATTATATCATTAGGGTTCTTTATGACTTAATTATTTAGGGGTGCTGTGGTGTGTACTAAACCACATGAGTTACAGGAGGTGTTTCTTAATGGTTCTTTTAAAAATTGCTTTTTTTATAAAATGAAAAAAAAATTGTAAAAGAAATCTCAACACTGTCAAACTCATGGCTTCACAGATAGATGCAGGAATCATGACAGTTAGACATTTAGGACCGAGGGGAGAAGATTTACCTCTTAAGCAAAAAACACAAACAACAAGCAGTAATAAACAGAAAGGAACATGCTGTCCCTTTTGTGGGAAATAATATTTCACTTTTACACAAATTTATGTTTAGCTACAAAATAACATTGTTTTATTCATTTTCACATTCAAAACAGGATTATTATTTGATATGTTAAAGGCAGTTACTGCATCGTATACAAATATAATCCAGTTCCAAGCAGGAAATTCTTTAACATGGAAACAAAACATCACACCGGGGGCTGTTTGACTATTCATTTTATAGCTGTCTATTTGAAAGAGCTCTCAGATAACCCTAATGATTATGTAATGAAAATTGGAAGAGCTGGCCATGTAGGTTTGAAGTTTTATTACCAAAAGCCTTCTAGTACAAATAACAAAATGGAAAAACAGTAAGTGTTCAATTCTGTTTAGAAAAGTCTAGAGTAGCATACACTTTGTCTCGTGAATAAAAGTGACTATTTCTTTAACATACTTAGTTTTAAATGTAGCATATATTTTTGCACATGTACTTTTTACTAGAAAATGTTTTAACCCCCCTTTTAAACAGAGAAGATGTGTTTACATTTGGATTACATTAAGTCCTGTCATTTTGTGCATGATTGCCAAGTAAAAAAATAAGTGAAGCTTGATTTGTTTTCACAACTTTGAATACTCAAGAAAGTAATATTCCAATATTCATATGTGTCTGATATGCCTCAAGTATTTTCTTGTATAAATTGGGGAATTATTCTAGAAACATTTCAGAAAATGTGTGCTTGGAGACTTTAAGAGTTAACCAACTACAGTTGATTGGCTGAGACAGTGTCGGTGAGACAGTATTATCACAAAAGGTTTCCCAACTTGCTCATTGCTTATTGCAAGTTTTCCTAAAACTTATTTTTTCCTTAAAAGTTGAACATGACATGTACATCTTGTATAAAAGTGATTGAAATTTGGAAGTGTACATTTTTTGGAAAGCAGTGCAGGGGACAATTTAGCTAAAGGAATGACTTCTACTTCAGAAAACCTGTAACAGTTGTAGTCTTCATTTTTTTTAGTACCACATGGGAAGGAGGGATTTTCTTAGACTTATTTTCTCTGAATGGCTATTGTAAATTATGTAAAAAGGTTGTAGGAACAGTAGTAATGATGATGTATTTGAGTAAGTTACATTCTTAAAACTGTATGATCTGTTAAGGTATATAATTGTGTGAAACATCTTTTTTGTATTGAGGTTCTTATATCCCAAACATTTCCTACCAAAACAGAACTGAATGGTACAGATAAAGCAAGATTCAGGTAAAACATATTCATGTTGTTAGATGCTTGTACAAGCAGGGCCAGAATAGCAGCTGGTGTTTGGTGGGGTTAGTCTGTAACTTTACTTGTTAGGTTTCCAGTCAAACTGTGCTTTTCCATTTTTAGACATAATACATAACTTGGTCTAGTATAATATGGCACCGGTGGAAAAGTGGTTTAGTGTGTCAAGATACACCTGTGACACTGAACAAAATTCATTTCACAGTCTTAAATTCTGTGTTGCTATGTCAACCCCAGTTTTAGTTTTTAGTTATATGCAAAAGTAAACTGACAATTTGTTTTGTTTTTATGATGGGTTTTATATTAGTCTGTGAACTTGTAGCATAAATTGATACTTATCTTGCAGGCTATTACATTGGCTGCTTTTGCAAGGGAATTTCCACAACTAGTATGGAACGGTCAATCTGAATTCAGCCAACACCCTCCTCACACTGTGTCCTAGTGATTGGTATGACGGCTAATCTGAAATATGAAGATCCAACCAGTGTACAAACTTGTCAAGGTACAGTTAAATGACGTCAGCTGTGATGTTGACATCCCAGGTTGGTTAGCAGTGGTTACTAAAATAAAATGGCTAGATTTCCTAGGAAATACATTCCTGTCCATATTTTGTATATGTATGCCAGATGTTATTGTAAATAAAGGTAAATAAATAATGTGTATTTTTCCATCCATTCATCAGTACACTGCTTATTCCTAGTAAGGACTGCAGCAGTCTGGAGCCTATTGTGGCAGTTTAGGGCCTGAAGCTGGATTGTACACTGGACGAGACAGCAGCCCATTGCAGGACTCGTGTACAAAGGGGGCAGTGCCTCTTCAGGAGGTGAGAGCGATTTGGAGCACCCAGCAATAACCCAGGCAAGCTCCAAACAGAATACACGCTACCCTGGACCCGAGAGCAAGCACTAATCACCATGCCACGCTTCTTCAATTTGACTTTCTTCACGCAATGCAAGGTGTTGCACTTTGTCCTGTAAAAATTCTATAAAAGGAGCTTTCAACATTTTTTTTTCAACATTTGTCTGGAGTCACCCAAAGTAAGACGTCCATTGATACATGAATATTGAATTTGTCTGTTATTACTAAAGGTGGAGCTACACAGAGTTAAAATCATTTTAAAGTCAACAGATCCTGAGAAAGTGTCCTGCAGCGGAGATGCTTGTGACTTCATGTCCACGCTACGACGTGGGCTCAGGTTTCCCTGTGTGTGAGGACCGAGGATTCACAGCGGACCGGGAGCAGTGGCTGAATAACCATCGTCAATCATAATAAACAACGCATACTCTGAATCGTTGTACAGTATACCCATTGTGCACAGGCGCCATGTCTGCGGTACCACCCATCGTGATCATTCCACTTGCGGAACGCAAGGTGGCGCTAGAGTACTCACCACCGTGCGGAGTCTTCGCAGTTACAAATTATCGCGATATCTGACTCTTGGCAGCGATTGGACGGGAGAGTTAAAGCCTCCAGTTTCAAAAGGGTGTTGGGTGGACATTTGCGATAAAGACTCGGAGGGGTTTTCCAAATGGCATTTCATCTTTTGTGAAGTAGGTGTAAATGTACGACATGTTTAGTTATGTGTAATAGAATCGACGACATCTTGTATAAAACGGGCGTTTCTAATGACTCTTAATTGGTATTTCTCGGGCGCTGTCATCATTTTATCTAAATTGTTTCGTGATAAATCATGTCTGTCATCATGGTGTGTTGTTGTGGTTCGGAATTAATACGGAAAGAAAATAAAATTGTGATCGAGCTGCAAAACCCGGGTATTATTGTGGTGAAAAGCTGAGTAGTTATACGGTCAGTTTAGGAAACAGCCGCTGTTTTATAGTTTTGAACTGTGTTGGATACGAAGCAATCGGAGATGTTTTTAAATGTAACGGGACGTTGTGGACTCGACTCCCAGGTGGGACACTTGGTGTTACTTTGCTCAAGGTTACAATATTTCACTCGCATTATTTCTCAGTAAAATGCATGTCTACGCACAGCAAATGGATATGGATGTAACTCGCTCTGCATTGAAGTGTCTCCCAACTTGGCACTGTACTTAATAAAAATATTAACTGATGCCTGTTGTTTTGTCTTACGGTCTTGCATCAACGCGCCCAGTTTACAAACAAGCTACTGACAGCCTGTGTTTATTTTGTGTTTTCATACAACACAACAACGTCAGCAAAACTGATAGATTGTTGAAGTTATGGTTTTAAGTAACGAAATAATGTCCTTGTTTTGCAGCGTAAAAACCGAAAAAGGAGCTACTATAAGTATGTAAAGCTGCCTTTCAAACCATTTTTGCCTGCCAAGCTGACAGAACACATTCCCAAATCTTTAGATGCTATGAGAAGAAAGGATCTAACCAAAGGAGGTCAATTCATCTGCTCAAAGGAGAGAGGGGGGGATATTTTTTAATTTAGGGGAACCTGATATTTTTGTGCTTTGGAAAATTGCCGGATCGTACAGAATTGTCAAATAGCATGGAAAATGAAGAAAATGAAGGTAAGCTGCACCAGTTACTATAGCAGTTTGTATACTCTTTCCCAGTCATAGATAATTTTTTTTGCTGTTCTTTGAAACAATGTTTTCAGATTTAACAGAATGAACATGTTTAAATATTGTACAGATTTATCAGATGCATGATAGAGCCTTCTTTTTGTGTTATTATCTAGCTTGCTTTTTTTGTCACCATCGGTCTACAAGTTGTTGTTTTTTCTGTGAAACTGTACAGCACAAAATGGGTCAGAACTGGATGACAGCCTGACTAACATTAATTGGCTGGGAAGGTTCTCTTGTGCTGGAATGATCCCAGAACAAAAGAAGAAAGTTACTACAAGAACCAAGGTAAGACTTAGTACGAAGGCTCATTTACACTGCTGTCATGAAGCAAAGGTGGTAATTAAATGCATATTTTTATTTTTATATTTAAACATACACCATACCATAGAGGGTTAATAAAAATAAAGATGTCTCCTATACAAGTGAAGGACAAATTTGTACTTTAACTGTGTAATAGTTATTTTTTTGTGAAGTTCCTGTTAAGGAATCCCCTTTAAATGCTTTTTATGTGCCATAGGCCAAGATGTTTTTTTTTCTTTTAACTTCTTGTTTTCACACATTCGTAGTAAATTTGAAGGATCAGATCTGCAGACTGTGAAGCCTTTGTTCTAATAGGACCTGTTCTCTTTTTCCTCCCTCTTTCCTTCAGTTCGTGAAACCACCAAAATGTCCTTTGGTTAAGCGTCCCCCACACTCTTATTCTGAACTTATAAAGCTAGCCCTGAACAGCACTCCAGGAAAAAGGCTGACACTCCAGCAGATCTATGCCTGGGTGGAGGAGCATTTTCCTTATTACAAAAACTATGCCAACCCTGGGTGGAAGGTAATTGCACTTGCTATCCATATCAGCTGAACCTGATCATTAAGATTATCATGATAGACTTGCAACAACATGCATTCCTGAGCAATAAATACTCAGTTTCTGGTTTCCATGGCATTGTTTCTGTCCAAACAGTGACCTTTGCAACATAATACAACATGTAAAATACCAGTAGGTCTTTGGGTTTAATTAGTCTGTAAATCTCTACTTAAATACTTTAAAGTCAATTAGGACATTGACACTGCATACAAGTGCAAACTGCACAAACCCTCTGGCTTCATACTGGAGGTGTTCTGCTGAGGTCAGTGATATCTGGGAACACACTGGAGCTCTTGCAAAGATGGATTGCCAGTTCCCAGAGTGAGTGTGCTGTCGAACAGAAAGACTTGAGTTTCTGAAAACATCAGTCTTGAGAGAGTTCTTGGCTTGCAACGCTTAGGTCTCCACATCTACAGTATACAGAAATATGTATATTTAGGAAATGCAGATGGACACGGTAGACCATCCAAATGATGTGTGGATTGTACACGTCTGTAAGTGGAAACGGCAGTTTTCCCACGTTTACTCAGCCTTTCACTGGTGCACACTGAAGGCCAGTCCGTGTCAAAGCTGATCACTAGTCTCCGTGTGGATTCCATCTCTTGGAAGAAAACCGTTCTAAAAATCTTATCTTTTGCAGAATTCTATCCGACACAGCCTGTCAATCCGGGATATTTTCATACGGGAGACAGAAGGAAACGGCAGGAGCTCCTTTTGGACAGTGAAAGCCCAACCGGAACCCAGCATCTTTCCATCATTAGAGTCAAGTGTAAGCATCAGTAAGGACAGCACTGGGGTGTTCATGTGAGGCAAGGCTAACGTCTGGAGAAATATAAAGGCCATCTCAAATGCTTTTCTTTATGAAGGAAGTTTGGCGGGTTCTTATTATTGCCATAATAAAAATAAAGATGTCTCCTATACAAGTGAAAGACAAATTTGTAGTTTAACTGTGTAATAGTTATTTCCTAGTAAGTTCCTGTTAAGGAATCCCCTTTAAATGCCTTTTATGTGCTATAGGCCAGAATGTCAAAAAGATGTTTTTTTTTTCTTTTAACTTCTTGTTTTCGCACATTCATAGTAAACCTATTTGAAGGAGCAGATCTGCAGACTGTGAAGCCTTTGTTCTAATAGGACCTGTTCCCTCTTGCAGTCTAGCACCTTGTTTAAAACCGAGAGCTTTTTAATAGCCTTTCTTTTTAACAGGAGTAGATTACTCTTCCAGGATTGTACTCCTTACTTTTCAGTCAAGTAATTGATGTGGCAAGCAATGAAGACATGTTATAAAGTGTATGTCTAGTTAATTTTTTGTCCTCGTTTGTAATTGTCTTTTTCAGAATATCGGAGTCCCAAGTGTGTCAGTAGGAAAAAAAGGTATTTTATTATTCAATCTTTTTATTTTGGCATGGCTGAATAAGTGTATACTAAAGGGATATATCCATAAAATAGTCACCACAAAGTGTGAAATGTATTTTTCCTTATATCCCAGCTCCCAAAGTTGTGAAGTGTCCTTGAAACCTTTCAGAATATTAATTTAAGGGAACTGCAACGCTATTTTTATATTTCTGGGTTAGGACGAATCAACATTGATGAGTGCATTTCAAACCGCATTAAGAGTAAAATGTATACTGTAACATGTAAATCCTCCATTTTACATCACAAAATAAACAAAAGTTCCAGGTATGCATATTGTCACGTTGCTATCATTGTCTGCGATTCAGAACGAGGCAACAAACCTTCCAGTGACGTGAAGAGGCCTTATTACATTGTACACAAGCATCTCTTTCAATCCAGTAGAAATATTGCACTTGATTTCGAGACGGTTCTGCCGACAAATAGTAGTTATTGGTTAGCTCTGCATGCAGATGAAGTGGGAACATTTCTGTGGTGAAATGTCTGCCGCACACCCTGTACTTATTCACTTGTACATCACAGTGACTAGTGAGCAGGAAGGGCCGCTTCATGTCGCCATTCGCTCAACTTCTCCCTTTCGCGGGGGTTTGTGACAACATGGCGACTTGCGGTACTTTCTCAAATTTCGCGATTTTGTGCTTAATTAAAAATGTGTAAAATTGGTCATTTCTTGCATTTCTTTCGTTACCAAGGTTTAACAACCGGTCTGAGAAACGGACCGCAGTTCCCCTTTAAGAGTCTTCATTTTGTACCCGTTATATGTGGAAATGTGATAAAAGTAGCAGGGTTAAAAATTCTTTATGAATGTGGCCCTTAAAGTCTCCATGTCTCTGTTAATAACGGCTAGGTGCTGTGAAGAAAATGCAGCCTTTGTTGCCCCATGGCATTGTGCCCTGCCTGGTCCCCGTTCCAGTCTTCATAAACCCCTCAGCTCTCTGCCAGGTGGCGCCACACGAGCCTCCTCACAGCACCCAGACTGTCACTGCACAGAGAGCGATTGCTCCGAAGGTAATGGAGTACATCCGTCTGATGTTTGTCTGAATCTGCCAGGGGCTGTAGTAAAATGGATAACATGACATAGCAACATACAAATTGCACCCGCTGAATGTAGGTGATTTGCGTTGGTAATGAAGCCTTTTCCCAGGACATGAGATCAGTAAATAGTCAGTCATCAGCTTCCATCAGCTGGACTGTTCTTATGAGACCTAGCTGACGTAAGAGGGCCTCGCACTGAGGCAGAAGACTTTAAACTGCTAGCCTTTCCCAAGATCAGTAAGTAATAGATGTTTAGTTCTTAAAAATCTTTGCAGAATTGTGTATTGTAATTTTTGTTTTTAAAATATCCCTAACTTATCTCGGAATATAATATCAGAATTGCACAAGAAGGTTTCATTTTAAGAAACACATTTATAGAGAATATAAACTTCCCACAAAGCGCACTTGAGATTAGAGATGTATGGTTCATGGAAAATGCACAATTAAAAAAAAATAATTTAATTATAAACTTTTGCAACATTAAGATCCCTTTCACTTTTGACCATTTCTATTGGAAACATGCTTCCTGATGGCAGCGTGTTTTCATAAACTATGCTGTTTAAGAAATACAACCCAAACACATGGCTGATTCTTTTGATATTCTGTCCTTGAGTTCTCTGCTTTCATAAAGTGATTGCTTTTTGAGCTTCAAAACATCGTTTCTCTCTTTTCTCTAGATTTCTATCACCATAAGTGCCCACACTGCATTTAGTCCTCAAGTACCTGATATAAGCCAAGCATTACGGGAGCCCATCATAACCAATAGCAGGAATAAATGCACCCAGCAGAGGCTTCATCAGAAACGGAAGCAAAAACTTCAGCCCTTAAAGGATCCAGGACTGCTTTCGCAGGACCAACCTGGCTTCGCAAATGACTCGGGGTTAGACAGTGAGAATAACGTGTCTTTGGAACCTAAGGTGGACAGTGAAATATTCGCAACATCTCCTTTTAAAACACCTAAAAAGAAAAACATGGAATGTTTGGCCACATCAACACCAGGCGCAGATCCTGCTCTGTTTTTGCGGAGTGTCCCACTGCCAGGAGGAGAGACACCAACTAAATCTCTGGATAGCTTACTTGGTGACAGTTTCTTTAAGTCTCCCGGTGGTGAGAGTCTAGAGTATGAAAGCCTTGGGTTTACACCCCTCGCAGAAAATGCTAGGTCCAGCCTTGAGGGTAATAACAGTGAGAAGGATCTGTCCGAGTTCGCTTTCCTTGGCTTGACTCCCATTAAAGCAACTATGGCTTCCGAGGAGCCAGGGCTGGACCACAAGAATGAGGGCCTGGCGCGAGTCTTTGCTGACTTCACTCTTCCAGACATCGACGAGGACACAGACCTGGCCACTATCAGCTGGGCAGCATTTACGTCGGATGGTAGCTAATTCTGTGCTGCATCATTGGGTATAATTTAATTGTGAACAATGTCATGTGACAGGATTGCTGTAGTGTACAGTAAATCCGGGCTTGAAAAGTCATTAAGCTGCTAAAACAGTATGTGAAGATAAAGTCTAGCAGGGATGTGTAATATACTGGTGAAGATTATTTTATGGAAATGTATTTAGGCAAAACTGTAATTTATAGTTGTGGAAAGAACTGCCTTCTGTGATAAAGTCCATGGTGTCAGCTTTTTTTGGTTTGCATTTGTCTCGGTTCCAGGTCTTGAACACCTTATTCAAAATGGAAGGCTTTCATTATGTGATTTAAAAAATAAACACTTTGAGAACATAATTTACAACTCATCTAGCTCACTTGATTAATCCCAATATCCCATCCAGGTCTTCCTTAATATAAGCTTGTTCAAAAAACCCTTATTCAAGATCTCGTTTCTAAATTTCCTGTCTAATTAGGCTGTCTGTTAGAATACTAAATCTGTATATATGACTAATTTAGTTAGAATTGTCAGCTCCATATGTGTGACTGTAATTACAGACCAACAGTTACTCCTATGACATGATTCTCTTTTGTCACCATGTTATGGAAGGATGCTGCTTCAGCGGTTTTCCAGTCAGTGTATGTTATCCATGTCTTGAGTGACATTGAAATGAGGTAGTTAATAAGAACCCTCATTTCCGTTAGTGCAATTGGTAGTATATCATCTGGCCCTGGAGATTTATCTGACATGTAGCTAGTAGCAGGGAAACTTCCGCCACTTCTGTGTTACTACAATTTTATACTCTTTCCTGGGCAGGAGGCAATTTTCTTCATCCTTTACAGTTCTTTTGTTGTTGCAGTGTTTTGGGGGGAAAACCTTTCCTTTTCATTGTGATATTCTTTCATTTCTCTGTTGGCTTTTCTAACATTTTTTTTAAACTTGTTTGCAACTTATTGTGCTGATTTGTAAATCATTCTATAAAGTGCTTTCTTTCTCATTTTTCTTGAATGACTAACTAATTGGGCCACTGCTTTCTAGACTTTGACTTCAGGGATTGACCTGTACATGTAAGCAGAATTTGCTCTCATTCAATGGTAGTGACTCGTATCTCATGTTACGTCTCAGTTTTGTAACAATCCTGTCTCACTTCCTTTATAACCCACTTTGTATACTACCTTTACAGTTTCAGAATATACTTCAAAGCATGTCATATTTTGATGTAATGGTTATATCACCTCTATTTTCCTCATAGTCTCCTGATTGTTCAAAAAGACCAGTATGTGCCTTGACAAACTAAGAAAGCTAGCAATGTGTCATTTCAATCTCATCTTCCAGTGTCCCTGATGGTTTTCCTCAGTCTTTGTTGGGGAAAATTAAAATCTTTCATGAAAGCCAACTTTATCTTTTTATTTCATTATAATTGATTTTTGAATTTGGTTGTCATTAGCATCCTCCTAACATTATGCCTCTTGAACCCTCAAGTCTGATCCATGCAGACAATACCTCAGTCCTCTCTCTAAGACACCAAAGTTTTGCCATTGTTGTGTGATTCCTGTTAAATCATAATCGTGTTAATGTAGTAGCCTCTACTTCTTGCATTTTTGCTTGACATTAAGACAGAAGTATTTTGCCAGGTCTTTAGAAGTTTGGTTTTCCATTGGAACCTCTTTTTTTTTTACTTCCTGCACATCTTCCTTGCAGTTTGTCTGTGAATTTTTTCCATTCTAGTTTAAAGTTGTAGATTATTGTTCTAAGTTGACTGGTATCCTTGCGTGATGGAATCAAATGGAGGATAAAAGAGAGCCCTTGACAAAGAACAACTTCCACTGGCTGACGAAAAAAACTGAAGTCTTCTTCAAACCTGCTATGGGTTCACTTTGCAAGGTGCAGAGAGAGCCTGAAATCACCCCTGCATTCAGCAGCTTCTCCATCATTCACTTTTTCAAGCAGCAACTGGAGTTTTTAAAGGAACCATTTGGCTGTACAAGGTCTACAATGATGGTCCACATGCTATACATTGAAAATAATAAGTCTGGAGACGTTCTGTGTTGGGTGTTGTAGCATTATTTTTTCACACCCGAAGAAGGCTCAATAGCTGAACGGTTATGATATTTCAAGCTTTCCTGCTTTTCTAGAGGTTTCACAACCTCTACTTGTTCTGTACCAGAGAAGCCTTCAGTGAGAGAAGAATACTGACTTTTCACTTCGGATTTAACCTGAAGTTAATATTTTCGTGGAAAAGATGGGTGTGTGGGTTAATTTCTAAACTATTCCCTCAGTATTACTTGTCTTATCTGAAATGATTGAACCTAACGTGCCGGTGACTGTTAATACCGCCGTATGAAGATATTTCCTTCAGATGAGTGTTAGACAAGTGTTCTTGTCTGTAAACGAACAACAGGTCGTTAAACAAACGACTTAGATTTATTTTTTCTCTAAAGACAGCCTCCTCCGTATTCGTACGGATTCTCTTGGTGGTAATCTCTCTCTGAACGGTGCCCCGAGTCCTGTCATTGCTGAATGTCACAGTCGGCGCTCGGCTCTGCGGTCACCAAACAGGCGGCGTCCGACGCGTCACCGCGCTTCACCTGTATATAAAGCCGCAGACCGTGCTCTGCCACCTTCTGGCTCTTTTAAACGGAGCCTAAAGAAGTTGCCTTTCGCCGGAGATGTTTTATTCTGGTGTGCTGACCGACGGCAGCAGGAAGGAGATGGAGATCAGAGAGGCTGCTGCGCTGAGGCAGCAGCGGAGGATGAAGCAGGCGGTCCAGTTCCTACACAAGGACTCCGCGGACCTGCTCCCGTTAGACGGCCTGAAGAAATTAGGCACCTCAAAAGAAATGGTAAGAGTTTTCCTTCGTGTTTAAAACGTGTTAATTGACTATCTTTTTTATATGCCCATCTTAAAATGTGTCGTTATTGAATGTGTTTACGTACTGTATTCAGAACATGTTTATTGTCTTGGAAGTTAATGATTCGGATAATAATATAGTGTTATAGCTACGAGTATTGACATTTCGTTTAGAGGGACATTCCAAAGACATATAAGCTTTTCTAAAAGTTTTAATATAGCCACATTTCCTGTTTTCAGTTAAAATGCGATGCTTTGTTGTTGGGAAGACGATGTTGTCTCCCTAAAACTTAATAGGTTTGATGGCACATAATATTATCCCTACTAATAATAACGGTAACAGACTAGGCTTATGGTCGAGCGACAGCTTTTATTTTTTATGCTGCTCCATCGTTAAGGAGAATCTGTTTGTGAAGGCCTCTTCAGGGAAAATGAACTTGAACAGACTGCTGATGAACCCGGTTGTCTAATAAGCTATTAAAATAACCATTTGAAATAATAATTTGCCGGTGTCTAAAAGGACCCTGTACTACCATATATAGCCTTTTCAACCTTTGCTACGAATTGTAAATTAACTAACCACTACGTTAAGGTAGATTGACGTAAAATATTAAAACATATTGTTTTGGTTGTGGTTGATCACATATACACAGATGATCAAATAGCTGTCGCAACAAGGTTTTATGCTATACAGTATATAGACTGCTTTTCTTAAAGTAGTGTTTACTAGCAGCTGTCAGAGAGCCACCTATACAAGTTGCATTATGAACTATACAGTATTTACATTATGAATTATGATGTTTGTATTTATGTTATATGCTGTTTATTATACAATTTCAATCCTAGTTGTTCTGCAGTTTCATAGTGAATTTATAGAAAATATTAACAAATAAGTTGTTATGTAGCTACTTAACCCCACTTTTGTATTTCCAACTATGCTTAAAAATTCTCAGTTGAGATCTTCCAAGCCAGTTAGTTTTACTGGTGCCCTTGTATTGGTCTGATATGGAAAGGATCATTTTAATATCTGTACAAATCGATGCTTAATTCAGGAGGCCTTTGACTGAAATTGTGTTCTGTGGCAAAACAAAACACAGAGTGTAAATGTCTGGAACTTCTGGAGGTGACTCTGCTGAGAGGTTTTATAATATTACAGACAAACTAGTGACTTGCTAGAATCTAGCCCTCTTTTGGGTAGCTGTATACTACTTGATTCCCCTATCTAATACTAGTGAGCAAGATATAAATCCTTCGCAGAACAAGAGATAATATGTGTTTTGGGAAAGTTCTTCCTTGCCCGTGCTAGATTCCTCGTTATGGATGCTAGTGTCTTGTGTATAATTAATTTGGATGTCACTGCTGTGGAGCCAGCGAGGACAGATCCTCCAGGGTTCCACAGGTACGCAGGTGCCACACATCCCACAATGACCTACATGCTGCAGCAGAGGTTCTCTGGCAGTGTATGGGGGATCTGGCTGGGCTGTCTCCCGAGAGGAAGGATTGTGATTCACTCAATGAGGCAGGGGCATGATGTAAGTGCTGCTCAACATTGCAAGTGGCAGACATCGGGCACATAAATGTGGGAGAGTCTAAAGCCTCCTCTGATTAGCCTGAGGTGAACCCGAAATTGCTGACCAAAAAAAGTGAAAGATTTATTTACTAATCCTTGCCTTTCTGCTCAATCCTCCATAACATTTCCTTAAACTATCCATTCTTCATTAGAAAGTCGTTTACTCCATGTAAATGTGGAGGCAACCCGGAGATGATTCCTGGTGCACGTCAGGGTTACACACTGGACAGGTGTGCATGCAGAGACAAAAAGACAACAGTTAATTAGCATGTCTTTGGAAGGAAGAAGTCAGAGCACGCATAGATGAAAAAAATCCAAGATCCAGTCAGGAATCAAACCTGGGACACAAGAGCTCACTGCATCGACACCATGCTGCTCTCCTTGCAACAACTTTTTCCAGATTTGTTTGTTGCAGGTGTTTCACCAAGGGGTTATGATGCAGATCACTGCAGGACATTTTTTAGTGCTTTCTGGGAGAGCAGCAGATGTGGCTTTTTAAAGGAAGAGAACACTTAAGCCCAAAGTTAACAGTTAGGGCCCAGTATTTTCTTTGTTGGCAGTTTGGTTTAAGCCGCCAAGCAGAGCAAGCTGTTCATACCCTGAGTTCTTGCATATTCCTGCTTGGCTTCTGAAAGGCAAACATTGTAGCTGTGCAATTTCAAGATGAAGGGTGTTGTTGTTTTCATCAACGGCAAAGAAAGCTCTGTTATGCATTTAAGCACTTTTCTTGTGATGGGTATGTTTAATTCAGAACGAGCAACACAAGCACAGATAAGGGGCATCTGGGTGTCTCAAGACATAAAACCGTGCACACAGATCACAGATCTGAATCTTAATCTGGGTGATCACAGGGTGATATCACCAGTCTAGCTAGTGATAAGATTCCCAGCTGGCTGAGCTCTTCCAGTGTTGGGTAGGTTTGAAAGTGGCCAGGAATGCCTCAGCTTCCTATCTGACAGTGATGCTTTCAGCTTGTCTGGTGCATGTGAACTTGCTGTGTTAAAGGGAGAGTTGCATCTGTCCTCCCTCTGATGCCTGTGCCCTGCTGATGTCACTGTGCTCAAGGAGGGAGAGTTAGATGATGGCTTGGCAGCGCATGTTTCACATTGACATGGATTCTGCCTTCCTCTCTCCTGGGCTAATATGAGAGGTATAGTTTCAGTGACCTGACTTGCTTTAAAAAAATAAAAAACAGAATTGAAAAAGAGGATATTAAAATGTTCAGTAAGAATGTCTGCAAATGAAAAAACAACAATCAATCAACACAATATACAGTACAGTAACTATACAAAGATATGCCTGTGCCCTGCTGATGTCACTGTGCTCAAGGAGGGAGAGTTAGATGATGGCTTGGCAGCGCATGTTTCACATTGACATGGATTCTGCCTTCCTCTCTCCTGGGCTAATATGAGAGGTATAGTTTCAGTGACCTGACTTGCTTTAAAAAAATAAAAAACAGAATTGAAAAAGAGGATATTAAAATGTTCAGTAAGAATGTCTGCAAATGAAAAAACAACAATCAATCAACACAATATACAGTACAGTAACTATACAAAGATATATACAGTTAATACTCTTACATAAGTTTACCAGAATTTTGCACATTACTCTGTTATACCTCAAATAAAGTGCATATGAAGGTAAGTGAGCCTTGTTAATTTGGGTGTTATATCCAACTGCTTTCATTATGTTTGTGATTGGTTAATTTTGATGACAGCATCTCTGTGTAGAGACAAAGCAAAGAATTGCTAGTATTAAAGGCAGTTATTCATTTTTACAGCAGCCACACAACATCCTTCAGAGACGACTACTGGAAACAAACCTGTCGAGATTTCGAATGAACAACCGTGGAACAAGGCTCCCAAACAATGCAATACATGCACAGAGCAATGGTTTTCATCACAGCAAACCAGAGGGCATAACAGTACCAGAGGAAGAGGACCTCATATTTGTGTGTTGCAAGGTAACAACACATTTTAAGAACTCAGTCAGAGTAGATATAAGCAGTGTTGACTGCTAAACAAGGTAATACAGCAGCATTGTTGTATTTTTTCAGAAGCCTATCTTAAAAAGATTGGGAAACTTGTAGAGAAGGTAAACAAGCAATATGAAATAAAACCTTGTAATTTATTTGGGTAATTTTTTTAATCTTAAGTGCAGCACCTCCGTATTTGAAGATTCATGGTACACGTGGTGTCCTGTACCTCCTGTTTGTTTTGAAAGTGTAAGCAAGTGACTCTAAAGCTTTATGTTTACCTATATCATATTTTTCCCTTAATATTGCTTTTATCTGACCTTTTATTCAAAGTATGCAGGGGTTCTTGGGTTGTTTTTATGGTGTCCAACAAATGCTGGCTGCTCTAATCGGACATTCTGTGTAACCCACGGTAAAGTTTGAATGAATACATTCCAGTCAACCTTGGGACATTAGGATATCCTACTTTTCCTGTGACCTTCAGAGATTCTGAGTGAGGATTATTACACCAGCTGTCTTGGGCATTTACTGGCAAATATGAAAAAAGACCAGGCGTTTGTTGCTGCTAAAGGTGAAAATGCTGGTATCTCTGTTTTTATTAGCTAATGTGAAAAATAATAATGTAGTGGTAGTGCAGTTTCTGCTATTTAATGCAGCTTTAATGTAATTTTAATAGTCCCGTTCTGCTGATTTATGGTTTCATTAAATCAATAGAGAAATGTTCTCTATTTAACTAATCTCATTTCCCCTGCTCCCAACAGTGCTCTGGGAGGGAGATTAAGGTCCTGATTGACACTGGCTGCAAGTATAACTTCATTTCCACTGCGTGTCTGGACAGACTCGGGTATGCATCGCAAACAATTGGATAAGAAAAAAATCATCACCAATTCTTTTGTGTCAGCTCACCTGGTGGAATAGCCCGTTGTGTGATTGTTTTATCTGGGCACCTATTTGCAAACCGATGGAGGTTCAGCACCAATTGGAGAAGCAGCACATCCCTCACACACTCTGTCGCTGTGACCAGAGAGGGCCCTGGCCAACTTCTCCCAGCCTCCCCCTCGGTGGCACTCAGACACTCATGTGCCATCTACTCAGGGAATCCCAGTTGGCTAATGACAAGACTCAGGCTCGAACCTGCAGCTCCTGGACTACAGAGCTCTACCTGTGCACGAGCAAGCATCTATACTGGTTGAGTCACTTGGGAGCCAGGGTTTTCCTTATTATACACTCCCTTTACCTCTCTGCAAAATATTTGTTCTCCAAAACAATCTGTTAGTATTCTGCTCATAGAATGGTCTTTGTGCTACACATCTAGTGGCTTGTCACCATTATGTAGTACGATGTTTACTGTTTTTTTAAATTCAGCAACAGTTTTGATGGCAGTAAAGTGTCTGAAAACCACGGGTTGAATTTGTTTCACTGAAAGATCAATGCAACTACTACTTATATAATTTTATTTACAAATTGCAAGATTTCAGACTTCATTGAGAGTGCTTTTCTGGCTCAGACTCAAAGGGGATTAGGTGGATCATTTAATAAAAAAAGGATAAAAAGTTCCTTTAAGAAAATTGGCAATTATTTTTACAATGATATCACCCAATCTAGAATTGCAAACTGTGTCTTTACGTCTGAACAATTACCTCTGGATCACCTCTGCACCCACATTGAGAGATAGAGGAATAGCAAACCAATATTTACTATTGAGATAATGATGGGTAATTGGTCCTGTATATCTAAGGCTTGTGTTTCCATCCATAAAACAAGTAGCTAATGTGTATTTTTACCTTTTCAGTTTAAAGGAATCTGTCAATGCGAACAAAATTGAAACAGACAACCTCCTGTTTTCACATCGTTTCCAAGCCATGGGACAGATTGAGAAAGTGTCTCTGATGATTGGGCATGTGAAGGTCGACTGCTCAGTAATTGTTGTAGGTGAGTTTAAAAAGTACCAAAGTCTGTAATATTATATGTTAAATCATGACTGCTGAGAATTATTAAGTGTAGGCAAAAAGACTACACTTAATGTTCAATCTCTCTGAACTTTCATGCAGTGATCTGAATATTGACTGCAAGTGTGGTGGAATCCTGTAATTTAGAAATGTATTGATACAATATACATGATGACTGTGGCAGTTCTGATACAGTTTAAATTAATTCATTTTACAGAAAATGACAGGAACTTTATGTCACTGGGCAGTAAAACTCTGAAGTCATTGAAGGTAAGAAAGCTGTTCATATTTCCAATTACAGATAACTAATGGTCTCTGGAGAGCTAAACCCCCAAAACTGTAGTAGTATGGTTTACATTGCTGTCTGAAGGCAGAATGTATTGCCTTCTAATAAGGAATTTGATGCCATAACAACTACAGCATATGTTTTTTTATTTTGCTACATTACACTTAATGCAGTTGTGTTCTGTCATGTGTGCTTTACTTATTTTTTACAGCTTTATTAGAGTTAAACCTGTAGCAGCTTCCTATATTATGATGTTATACTGCTCTGTAAATAAACTTGATTTCATCTTCATCACAGCCCAAAAAACTATTTTTTGTTACTTAATTAATTTTGTTATGATTTCCACTAGAAAAACACTAGATAAAATAGTTTTCTTAACTTTTTTTTTTCTGTTCACTATGGTTTATTTTAATTATGTTTTACAGGCTGTCCAGCATTAACAGTGCCTATATGAGTGATTTATCCATTTATCTCTTTTATGTTTTTCTCTGAATATACAAAACCTTTTATAGATGTTTTGACATCTTCTTTCAGTGTGTGATTGACACAGAAAAGCGAGTCTTAGTTCTGGGCAGAGTGGAAAAGGATCAAGTTCAGTTTGTTGATGGTAAAGACGAATCGCAAGGAGACAGGTTAGTACATGTCAACTTCAGCTGATGTCAGGATTGCTTTAATTTTTCTACTGTTCTATTTTATGATCTTCTCAGCTCCTGTTTCGTAGATTTTGTAATAGTCTGATACACAAAGAAAGTTCTACATTGTCTTTTTAACATTATTTATTTAGATTTTATTTTAAAATATTTTTAAGTCCCATAAATGCATTTTGGAACTGTTTTCTTTCAAGGCCCATGATGAATGTTTAGAGACATTTGTATTCTGGAGAATACATAAAGAAGTACTTTAATAAATCAATTTTGTTCTTTTTTCTCTCTCTACTAATCAGCTCTCCTGGAATTTGAAACACAGTTTTCTCAGCACATGACTGCCAGCACTAACATATACAATCTGTGCACAGTTGCTTAATTAGAATTCACACAAACATTCACAAAGCCTGCAGTCTGCCATCACAGTTCCTCCATTTTTCCATTGCAAATCAGTCCCTTATTTTCTTATCTGCTTGTGGCCATGATGAATTACATATAATAGCAAGTGTCATGTTAATGATGTCATCTTCATGCATTGTAGTACATACTGGTTTACTATATATATGGACCACAAAAAAACCAATGGAGCACATTTACAGTATTTATGAAGTTTATCATGCTGTAACATAGAATTGTAATATTGCTTAAGGTTTCTTATATGAAAAGCTGCTTTGGCTTTTAGCAACAATTTTAAAGACGTTTTTTAAAATTAAGCCAGATGTATCACATTCTTGTATTTCCAAGTACAGAAAATTCAAAAAATGTTCCGTAAATGTAACTGGCTTATCAAAGACATTGTGTTTTTATATAGCAGGATGAAGAAGGCTAGTGGTTATTTTAAACTGCTTTGACTGAGCTCCTGTTACTGCACGAACAGGTTCACAAAGAACCAAAGTTATAATTTTCAATATTGATAGAACCGTTTCTACATTCTGTTCGTAGGAAGACTGTGGATAAAAAATATATAAAGCAGAGTTATATCACAGACTGTAACCACACTTTAAAGCTTTTTTAACAGTTTTGATTTATTTACACCAGCTCTACCTTTCAGCTTAGTGCCTGTATTTTCACATTTGTAGAGAGAGGTATTTACTTCTATATTAGGAGCTGTATTTCTAGTCCTATTTAAGCAACTATTGGTTTGTATTAGTTTATAAAAGCCACATATAGATGAATTTTTGTGAATGTATTTTGATAACTTGAGATTTATAGCACAGATAACACATATGGTGTAATGTTGTTAATATGATTAATTGTTATTGTATCAACCAAAGTGAAAAATTTAAGGTGACTTTCTGAGTATTTTTATGTGTTCAAATAAATAGAGTTTTGGTGCAGCAGTCATTGAGAGTTAACGTTAGCTTTTTGATCTGGACATAGCTGCCTAAGTTAAAAGTGGACTCTGTTGTTTGTCTTTAAAGTATGATTAGCTCTTATGCTTGAAATAAAAATCATATTAAGTGCAATTCTGCTTTATTGCGTCTTCATTATTAGAAAGCATTTTGTGATTAGTAGATTATAAAAATAATTATACTGTAAGATTTCATGTACTACACCTTGCCTCATTTGATATAATGTTTAATAACACCAAAGCACACATTTTAAACACTGATTCTTTAGGGACAATACATTAAAATAACATCAAGTAAACAGTATACAGGTATCATGTAAATAGGTATAGTTTTCTGAATGATTAATTAAGTTATTTAATGATTAAAAAGGAATATTCATTTATTGTTACAAATGTATTTTGGTGGTAACATTAGTCATAGTTATCAATAGGCTACTGAACCTCTCTTACAGTGTCCATACAAAAAAAAAACTAATGACCATCTTCAGACACCATTAATTCCAGCGATGAGCTAACTCTTGCCTTAATGTGTCTATAGCAGTGCATTACAGATAATTTTCAAGTAACAATGTGTTTTTAATAGAAATAAATCTTAAATTTTTAGAGAAAAATGTCAAGTTTTGAGACCAATAACAGTGTTTCTGCAGGGCTATTATTTGCAATGCTTTGGAGTGAAATATGCTCAGCCTTCTTTTATTAAATTGCATTGATTAGAGCTTTTGTTGGGTAATGAAAGCTAGCACTGTTACTTTTGACTAAGGTAGAAGAAGTATTGATAGTCATGAAACACAGACCCATGTAGCAAAGGCACTCTGAGCTCTTCATTCAGCTGCTGAAGAGGCAATCTAGGGGAACACTATGAAAGATGCACTAAGGACAGTAATGGACAACAGCATTACAACGTAATTAACCAGAGTGTGGCACAAAAGCAGGTCTAACATTTACAATGCTCCATCATATCAAAAATGGACAGGCCCACATGGCTCCTGACAGTAAAAGTACTGGCAACATAACAATACAACAACCAAAAGAAGAAAGGGAAAGGGATAATTATGATGTATTGCTTTTTGTGTATCACATATAATATAGACAACTCTATACATTTAGAAATGCTCAATTAATCTAAATTTAGAAACACCTCTTTAAGATTAAGAAGCTCGAGGATGGGATGGGAAGAACTGAATCCCTGCTGCCGGTTTGCCTGATGTTGATTTCCGGAGGTGACACTGACGGTCTGGCCATGGGAGTGGCCAGCTGATTTCCCTCTTGTTCCGTGGTCCCGGCTCTGAGTCTCCACAGGCCGACAGGTCCCAGGAAACTCGCTGCCGACTCCAGAGCTGGCAGCACTGAGAACACGAGCGGACAAGATGAACAGGTCACAGACAGGGGTCTAAAGCAATAAATATTCAATATGATGGGTTGTTACTGAAGAATTGGTGCTTAGTTAAAAGCAGAATTAATACATTGATTTACGAGTATAGTTCTTGTTTTTCATCCAGAAGTACACCGTGGCCTGCACCAATATTGGGGATGATAATAGCTTTATTTCTTCTTGTCCCCATGAGGGTGATTTTCTCTATATCTTAGTTATGTAAAATAAATTAGACATTTTTGTTACAGTCTGTTAAAGTTTGCTTTTAATGTAGTGCAACATAGTCCTTTAAGGTCTCTAAAAAAAAAGTTGAGTGTTATGGACATATTCCCTACTGTATTTTCTAACTTTCATTGCCAAAAGAAAGGGAACCATTTTTATATGTGACATCAATGTCAATGTCACATTGTAGCGATGAATGGTCAATTACCTAAGCACGTTTCCTTAAAGGTTCACTTGTTGGGAGCAGGTACATAAAATATCAAACATCATTTGGTGCTTTTAAGTAAAAACTAAAAAAAACATTTTGCTTACAAGCACCCACACACTCATACTTTGTTACTTGGATTATTACATCGTATTGCATACTTCAGTTTTGTGACTGGGATTTTTAAGTGCTGAGAAGTTGTATATTATATGTATTTTAGCTGTTTCCTGCTTTACCCCTGGTTAATAAAATTACTATGTGATCTTACAGTGCCAAGAAAAATAAAGAAAAGAAAATATGTAGAAACAATTTAAAGACACAAAGATGCCATATCTGCTTTTTTGCCCAGAATAAAGTAAAAGAACTCTTAACCAAAACATGGGAAGAGTTTTGGTCAAGTTGAATCATTGGGCATGAAGTTGAAACATCAGCAACAGTGAGGAAAGGTGTTTAATAAGTGTGAACAAGCCTGGGGTCTGATATCTGCTTTTGTTATGACTTTACAAGTCTAAGATTATTCTGTCACAGCTGCAGGGGGCTGATATTGCCACTACTATACATGATGAGTGAATTCTTCTATCATATCCTAATTGCCAAATGTACTGTTATTTAAAATAAAAAGTCATTATGGGTTCTGAATTATCTGATAGCAGAAAAAACAATGCTAAAAGGGATATTGCAAAACCGTAACAACAGTAAAATCATAAAGAATTAGAACATTATGAATGTCTCATGGTTATCTGCATTTTTTGGGGGGGATATCTAATGGAAATGAGATTATTTTCCAGGTGGACATCCACATGACTGAAATGTACATGATGTTAGATCAAAATGAGCATGTATTACATTGCTTTAATAGCTCTGGTAATAACACGAGGATGAGACATTAGAAATTAAACAAAACAATAGCTTGGTGAAGAAAAATAAAGTATTTTTTTCAGTACTGTGCTTTATATCTTTCCTTATCATTTTGAGACAATGTCACCATCCCTCCAAGGACTGTTGAGTGTTATGAGTATAAGAAAGGAGATCATTCTCTGACCATCTCTCTCATTTGGCTGCAAGTACTGTACCTATTTTGAACTGAGAATCTTACCCAGCCATTTCATGAAAGCAGCCAGGGTATTAGCTTCAGAAAATGGCTGGCGAGCTTGTTCCAGACTCCTAAAACCCTTCATAAAATAAGAAAGTGTCTCCGGTTCGCACGTTCACAGGCACTTCTCCATAGTTTCGACTCAGGCCCCACGATTTGACTTTGTCAGCGCCTTTGTGAATTTTGAATATTTGAATCCGGCGCCCTTTGTCTAATCTTCTGTATTCAAAACTAAACAGATTGAGTTAATTTCCTGAAATTGTAAACTCCTGATTTGGGCTCTGCCTGTACTGTACCCTACTATAATTACAGTTCTCTAAAGATATTAGAAACTTCCCTTGACTGCTGCCTGTGTTCTTCACACCCTGACACCTGCCCACACTGTTGCAATGTCAGAAGCAAATACCTCTGCTGAGTGTATTTATAATTAAAAAGCATACACTGTCTTCCTGTTAGCCGGAGCCATCTGATTAAATACCCAGAAGTAGGCCTGGGGAGCAAAACACCATGAAATTAAGTTTCCAGTGCAGAACACAACAGGTGAGAAAAATGGACAACTTCATTCAGACAGCTCCTCCCTCCCTTTTTAGAAATTGTATTGCAAACACCAATTTCTCCAAATTGAGCTCTTTTTTGGACTGAGAATGGATGCCGCATTTGCTACATAAATGTAGGAAGTGGTTCAAGATCGCCCAGTAGCTATTGACTGCAGCAGCTTGCAATACGTAACAAAGAAGGTCTAAGTTGAGCATTCCATTACAAAGGCTCCCAATAAAGTGAAGAGCAGCTGCTGATGGTTCTGTTAACTGGGGGTTGGAATGGGCTGTGCTCTGAAAGGTTAGGTCAGTGCTCTTTTGCAGATTCCTAGTCAGTCTGAAAGAGCAGTAACAAAATACTAATTTAAATGCCTCTGTGCCGGTCTAAAATCCCACTCTATACTACAGTAATATGTTTGCTGTTTAGACATAAAAGAATATAATGCATTCAAAAGATCATTCTCAAGTTACATATTTAAAGTCCTTTTTTTGTTTTATTTTTTTAAACTAAATTCAAAGAGGACTGAGACATTCTGTTTTTATGCATATTTTAAACAAAATGCAAATAACAGGTAAAACACTCTTGAATGTAGACAGATTCTGATTAAGTGATTTTCAATACAGTATTGTCATTATATACAGTATAGATTTGGAAGAACACAGTGGGGACTAAGTGGATTATTGTTCCTTTCTTTCCAAGACTAAATTATATAAATAGAATTGCATAGTCACTTATTGTACTATAGTCATTTTTCAGGTGTCTCGATATTGTTACTATTGCCATTGTTAACCCCAGATCAGTCTTGAATGAAAACGTAACAGATTGATGACTGTATGGAAGCTGCTATACATGGCTGGTGTGCTGACTAACTAGGGAATAATGCTAAATGAGACCTCCTTTTAAAACAGATTTTCTAACTGGGTCTAAATGAAAATTGATTTAGAAAGCCCCTTTCAACTACAATATTTAACTTCAAAATGATGACATGGAAAAAGAATATATTATGAAATGTGTAAGTCGTTTAACATAATACTTCTGTAAAGCATTATTACACATTTCCTATCTTCTGAATTTTCAAAGCTCCCTTATTTTATACCTTATTTTCCTGATGCCTCTTGACCTGATGAAATGTCTCCCTTCAAAATAATGACTCACAACTCTACACTTCACACACATTAAGGCTGATCTCTCATGCCTGCTTAGACAGTCCAACCAATTTAATACACTTGAAGCAAGGCATGGGCACTTAAGAGCTACTGAACCCATCTGGTCATAAAAACGAGACAATTAGAAATCTGCAAGGAGCTCTTCAAGAAGTTTAATTGTTTAATAGTAAAATGCTAATTAGCATTCAATCAAATTATTTTGAAACTAAGAGGTTATATTAATGAGTTATTCAGTTTAAAATACAAACAAAACACCATAAACAACTCTACAGTACATACTGTAAAAGGGCACCTAGTACCTGTTTAAAAGTAATTGATATTGTTCAGCCAAAGTTTTATTTATTGCCAAAAGTTCTAAAGCCTTTGGTGATAGTTAATTGCAAATCATTTTTATTTTGTTGTTGGAGGGAGGGCTAAGTTATGTGGATGACATACATGGAATATATTCACGTACGTACCATATACAGAAAAGAAACATGTTAAGAAACTCTGGAATAATGTGAACCAAGTTATGATTAATAAAATCTGATAGTTCTCAAAATACTGGGTACTGGCTGTGGAGGACAGTCATTGTTCTTTTGAATTATTTGCATTCTGCTTGATCCATTGTTTGTTTTTAATTAAGACAGCCTGAAAGCATAACTAATGCTGCAGCTGTCTGTATTTATGAATACATTGGTAGGAAATTCTGAGGGATCGGTTTCATGGAAGGTTGCTATGGAAACAGTACACCTGGGTCCCCTGGAGCTGCTATTCTAGTCTTTTTTCCACAACTGTTAGGCCTACAACTCCAACTCAATCAATAAAGACGTCAGCTCCCCGAGTACATGAACAGACACCTGTAATGAAGGACGTTACTTATTACATGTGCCAGTAGTAGTTCATAGACTACATATAAATAACTTCACACAGTATAGGGTGTAGTCACCTGGGTTAACAGTTGTACCACATGTCTTATAATTTTCGATTAACAGATGTTTTTCTAAAACCTGGACTTTAACAACATCAAGCTTAAGTGCCAAAATGTTTATTATTCAGCGAGACGGCGTTATTTTCTTTGATTATTTTTTAAAATAAATATCGGATAAAGAACATATCCGATATCTGAAAAGTTATTTTATTTGTAAGAATTGAAGATACCTGAAAATCCACCGCAATGACGGGGATTTAAGGAGCAAAAGGAAGGCCATGTCCGTTAAAAACATAGTAATCCTGCTCTACAATTAAAAGCAATGTATACTTTCACAGGCTTCCCGCTACCGAATATAACCTATAGAATAACAGGGGAGTCTTATTGTGTAACACCCAACAAGCAGACGGATTATTCGTGGGACACTGTTTCAAACTCCTGAGACGTAATAAGGTACATGTAATTATATTTACTCAACCCACTGTGTCAACGTTGATTTAATTAAATGCAATTCGAAACATGACTGACATGTTTCCAGAAGGAATGATATTTCTCCGGACTTGTGTGGACGACCGCGATGCAAGCTACATTCAGCTTGGCAGCACCTTTCAAAATAAAAGTACCCGAAACCCTGCGTCAGAAAAAATCATCCTGAACCAGGTAAAGTCACATTTATAGCACAACAACAATTTGTACATCCTCAAAACTAGGTGGAATGTGATAAATACACCCACAGGTAATAAGAAATGGCCGTTCTTCATTATATATTTTTGCTTTCTTGGAATCTTATTGGTGTTTTTATATCACTTCCTCCTTGCAAATTGACACAGAGCTGTGCACTGCTAGACAGAAAAAAGTCTCATTCCTGACAAAAAACAAATTGTGCCTCTCTAAAAGTAGCTCAGATCTATTCTACAGACCCACAGCTAATAGAAAATCACCTTGTTTTTGTCACATACGTTTCTCTGTCAAAACTGCTGATAAGGTTGATAAGACCACCTGCTGTTCCCAGACTGGGACACTGCAGTGATGGACAGGGAGTAGTCTCATTCCCCTCCCGACCAAACAAAAATTTGTGCCTCTCCAAAAGTGACTCAGATCTGTTCTACAGACCCCCAGCTCATAGTATATAACCATGGTTTTGCCAGATGAGCGTCCTTTGCCAATGTTGCTGGGGTTTATAGGGGTCTTTTAGCGGCCGATACTAGATTTGTCTCGAAGGCATGTTATCGCAATGTGGGCATTGTTAACACTTCACCGGTGGATCATCCATTCTGGTTTGAAATAAAGTTTCAATTTCACACTATTTTCCTTACCGTCTATGGGATAATTGTTTGTATAATAAATGTAAGACAAATTTTGACGTATCATACGATACTGTGGTAGTTGAAAGGCTTTTATTTTGATTGAAATTCGGCTATTTACATACACTTCCGGATCATTCCTGTCGCATAATGTAGCTTCACGCTACTAGGAAAATGGAGTAAAGAGGAAATGTTTATTGACAACCGCTGATTTTCGGGTTTATATGCGCGTGTTTTGTTTTAATCTATAATTAGTATAATTGAACACCGATAATATAATTTAAACTCTGGGAGAATGGCACCCCCCACTGTCTACAACATCAGAGTCTATTTCCAGTTGTTTTTTATAATCTGCTGTATGTTATTGTCTACACAGTCAACGGAAGCAAAGGTAAAGTATCGCCCATATTTAACGTTTTTCTAGGTTATTTGTATCTGCTTTCATAAACAAACAAATGTGTAACATAAATAGTACACTTTGTAACACGTATGTTTATTAACCAGTTTTCCTTCGTGGGCGTTTGACCTGCCAGTTCATACATTGCCACAGGTATATTTATGTTGAAAGTATAATTTTGAAGAGACTGAATTCGAGCTTCCCTGGATTTTTAAGTGCCGTGTTTGCCTTTCTTATGTAAAGCTGTATCTCCATTTAAACACAATGTTTTTCAGTTCGTTTTCCACATTCTATACTGACTAGAATGTTTAATATTCCTTAATTAAGCCTTAATTGCCAGTAACTCATATAGACATAGCAATGCAGTCACAACAAAATGTAACCCTTAAATATTCCTTACAAAGATAATAATTGAAAATTGCTTTTGCTTCGTGTATAGTGTACTTCTATTTAGATGTCATGCTTGTAAAAGTTAGTCATTCAGATGTTTGTGTGTAGAAAGAGGTCTGTAGTAGGCCTAGATCAGTCTTTCATAACTGGAATCTCCTTTTACTTAAACTGTCAAAAGCGCACTTGTAATGTTGGCTGAAACCACCAGCTTTTCACGGTGAATGTATGATTGAAATGGCATAAATGAACACCATCTAGTGTGACCTTGCAATACAGTTTAATAAGGATTGAAAAAGAACTAAGCCATATTACAAATATTACACGTCATTTATTGAAGAGAACCTTTTCTCTCTTTTTCTTTATAGAATTCAGAAGACATCAGATGCAAATGCATTTGCCCACCGTATAAAGAACTTCCTGGGAAGATATACAACCAGAATGTGTCACAAAAAGACTGGTGTGTGTTTTAAAGTTAACCTAGCTTTCCTCTACTTGATGTCTAAAATTCCCCTTGCAGTAGTCATTTTGAAGTTTTGCAAAAGAGTGGTCACCTATAGATAGAAACTTTGTTTACAATCAACATTGACCTTGTTTTTGTAGATGTCGTGTTCCTGTTTTGGTGAAATGTTTGCTACTAGAGTATTTTTTCCTTGTTTTCTTACTTTGTCTAGCAACTGCCTGCATGTGGTGGAGCCGATGCCAGTGCCTGGGAAAGATGTGGAGGCTTATTGTTTGCGATGTGAATGTAAATATGAAGAGAGAAGTTCAGTCACTATAAAAGTAAGAGCGAGATGCTGTCCCATATGCAACCAATGTTTTTTTAATAATCATTCAGATTTTATATCTTCTTTCTATATGAATTCATGGATGTGCTTCATCTTAACAGTTTATTTTCCTCTAAGAAAGGTTTAAATGTTGTTTCTTGTTAGATGCTGAGTCAAGATGTGTTTTCTCTGTTGATACATTGATAGCGCTGAAAGATTGAGCCCCTTGTGCAGAATTTCATTTTTTTAAAATTGGAATAGAAAAAAAGTCTTCAGTGCTTTCAAGTAGTGTATCTGATCTATAATGGGATTCAATCAGTTCTTTTCCAGAGGTGTAGTTACTGTCGCATATCTTTTTCTAATATATAGTGAACTTACTTGGGCTGGCACAATTGAAAAGGGAAATATGCAAAGCAGTGCTGCACAAAGATCTGGGTGCAATAGGTCTTGTGATCTTAAAAACACAAGTGGGTTGTGTTTGTAGCTTTACTCCACCATATGTTCAGGCACAGTAGCAGGTGCTGCACCAATGTGCCATAACCCAGCTCTCTTTAATAAGAGGACAACATGGCTGATTCTGGCATAAAAACAGGAACTGATATCGGCGGAAGAGGAACAAATTCTTATTAGTCCATGTCTGCAGTGTGTTATGCTCTGAATTAGGAGTTTGCATCTAAAGAATAATTAATTTCAGCATTATTTCAGGATGTCAGAAAATAGCAAACACAAGAAAAAAACTGCTCTGGGATAATTCTGGATGTGTTGCCTCCACTGTTCCTCACAGGCAACAATCATTATTTACCTGTCCATCTTGGGTCTGCTGCTTCTCTACATGGTGTACCTGACATTGTTGGAGCCCGTCCTGAAGAGACGTCTGTTTGGGCACTCCCAGCTGATACAGAGTGACGATGAGGTGGGGGTATGTTATCCGTTTTCTTTGTTTTTTTTTTTTATTGAGAATCCCCAATTATTATTGTCATAGCCACTCAATATGGAATAGCCAGTAGTATGTTTTCTGTGTATGAGCTTCCAGTTGCAAGCTCTGTGACTGTTCCCCTCTTAACATGTCGCAGGCAATACAACCCAGATTTCGATAGAGGCTCAGTGCCGATTTGAGAAGAGGGATGTTCCTCACCAGGGAAATCCCACTTACAGTTGGCTAGTGACGTGATCTAGGCGAAACCCATGATCATAGAGCTCTTCTTGTGAGTGCTCTTCATTACTCCTTACACTCCAGGTCTTTGATGGGTCACTTTCAAACTGGTTCTCTAAGTCTTTGTGTATTACCTTTTTGCTGGCTAGGGTTACTGATAATGTTAATAATAAGTTTACATGTGAATCACTACCCAAAGATTTTCCTCCACATTCTCCTTCATATAATGATGACTTGAACATCCGAAGTAGATGTTTTACCCTATTAATCACTTTGCAGTTGCAAAAAAATAAAAGACTTTGACGTTTACAGCATGTAGCCTCTTCGTTTGATTTGCCACCTTGTTTTGTTTTCCCCAAGGACCACCAGCCCTTTGCTAATGCTCACGATGTGCTGTCTCGCTCTCGCTCTCGGACCAACGTGCTGAACAAAGTGGAGTACGCTCAGCAGCGGTGGAAGAGGCAGGTCCAGGAGCAGCGCAAATCTGTCTTTGATCGGCATGTGGTTCTGAGCTAAAACCTGCTGCTCCCTTTTAACATCATGTCCTCCATGAAATTGTGACTGGAGAAGTGCGATCACTGTGACTGGGTCTTCCAAACCACTCCAGCTGCTCATAAGCCTCTCCTCCCTGCCCACCTGTCTAGGGGTTAGCTCTGATGACTGCATCTTCCATCTTGTGTATATTCCTGTAATTCCTATGATTCCTGTAATGTTAAAATGAATAATCTTGATTTTGAGGTCCCGTGACAAAAGTACAAGCACAAAATAGAGCAGCCACAAACACAATATTTGAAACTTTTGCCATCACAAAAGGCCAAAAGGCCTTGGACAAAAAAGAAATTGGACTGTTCTAGTGGGGCTTAGTGTTTGATAAAAATGTAGAATTGCACATTACTTTTTATTGTTTGCCCAGCACAGACTCGTTGACTCACCAACTCATTCAGCCATTCATATTTTGACACATGTGCTGGACGTTCAGTGCCGACTGGAGTAGAGGCATGTCTCACTGATGTTATCACATCACTCAGCCTGCAGAGGCCTGGGAAATTGCAGAGGTTGTGGTTTTGCCAGACTCCCGAGAGAGCCTTGGCCAGCTAATCCCAACTCTACCCCTGGCAGCACAGTTGTGCTCCACTGCTTGAGGAATCCTGGTTATTGTTGGCTAGTAACATTATCCAGGGTTCAGCTCTATGGGTGTTCTTTTTAATATAGCAAGGACCCACATATAAAAGTGATTGTAAGGATGTATAATGTAGTTGATCATGATGCGTGTTTGGTATTTTTCTTTGGGTTCATGTGGGAGCCAAATGGTCCTTAAAAAAATGAATGAATAACCTTAGTTACATGTATTACACCTGTCTTATGCAGAAATTAATGCATGAACTCTTGCAATTTTAAAAAGATAATGTATAAAACTAATACTGCATTCCTAATACTGATCAAAATATGCAGCATTAAGAATAATTACCAACTATAAATTGTGAAATTTCCATGATGACTGATCTTGCTTTTTCATAGATATTAAAATCCAGTTTGAAAGACTTTTTTTAAAAAAAACTGAAGAGCAAGCAATTATTTCTGCTTACTCATGCTAATGATGCAGTATCTAAACAATTACACAGGTATAATAAATGTTAGTTCCATAGTTATACTTGAGTGTTAATTCTGCTATTATTTTTTCATAGTGATGAATTTCCTTTGCTAAAAACTGATATGAAGGCAGTTTTGGAACAATAGTTGCTGTCTTATCCAGTTGATTAAACCCCTTTTCTCCTTTGTTTGGACCTGCCTTTTAGTGTCCAGAGTGTTGTATATGATATGACAATCTTTCTTCCTGTTATTTGTCAGAAGGAAGTTTTTTGATTTCAAGTTTTAAAAAACTATTCAAATCAATAATTCTTCAATATAAATCATATTTAAAAATCAATTTTTGTAACATTAATTGAGCTTCTAATGAACAATGTACATAGTAAATATATTCACCATTAAGATGTAAGTATTGCCAATTCTTGTTAAAACATGCTTGATGAAAATCGGTTCTCTTCAAAATAATTTAAAAAAATGTAATTTACCTTGGCACCTAAATGTATAGTGCTTAATGGCAGTCAGAATATAATTGTCTTAATGCTAAAACATACAATGTTTCTAATCTCTTGTACAATTTGTGTTATAACTTCTGCATTAAAGTTAAATTCCTTATCATGTACAATCCATCTTGAGTGTTTAACTCATTCAGTTGTTTTTGTAGATATCAATGAATGTAATTATGCATAAGGCAATGCAACAAATTCTGCCACAACACAATTCTGTTCTCATTTTTTAACCATATAATAATTTTGCAGTAAATGATGCAGCTTCTAGATTTGTTTTCGTGTACTTACCCAAACTTGTGATTTAATTAATTGGATTTCATATAGCACCTTTCATCCCAAAGTGCTTCATGTATAGGACTAACATCATCCACCACTGAAGTATTGCACTCACCATCAACCAGCAACTCTGTCACAGAGCACCCGAGGCAGAGAAATGACAAGCTCTGGGTAATCTTTTAGGGAAGCCGAATCGGACATATACACAGAACATTTTGTAATCGGAACACTTTGCTGTTATTAACGGTCTCAGATCTGAATTTAGACAGGGCGCCAGGGTTAACACTTCTACACATTATGAACAGGTTTGTGGCCAAACACTCAGCAGGATCCGAATCGGACGGTAATTTGGCAGCAGAGTCCCAAAGCGCCATTCTGGGCCGTTTTGAAATTATTGTCCAGTGAGGAGAGCGCCACCTACTGATCTGACACCAGTAGCAAGAACCAGTTTTTATCAAAGGTTCCGGTGTCCTAATAAAATCACAACCAGCCTTGCTAAACTTCCAGGATCGGACAAGATCTAAGTAAAGACGATATCAATATGCTATCATGTATATTATGAAGATTTAAAAACAAAAACACGGCAAATTACACAATACTAGAAATATTTTAGATAAGCATTTTCTTTAATTATTGGAACGTATTTAAATTATACTATTACTATTTGTGATAATAATGTATTCTTTTTAAATGAGATATGTGTTAAATGGGCCACCGTAGGTTATTAGCTAGCAATGGCCCGTAGCAACGTTTGTTCGACCCATGGAGACCTGTGTCAACAAAGAGTCCTGTGTTTCCAGTGCGCTTCGATGCACTTTCCGCACCACAGGAGCCAAACAGGGTCCGGATTCAACAGGTTTGTCATAATGCGATCATGCGATATGAAATATTGTGTATTTTAATGGATTATCAAAGGGGAAATATGTTATCTTGCCCTGAAAAATTCACGCTGAGACACCTTTCTTTTGTTGTTGACAGCGTTAAAAGCGGTGCAGGTGGACATTAAGTTTCTATGGTTTCCTCTGCCGCTCGTAGTGTAGTAAGGTCGCAATGAACACGACGCCAGTGAATATTGTTAGACTAAAAGCGACTTAGGTTGATAAAGATGCTGTCTTCTTCAGGCTGATTGACTCTTGAACACTTACCCGTTCTTGTAAAACTTACTCTGCATTTTGGGTCCACTACTTCCGTGAGAAAATAAATGTGTAGATTTTAAATGTTCCCTTCGATTCTGCTGTTTTTAGGGGCTGCTCAGTGCGAAGACGGAAATGCCTGTGATCAACCCGTTAGCTCACTCCCTGGGCTCTCTTCCCCTGTTCGGGGAGATTAGAGACCGAAATATCACGTTTGTCATTGACACCTCTGACAGCATGTACACCTGTCTTGAGATGGTGAAACATCATCTCATTGAGGCACTGCTGGCTAAATCTCGGGCCGGAGACTCTCTGTTCAACGTCGTGGAGTTCTCATATAAGGTATTCCAAATGATTCTTTTAACCTTTATTTTTTTTACACATAACCTGAGTTTTTATTCCACCACAATTCTTGAAAAGAACCGCATGAAGAAACGATACAATGTCTTTATAATGACTAAACTTAAGTCAGTTCATGTAACGTTGATGCTCACGTACTGACTCTTTCGTTTGCGTCTTCGTCTGCACACCAGGTATGTTGTGCATTTTGGTAAGACTGATTATATGTGTAAGCTTGTGTCAGTTTCTGTCAGGGCGGTGACACAAATTGTATGTTCACGTGTACTCTTGTTCACAAACAGGTTACAAAATGGTGTGACCGAATGGTGACCTGCTCTCCCAACACTGTCTATGGGGCCCTGGACTGGATCCGTTCTCTGTGCTGTAAACCCGGTAGAGATCTACTTGGTGCTCTGATAGCTGCCTTTGATGACCTAGCTTGCCAAGCTGTCTATCTGGTAACAAATGGCTTCCCCCACACAAAAGCGCAAGAGGTTTTGCAAGTGGTGTCGCGCGTATCGCGGGAGCGCCCTGTTCATGTTTTCTATGTGGCTGACAAGTGGACGGACAGCGAAGAGCTGAGGTTTCTCCAGAAGCTTGCTCAGTGCACTAGAGGGAGCTGTCACCTCATCGTTCTCGGTGCTGCCGACGTGAAACAGGTAATCACGCAGAATGTGCTAAGCAAAGCATTTCACTTTCTTTTCCACCTCGGAGAAAGTCCTAGCCTGTAAGGCACAGCTGCATTGTTACTTTAAAAAATGGTAAGTGTATCTGTAATAAATATGCAAAAGAACTAAAATTACGCTTCTTTAGTTTTTCATGCTTAACTCTAGCTTAGTCGAAAATATTATTGCCACTCTTGTGACAGCAATGATGGGCATGTGCTGTTAATATAAGCTTAATGTAATGATCAGTTATCATGTTTTCTATATACAGTACAGCTGGAATAGGGAAGGGTTTCTGAATATAACTTGTGCATCCATTTTCTAACTGCTTCATCCAATTCAGGGTCAGGGGGGAGCTGGACCTTATCCTGGCAAGCATCAAGCACAAGGCAGGATACGCCTGGATGGGACACCAGACAATTGCAGAACAGACACACACAGTCACACCAGGGGCACTTTTCCCATGTCTATGGACTATGGGAGGACTCAAGAGCGCTTAGGCAAAACCCATGTAGACATTAACTAACACTACCACTAGATGAAATATTATCAATGTCACTCAAAATCATTTTTTGTTCTAAGCATAACGAATAAGAGCCGTTTATGCAGTGAGTAGATAGTCTATCTGTATATCTTAAATCAAACTAATGGAGTAATAGAACTGATACCTGCTGTGATTTGCTTGTATTCACTTTTGCTTAATTTGTCTCATTTGTAACTGTAACCTCATCCATAGGTGGTTCCAGTTTACAAAACAGAATGCTGGACTACTGGGCCGTTCTACTGGGATGTGAAATACTGCAGTGCAGGGACGAATCTGGACAGACCTGTAACAGCTGTGACGGATTTATCCTTGTGCGCCTCCCCCCTGGGACACACTCACTGCTGTCACCCAGCTGTCACAGTACCTGCGAGGTACATATTTGTTCACGCCTATCTGATTATTTACTGTCATTATTCACTGTATACGTTTGTATTTCAGGGTACTTTTTATTTTCAACTCATCCCGCCCAATTCGTTTTTTTATTTGCCTTTTCTCTCCCGTTTGGAATGGCCAGCTAAGACTTTAAGACAGTGCAGGCCGTGCCCCAAAAGGACCTACCCTGAAGTTAACATGGAGCTCCGTTACGAAGGTCCTCCGATTTGGGAACTTCAGCCACAAAGCCACTTTATAGTTCACAATACGTGTATTGTTTTCATCAATGTTAAGAACCGTCAGCCCAAATCAATCAAAAATGTTATGGTCACAGGTTGTGTACAAAATGAAAGTGCGTACGTTAAAGTCATGTCCCTGAATATTTTTCATTGCAGGCACAATTTGGTCAGTTTGGTTCCCACGTGTCCCCTTAGCACCTGTGAGATCGCTGAAATGCTGGAGTCACCCCTGGGCTCCTCTCTGTTAACAGTAGGCACTCGTGTCTTAGCAAGAAGAGAGCCGGATGGGTATTACTATCTTGGGAGCATTAAACAAGAAGTTGAGGTAGATTGGGACCAGATTCTGATTAATCTTTTAGTGCTGAGGACTCATTTTTCTCAGTGATTCTGTTAATTGTATTGTGCATGTTTTATTTATTAAAACATTCTTAAAACTGAATGCTTAAACTTAAACAGTGCCATGTTTGAACTGTCTCTAGAGAAGAAGGGGGATATTCCTGGTTAATTTTGATAAACCAGCTCTCATCGGTGGAAAGTATCAGACGTCAGTGCAAAAGACCAGCATAATGGATGTTTTACACTACACAGAGGCTCTCCGACACAGTGTTGTGCCAGGGGATAAGGTTCTGGCACCATGGGAGACAGATCTGGTGAGATACGGGCCTGGAAGTGTACTCTCTGGAGTTGAGATAAGGGACCCACTAAGTGGTATGTAATCTCATTTTCTTTTCTCAAGTCAATCAAAATTCTGATTTAATGAAATTCTGTGGCTATGAAATTCATTTGGAAATCTTCTGCAAAATTGTTTAGTTCTGTTCTGGGTTGTGTCCTGCTCCTGATGGGCAATGAAATGAAAGTGTTCATTGTGCTCATCAATTTGCATTTTATATCTGTGCCAACAAAATAGTCTATCACATCCCAAAGCTGATTAAGATATGAAATTAGTCAATGTGCTCTTGCGTCTAAGCTTTTCAGTTTTAATTTTTATTTCCTTTTTATTCCAGCCAAAGATGGAGAGGAGATCAGAGTATCCTTCTGGAATGGAAAAGAAGCTAAAGTGCCAAGAGGAGTAGCTGTGTGGATCTCACCACCTTTATATGAGCAAATCGTAAAGGAGATTCACCAGCCCCTCACTGCAAGAGGAGCCCTTGTACAAAATGAATCGATTTGGCCAGAAATATGTGCTTGCAGATCTGTACCGCTCCCCTTGTGTCATCGCTCTTTGTGTAAGTGCCACAGTATGTCCTCTCCATATTGCTCTTATTACAGTCCCTGGAGAAGCACCTGCTGTGTTCCAGCCCACCATTTAGGCAGCTGTCTTCACAAATTGCACACGTGGTGGCCTTTAACGACGGGGAACCCACACTACACGAGAGACCCCCGGAATGAAGATCTGGATAAAAAGATTAACCTGCAGCTTCAAGAGCTCCGGGAGTCCAACAGGCCCCTTTCTGTCTCTTCCTCTTCGCTGTCAGAAGAGAAAAACTCTGATTCGGAGGGAGAAGCAGAGCCCACCAGTAAAACAGCAGTACGTGTTAGTATTGACCGGGCAGTCAACACAGACTCCAGTCTCTTTAACAGGCCAAGATCAACGTCTCCAGACAGACCAGCCTGGAAGTACTGGAGGAGAAGCCACCCTGAGCCACTGCATAAGACACCAGGTATTAGTGTACAGCAACATGAATGTGAATGAGGTTATGTGAGCTAAAAGCTTTATTCTTTTGCTTTTGCAGTGTAAAGGTACAATTATTTTACTTAATAGTGTTCATATCCTTAATGTAGGAACAACGTTTTTAGCAGATAAGAAAAGTTCAGATGGGAATTTAAAAAGCTCATACTCCATTTTACCCAATATTCCAAAACTGCTGTCTGGAAATTACATTTCCAAGAGTCAGCAACAGTCATTGCTTTCTTTTTACTTATGTGTACAGTGTGTAATTACTATTTTTTAGCTTTTTGCTTCTTAATTTGTACTTTTAGAGTACATTTATAACCTCAAAAACTCATAAAAGATTAGAACCCTGCCCCATCCTGTTAAAATTATTTTACTTAATTATGAGCAAGAGATTTTCCCACTGAATTCCCTCGTAAATTATTTTACTCATGTAGTCAGATATACAACAGGTTCGATCTCCCTTATACCAGTACTAAAACTGAGAATGAAGTAACAGTCACTGTGAATATATATCTAATGCTTGTTTTTTGATGGTACTCAGGGAACCAAGTCAGGAGTGTAGGGAAATGCACTTTTAGTTCAGCAGACGTGAACTCTCCAGAGTTTTGCTTTGCTGGTCCAACCAATCGCAGCGCAATGTTTGAAACAATTCCATATTCTTCAAGAAGAAGTATTGGCATGAAGGATGTGTTAGCCCAGCATGATATCCAACCTCCACTCAGGGTAATTTTATAAGTCGTGGCTTTTTAAAAAAATATACCTGTAAGCTTCATAGTAGTTTGTTAACAATTTTGGTGCATTCTGTTACCTGCAGTAAATTTGTCTACTTAAAATGAGTAGTATTTGCAAAAATATTGTCCTTAAGTGTCAATGGATATATTTGAGTTATGTATATCTGGCTTTTTATTTTTAGAAATACAGAACTGGATAGAATTTACCAATTTGCCCTTTTTTTACAGGAAAGTACTTGTGAAAAGCATTTGAAAACAAAGGTGATGAGAAGTTACCTGACAAGGCAAGCAGAGAAACGGAGAGCAAAGTGACTCACCAGGAAGTCTTATAGCAGTTTAGTTTGGGCCTGTTCCAGTCCATTAGATTTGCACGGACATCCTGAAGTTAATCCATTTGAAATGATTACAGAAATACAAAGCAAAAAAAAAAAGTTGCTCAGAGATCTACTAGCATATGTTGAAGAAGCATCTTTGCAACCTGCATTGTAATTGACTGAAGTGGACAACATTTCTTGCAAGAAGAACTTTAAATTACAGGAGGACTTAAATCTCTCAAAAGAACTGAACAACTTGGTTCAGATTTTATGTGATTTTAAGTCATGATTTATTGGGACTGTAATAGTGCCTGTATGTTTTTTTCTGCCTCATATTCTGTTTATTCTCTAGTGAATTTAAGTATTTTAAAGAATTTTTGGGGACAATTTCTTCAGGAGGCCTGTTTAAGCATTTAAATGATGCACAATGTTGTATTTATCTCTGACATAAAACCTACATATATGTATATCAATTTCCCAAAAAGTAAAATAAAGGAATAATAATATGTTCATTTTTGTACCACTGTGGTGGCCTTGAAAAGATTAAATGAGCACTTTTGAATAAATAAAACAAACCCTTTGAGACGAAAACTTGGCAACCTTTAGACCTCCAACAACGTAGGATCCCAAATGGCAAGAAGTACTGAAAACAAGCAAGACTGCTTTGTACCCGACAACTCTGATGAACTATCACAGAAAGGTATGTATAAACAGAGCAACTTCACTTTGAATTTATCTGGATTAAGTTTTTACTAAAAGTGACTTAAATTTGTATCCTTTGTTTTTTTTACAGCTGGCCATTGTACTGATGCACTCTGGATGACGTATGCAACAGAGGTGCCACTCCTGGGCTTGGAACCCACACCCTTCCAGGTACAAGTTCCCAGTACAAACTACAGTGTACGAGGTGGACTGCTGACAGATCTTGATAAAAATAACACTTTAATGACACAAATATGTATAGGATGCATACAACTTAATAAGACAAAATTAAACTATATTCACACCTCTGAAATAAAAATAATTGCACGATTAGAAAAGGACAGTATACTGAGAACTGGCAGCAGTTCAATGGTTCAGCTCAAGTTCATAAAGAAGCCCTGATCCACAAATACAGTTCGCCCTCCCTCTTCACAAATGAACAGGACAGCATTGCACGCTTTAAAACACAGGAGTATGTTATTGCACTTGCCCCTGCTCCAGCACCGGTTGGGACAGGTCAGAGAGTAAATGTGAGATTCACGCTTTCTCCTGCACCGATCTGCACCAGCCGGGTCTGTTTCTCAGTGTCTTGAGCTCCCGCTGTGATGGCATATGTTCCTGGAGCCACTTCAATGTGAAAATCCTCAGAGGACCTTTGTTCCTAAAAGCCACAATCAGTAGCACTGTAAATAATACATACGAGTGGAATGAAAGTAAATGGAAACAACAAGAAAAAAAACTGAATATACAATATAAAGCTGTCAAGGGCACAGTGTTGTTGTTCTGGTTGCTGTAGAAAGTGAACTACTAACTTGATTTCAGGAGAACCAGTCAAATGCATGAACGCTTTTCACCATAAACTGTGAATATCATCAAGGTTTCTGTAACAGCAGTGACATCCTGCTCTTCAAACACACTGGAAATGCATGTACTGTATTAGAGTTTTCACTTACCTGCCTACTGGAATCTCGTGCCTTTGAGGCAGAGTTACGCTGAGCGTGGTACCTGTGTACATGGTTTACTTCAGTCTGACTGGACTCAGCTGCCGACACAGATCTGTAAAAATACTGTAAAATAATTCATACCACAGTTTTATGCATGTTTACATACCATGTAAGACAACTCAGGCCAAACTCACTGTGTAACTTAAGACACTTGCTCTCTGCTTCACAAGAAGAAAAACAATTAAGTGTATTTTAATAACATATAAGTATCTATCAGATCATCTCCAATATTTTATTTTAATGTTTCTTAAGACGATAGGTCTTTAAAGACTTAAACTTTCCTTTTTTTGTGAAAATTAGCAAGAAGAGAGTATACATAATGCATGTTTACCTTACATTGGTGGGTAGTGTGAGCCATAAACTCCATTATGGTTTCAAAGGCATCATCCAGTTTTGTGTGTCTCTGTTCTTCCTATTGATAAGGAACAGACATATGTATGTTTCACAGTAATTCTCTTGCCCCTGAATTCAGGGGAGGGCTTCACCTGAATGACAGCAATGGTAAGACTGAACTCTTATTTGCTGCCGAAAGCTGTCTAACGTGATGGGTACCTAAACTGAGCCTACCTCACCAGCCTCCTCCTTTCCTGATGGGCTGTCCTCCTTCAGCCTCAGCTGTCGGGAAGGGCGTAGCCTGGGCCACTCAATGCGTCTTCTCTGAGCGCGGGCCAACACTTCACGGCCAAGCCTGGTGGAACGGTCCAGGGATGATTCCAGCCAAGTAGGTCTCCTCTCCATTGCGCAAATACCGAAGACAAAAACTGAGCCCCGCACTGAGGAGTGTGCGTGCGCGCACTTATTGAAGTGCTGAGGAAGTAAAAAAGGTTTAGCTGTAGAGCTATCTCTACAGGGATAGATTTGATAAAGCTGTAAAATAATGTAATTAGGCACAGAACAAGTTTACAGCACAGTACAATAATAAATGCTGACCATGACTTTAGAAGCATAAATTACCTTACACTCAATTTAAACACAAGCTGTCTTTAGCCCTCTAAGCTGGTTCATACAGAAATGTAGAGAACCAGACTTAGAACAAACAGCTTAATTAGCGAATACATATGCAGGACAACTGGAGAAGACGTTTTACAGTGGATGGATTTTTAGAAACATCCCATCAGTGACATCACTGAAGTCAACTCCTAGGTAACTGCCGTGTGGATAGTTTCACAAGAATCAGACAAAGGTTTATGCATCGCTTGTTCTAGATAAAACTGCAAAAAAAAACAAAACAACAACCCATAACGTACTTCTTTGCGGCTCTGTTTACCCAAATCATATATTCACAACGTGAAATTAGAAAATAATATTACGTAACCAAAATCCGCAATATGGAAACAGAACCTGTGTAATTGTTGACAGATGATGTACTCGTAACATTTTTACAAGACGAACTACAACATTTAAAAAATGACTTGTATGTACTTGATATCTCTAATCAATCCACGGCGATACAGTTAAAGCAGAGTCCCCGCACTGCATTAAAACAAAACGAAACTAAAACGCCCTGGGCATACCGTTTCGCGCTTCTTATCAGTTGCTCAAAAGTAATTTGACCGTATGAAATGCATAATATAAACCTACAAACATATACGTGAGCAGTATTTACGTAGTATCGGTGTCAAGAAATACCTCTCAAATACTGTAAATCAAGTTAAAAATATCTCAAGACCGATTCTGGTCATAATGAAACCACTACCGTCTGAAAGTTAGCTACTTTGTAACACATCCTTTAAACACTTAAAACTATCACTTTTCGAGTGATGAAACCCCACCTAATAATCTAAAGAGGAAACGCGTTGTACGCCGGGAAATGTAGTTTACACCACTCTTGCTACATACAATAAGTGCTTATCGGTGTGAGCGTTTTTGGTTTGCTTGTTTTTCCTTTAAATAGGAATGTGGCTTTTTTGTAAATACCATCTCATAAAGATCGTGTAATATGAAATGGTAACACAAATATAAACGTATAACTTCCCTTAACCTGCTTTCTGCGTAGCAACTTTGCCCCTTTTCGGCAATTAAGGTGGAGTACAGCAGCCCTCGATGATCAATTAAAACGGTCTTGATTCATTTCAGTTTACACAAGTGATGGGGGCCTGGAAGCTTAGTGCTAGTGCATCTTTGTCCATAGGTTTTGAAGTCGATTCGATACTGGGGCTCCTATATTATGGGACCTGTATGAATCCTCTTTTATCCGAGGGCTCAATTTACCTGCTAAACTGATCATAAAACCATGCTCACCGGATTAATTGGTGTCCCAGAATTCTCCCTCATGGATGTGCCCTACAATGGATTGGCGTCCCGGCGAGGGTGTGTCCTTCAGTGGATAGGGAATTGGACACATCACCCGCTCATCGCGACAATGCATTGAGTTGAACACGAGTGGGTGACCACAAAGTGCTACTTTTTATTATTTCACGTTTAAAAAAATTCCCAGGCTCTCCGTTGTGGATATTACATGTAATAATGATTTACAATTGCATTTTAATAGCACATTTCATCCCAAATAAATCACAAAGCACTACATCGACATTTAGGATGGTACCTACTGTATTTCATCCAACCCTCGAAGCAGACCTTACCTGGGTCACGCGAGACACCAGCAACTCTCCCAGTGCAGAACACGCAATTAATCGCTTCATTAATCGAATTAAGGGGGGAATTCAGGACGATATGCGTGAAATTAATCCCGAACACCGGCTTTAACACCCCCACTCTGCCGACTAGTGCCGTGGGATCTTTAAATCGGTTTAACGCAGTGGTCGCCAACCCTGCTCCTGGTGACCCACCCCCTTGTCGGTTCTCATTCCATCCCGCCTTCATTAGATAAGGGAAGCCTTTCTTGATCTTAGAAGATGCTTCATTGGAATATGCGCATTTTCTTTCTTGTCACAGGTGTGAAATTTGATTCCACTCACAAGTGTTTCGGAACTGGAAACAAACCGTTCAAATACCTCTTTATTAATGAAGTCGGTGGAGGGTTTGGTTGTATAATTGAGGGCTTGGGTGGAACACAAACCGACAGGTGCCAGGACTGGGAAGTACTGTTTTAACGTATCCGAAAGGTGTAGGCACCTCCCACGCCACACTGGTGCATCAGTCACGCCATAATTATAAATCGCTTAATCGCGATGGAGTTTATACGTCTAGCAGAACTACACCCGGAATGAACGGCTGTCCATTGCAGGTGCGTCAGATACACACGCACAATTTACAGACACCAGTTAAAATAGTCAGCGTGCCCTCCGCTAGTTAGTCTTTTCGTTTTGAAAATTCATCTTCGGAGTGAAGAGCACAGTCTGTCGGTCCACAAACACCACTTACAGCAGCACCCACCCCTTCTTTAAAGGTCTTACGTCCCCGTACTGATCAGACCCAAACGTTTGAAACATCTAGTGAATCAAGGCTTCTGTCATTGTACCTATCCATATATAGGGAAAAAAGCTTTTTGTACACACACGAATGGGGTATATATAGTAATATGCATAAAGAAAGCTAAATGGATTTGAAAAAATGATCCCATAAAAATGACACAATACGTTCTACTGTATGAGAAATCTGCGGTTTTATACCTGTAATGCTAAGATTGTCCCCCCCCCTCAGCGCCAGTTTATAAAAAGAGGTTTTGCTATGTACACGCAGGTTCTTGTCTTCTGGAACTGGTCCCAAATAGTTTATGACGGCAACTGGAGTCCAGCGCTTTTACTTTCTGGTCCAGCTTTTGGTTCACTTAGGCAGAACTGAACTCCTGTTCAGCTGAACTGCACGAACAGTTCACTTATCTCAACTAAATAGCTATAATTTTATGTTTAAGTGAGCTAAAAAGTGAAATTTAATTTATTTTATTTCATGGTATGAGACGGGTGGCTGATTCACGACGAGGTGAAACGTCAATACAGAATAAAAATGCTCACGCGTCAGAGTATTTCATTTCCATGTAACGTGTTTCTTACTTGCATTGCATTCGCGCTCAGCATAGGCTTTTCTTGCTTTAATAGAAACCATATGGTGAGAAGTCACGGATCAGATCCCAGACACCAGAAGCAGTTGCTGCCGCCGTCACGATGTAGGACGGAGTATTTACCCCTCCGAGAGTTCGTTTCAGATACACCACAAAGAGAGATGAAATTCAGAACAGTGAAATAGCGTTTAAATCACCGTGTTTTTCGTTTTTTATCATGAGATGAGTGAAATGTAAATAATTGCTAGTGCCTTGGGACAGCTAAAAAAACAAAACAACATTGCAGGATGTGAAGCGATTATAAGTAATTTGCTGATGTTTTGATCCCCGAGGGAGTTCTAGAGAATCCGTTCTCCTAAAAAAAAAAGTGGACTGCACAGCTATTCTTCCAATAGCTCTTCTAAAACTCGCATTAGTTTACCAGACTGATCGTCACCGCTTCCTGTTCCTTTCCTTTTCGTAAGTATCCAAAAGCCAAAAGAGCGTTTCAGGCGCAGCTCGGTCAGAACTTGAGCAGAGAAGGGAGCTGGAGCTGCAAAGCTATGGATTTCTAAAGCCGAGAAAGAGTTTTGATAAAACGGTACGGACTTGCCTGTTTTATATCTTTTCTTATTTCAGTTTCAGATCGGTCATGCAAACAATTGTCACTTCTAGAAGCAGTTTAATGCATTCGGTGTTTCTGTTATTGCTGGCGTGAGCGGTAGTAATGATGATCTAAACGTACTGTATTTCAGAATACAGGATATTTTGAAGTTCACGTAATGAGGACAATAAATAAAAACATCCAATAACAAATATCTGACGGATATGTACAAAAATAGGTAAACATTACCCGGTTATATATTCTTTTTTTTAACTAGGATATTGTTTTTTTAATATGATAAATATTAAAACGTTAAAATCGAAACGCTTGGATGGGAAATCTGTCGAAGTGTGTGTGTTTCTTTAATGCGTTTCAACTGTTAATAAAAAGGATGTCAGTAAGTCAATGCCTGATGAACCAAACTTAATTTTAAAAACAGTTGGGTCTGTGCAGGAATACATCGATAATTTAGGATTTTACCCATTCTGTATTCAGATACAAGGTGGCGCTATTTATCTTATTTAGGCATTGTTTACGAATATGAAAATAAATATTACGTTAGAGGGAGCAGATCATTTTATATGAAATCGGTTCATATACAAATACAATAAATAACATTCACAGGTACAGTAGGCTAGGTTGCTAGTTACACTCTACATACTTCTATTGACACACATTTAGGATTGCCAGAATGGGTTAGCTATAGGATAGAAAACACTGCTTTTGTGTGTATGAGAAAAGTTACACAAACATAAAAATGTATTGAGAAATTGTAACTGTTTGCAGGTACTTTACCGAACATTTCTTCCCGTGTAAGTGAAGGTGTTTCTCTCTCAGTCAAAATAATGAAATTAACAAAATGTCCTATCACTGTAACCAGCACATGTTCCTAAGTAGAACTGAAGTCTTGAAAATCTGTAACAGAAAAGGGGATTGTGAGAGCAATAATATGGGGAAAAAAGCTTTTTGTACAAGCTGTGTTTCTGGTAATGTGAGCTTTAGGATAATAGTCCTGCTACAAATCCACAGGTAAGAGTAAATACATGGATGGATTAAAGAGCAGCCACTTCAGTTACAGTTAGTATTAAATAAAGGCGGATCCCTGTTTAATTGCTGTTTCTCTTTCTTACTCCAGACCTGTAACTTATACAAGTCTGCAGTAATGAGCTGAAAAATGAGTCTGAAAATCTGTTTGCCCCAGGAGTGTTTCGATAGGTTAATGGAAGTTGCATCACAGTCAAAGGGAATGGGGATGCATCAGAGATTCCAAGTCTACATTTCAAGGCCCCTTCGGCCATGTTTATGTTGTTATTATGACTGTGCTGGATGACATCCTGCGAATGTCATAAGAGATCATTAGTTATCTATGTTCTCCTGGGTTGTTTAGAGACCTGCTATTGTAGTGCAGTGGGAGAATAGCAGGTTGTGTTCCACAGCTCCACTTAATTATAGTATAAAGTGAAAATGGATGGCTTGATTATTATTTACACTTTATTTTATCAGTGTTTGGTTGTAGAATTGATTGGATTTTTTCAAATGTGTATTTTTTTATTGGTTATTTCACATAACAGCTTGACTGCACTTGAATTTGCAAATATGTATTTGTTTATTTTTAGGGGCTTATCTGCGCAACATGATATTGAATTATTCTCTGTTCGGCTTTTCTTTTTTTGCTGGTTTGTGTGGTTTTTAAGTCCAAGTAATTCTGCTCTTTTACAGCCAGTACTTTCGTCCAAAAATTGTGGAAAAAAAAACAGTTTTGAAAAATATCTTAACTGAATCAAAATGACATCCCCTGTGGCTGAATGGAGGCCAGGATCTGTTTCTCCCCTTTCTGTGTTAAAATGAACAGTCAGTCCAAAAGACAGCTTATTAACACGTGGAACTAATCATGCTACAGCATGCAGATTAATGGTGGAGCCTGCTGCCAATTCCTTTATTTATTATATCTGTCAAGTGGAATACTGTACTGTGTGCTAGTTTCAAAAGGTCTGTTAGTGCACCTTTGAGCAATCCTCAATGTATATATCATGGATATGACTGTAGCATTTTTTTTTTTCGCTCCATGAAACTGTGGTTGAAAAAGTGGTAAGAGCTGTGAAATGTATTCTAAACTGTTCCTTTGCTGGAATTTGTTTTGTACTCCATACTGTATGTAGTGGTATTCAATGCTTCATGTTGCTCTGTGCTAGCAGTATACATTTTGGGACGAGGGCTTGGAAAATTATGTTTAAGGTTTTGAAATGTGCCTATATGCAGCCAGTATGCAAAGTATATTGTACATGTTTTCATTATTAACTTGTGTCAAAATTGAAAAACATATCACATAAAATATCACACCTTAATAGAAAGTTATTGCATGTTCTCTGAGGCAAGAACAATGAGCTAGACATGAGCTTCCTTCTACTAATAAAGAGTGGAGTAGAGCAGGAGTTTCCAGAACTCCAGAACTTCCAGAAGTAAATTTATTCATGACCATAGGTTCCTTGAGTAATCCATCCGATTTCATTGTAGAGTATTTCCTTTACGAGACAGATGTCTAACCGGTAATAACTGAGCTAAATTACTAAGCTGTTTTATGTTCATATAAGCCTTGCAGATACTTCTGTATTTTTCAGTCTCCTCATTTCCATAACTCCCTTGACTTATTGACCTGTAGTGTTTTAAAAATCTCCAGATGTTTGAAGGAATGATCCCATAGGAATATTTTATGTTGAAGCATACAGGAAAGGTTTAAATTGCTCCTGTATAGAAGACTGTGGTGTTGTAGATCGCACTATACATGAACGATGGAGGCCTTATAACTCAGATGATGTTAACATATTTGACCCAATCATTTTGAAATATTTGCATTTAATTACTTTAGCAGTTTTTCCACTGAGCAGTCTCATGGGTGATTTCAAATTTCAAAATGTTATAAAGCTTTTGGCATTTTATTATAGAGGAAAAAAACATTACATAAAAGCTAATAATACAGAGCAATATATAACATTGTGTACAATCAAAGCTATAGACCAATAGTTTATATATGCTATGGTTAGGACATTTGGGCAATGAATTTCTAGCAACCAAATAAGGAAATAAGGCTTCAGCTGTTGAAAGATTACATTAAAAAACGATAGTTTTTTCTTTATAATGGAAGATCTCAGTGTTTCCTCTTATAAATACAGTATGTAGAGTCTTATACGTATATAAGGAAACATACACTATATGTGCAGAAAAGAGAAGATTGTAGATAAATATATGTTGACCAACATTTTTGGGCAAAATCATGAAGGTTACATTAATAATACTAATATGGTATATTTGTTCTATGCATCCACAATATAACCTGAGCTTTTTTTTCCTTGAGAATTTTCTGAAATTAAGAATGAAAGCTATCTCAGAATCAAACCTTTGCCTTCCCACAAATAATGTAGGACACTGTGTTGAAATAGCAGTACAGAAGTAACATGTCATTTTATTCAGACAGAATGCCCAAGAGCAATGTGTGAGAGATGCAGGTTTGAGGAGGCTAACTCTTCATAAGTGCTCTGTTAGGAATAAAAATCAGTTTATTAAAAATGCACAGAAAAGCCCTCGGAATTACAGAACGCCATTACTTTGTCTGTCACATTCTTTTGGATTTTGCACATTTGTGGAATAATATTCATATAACTAAAAGTTAAAAAGTTAAAAAAGTTTAAAAAAGTTAAAAAAAATCTTACACTAAAATCACATTCTGCATTTGAATTTTTTAAAACATTTTATTCCTTCATGCACAGTTAAAGAGGTAAATTGCAGTTGGAGGTGTTATTATGGTGAAAATGGAAAATAGTGTTTTATTTAAATCCTTTTGAAAAAGATTAGTGTTTGTATATAGTTCTATTTAATAACACAATGCTTCCTCATTATTGTAATGCTTTGCTTCAATGTCTCAGTGTTAGATTGTTAGATGTTAGTTTTCCATGTGGGAACTTTTTCCAAATCACTTAATCCTTCATGCATTAGTTTCTCCCCCAATGTGTTAGATATGTTATTGAAGACTTGCAATGTAAAATGAAATTGAAGGACAGACTGCGCATGCCTTCATCTCCTTACACTTGCAAGTGTTAATTTGGAGATTGGGAGTGATTCTGTACTAGAAAAGAAAGCAAGCAGAGTTCAAGTCAGGCTCTTCAGAACACAGTGCCTGTACTATTGTACTAGGATCTAGTCCTTATTATTCCATCAATGAAATATTAAAAACAGCTCTTAAAAATTAGCAAATTTTCTTAGTTTCTTTAATCATCAGTATTTGAATGTGTGTCCCTATACCTTTATATAAAGGCATTCCTGAATACCTTCCTTCCTGAACGCTTATCTGTATATATACTGAATATATATCTATATATATTCTGACATATGTGCCTATATATGTGTGTGAGTGAAGGAACAAAGTTTAAGAGTTTAATTCAGTGGTGAAAAGTAAAAGAAAAAATCAACACACCTAAAGAAAGCTTCGTAGCCTGAAAGTTTTCTTTATGTGTTTTACTTTTCAGTGTGGAATTAACATCTTGTTTCTTTCCAGCTCGCACACTGGCACACTGGCACACTCCTCACTCTAACTTACATATTTATCTGTGTACATATGGTGCATACTTCATGTAGAATATTCTGAGCTTCTGGCTTTAATTCCACCTCAGCTGGACTATCAATTTAGCCTGAAGGATTGCTGCAGTTCTGAGTGGATCTACAGGGAGCTGCGGTTGAGGTGGACATGCACAGCTGCTTTCAGGAAAGAAAGCAGATCATTTAAACCAATTTCAAGATGTATAATTGAGTTCCTGTTGGACACTGCATATTTTCCCAAACTGTGTGCTGGTTAGCTGGAGCTTAAAACATGCACTGGGCACAAGGTGGGGTGGGACACCAGTTCATCACAGAGTACAAGGGAAACAGGAGGGCAATTTAGAGACTCCAGTTAACCTGGACAGGATGTAATTGCATTGTGGGAGGAAACGGGAGATTCCAGAGACGATCCACACGGACATGGAGGGAACATGCAAACTTCCCCAGGACCAACCAGCCCAGGACCCTAACGCTGTTTGGCAGCAGCCATGCCACCATGCATGTATGTACACAAATACATTTTGTTGCCATGTTAATGTTAGAATGTTATGTATAGGAGTGAATGCATGAGAGCTCGTACCATGCCATGGAATGGCATTCTTCCCAGGGTGTAGTGCAGCCCTACAGAATAGGATTAGGTTCTGGTGCACCACAAACCAATGAGGCTGAAGAGATTTCCGAAAGTGGATGGGTAGGATACGTAGTACATATATACAACTACGGACATAAGCATCAACATTCTCCATCAGCAGCTGTATTCTTTAGGTTATGTAATAGAATGTGGAGTTGCAGAAACAGGTATTCACATCCTGTGCCTTAAATGAGTTTATGCCTAGAAACCGTAATTTTTACTTCCTAAAAGAATGTGTTTTCAGTCCACTGAAATGTGATATCATAAGCAAATAAAACGAGTATAAGACATTGTAAAAGTAGTATATTGCAGAAACTGGGTATAAGCTTCACCCGGATGAGCCTCTAGGTTTAAGCATTGAATTTGCTTTAAACATGAATAATTAGTCTGAACTGAACATTACAAAATGCTTGAATTATTTTCCTTTCATTTGATTTAAAACATAAACGATACGCAGGATGTTTCTGAAGCCATACCCCAAATAACAATGAGACTGCAGAAGCTGAAAATAAGCACGAAATTGCTGTGGACACAATGAAGGTCTACATTTTTTAGTGACACCTGGTGCTTCTCTCCGGCTCACTGAAGAAATTATTTTTCCTTTAGTTTGAAGCCCTTGGGCACTGAATTAATAAGATGAAGTTGCCCCCAACTCCCCAAAAAAATATGCAGCGCTCAAAAAAGAGAGTGTATTAGCCCCAAGCGTCTGCATCGTTGGAAGTCTACAGCCTGCACAGCAGGAGCATAGCCACCCTGATTGATCCTAGGCCTACCCGCTCAGTCCAAAGTAATTAAAAATGTTCCTCCTTTGTTTGCGATACATGATTTGCTAAAAAGTTACTAAATTTGCTAAACATGTTACGTGTTTGTGTGTGTGTGTGTGTGTGTTTTTGCATCGTACGTGATTTGCTATTGGCCCGATGTATCTTTTGTGACCAATTCGAAAATTATGTGAATGTAGTGGGGCGGTGCATACCTAGCCGTAGCCTAATTGTCTATCGCTGTCGTCGGAGGCTCTTGGAGCTCTCTAGCGCTGTGCCCAGACCTGCGTCTTCAGAGGGCAGGTGTGCGCTCACGCTGTATTCTACACCAAGAACCGTGAGCTCATCGCTTCGTGTTCGCGCATAAGACATCTGTAAATACGAACACACTGATAATGACAGTTTGTTAAATAAGTAGGATATATGTTCACTTCTGTTATGTGAAAATAATAATAAAAAAATGTTTCCAATATTGCCGCGGTCCGCAGGTGCGAGACGATGGACTTCCCTATGTTGCTTCTCGGTCGTTTTATTCACTACCCGCGACAACCTTGTACGTAGTGCCCCTTGAAAAACACCCTGGTTCTTTTTCACGTTAACGGATGTGCTTTGTATAAGAAGTGCGACAGCGATCTTTTTCGTAAAGTGGCCTTTTTCAAGCCTTTTTGAACACGTGGCTCGACTGACGCGTCGAATCTTTACACGTCCCCTGGTGCGCGTGTTCAAGAAGGAGACAGTGAGAAACTTCACGGAGCTCAAGGTAAACCGTGCATGGCATTTTAAATAGAATATTTTGGACAGATTTGGAAAATATTGCATTTTGCGTTGTGTTCATTGTGTTTTGCAGTAAAATATGAACTTCAGAGTAACTCGTTAAACTACTGAACAATCTAAAAGCAGGCATACGAAATACTTAGAACTGTTACAAGCAACAAGTGAAAATGAGCTCTTGCAGCTTTTCTTTAGCTAAAGACAAAGTCCTCACATGACAGACCTTTGCAAACTAGCTGTGATTTGAACGGGAATTTGCCGACTCTCTAGACAGTGACGAGATTATCGCCATATTCAATTCCAAACCCCGAAGCCTGAGTCTGGCCTAGAAGGCCAAAACCAAAACAGAGGCAGGCACTGATTGTTTTTGTGTGTGTCCGCCGTGGGACAGCAGCGTTCGGCAGCCTAGGTAATTGTTGCTTGAGCTGTGTGTATGAGAGACAATGTATATATACAGTATATAAGGTTCCGCTAGTTCTGCCGTTGGATTATGCCGCTCGTGGATTGCATCAGGCCACCCATTTCTGCACAGGCCCACCCAAAAATCAATTCCTGACTACGCCCCTGCTGCACAGTAATGGGATCTACATTTAAATGATAACTTAAAACAAAGTTTAGCCGTGTCTCTGTTGGTACCCTGTCTCCATAAACTCAAATATCAACATTTTTATTAATAGCAGGAGTATATTAGGTGTGTACATTGCTGCCTCCCCCAGAACTGGGTTCCTGTGTTCAATTGTGGACCTGGAGTGTGATCTGCGTGGAGTTTTTATGTTTTCACCAGGTGCTCCACTTTCCTCCCGCAGTCCAAAGACATACTAGAAGGTTAATGGGCTTCTGGGAAAACCGACCCTGGTGTGAGCATGTGTGTGTTTGTGTTGCTTGAAGGCTAGGCTCCGGCTGCCCTGCGACCCTGTATCGGATCAGGCGGTTAGAAAATGAACGAATGGATGAATAAAGTATCATTTTACAGTACGTTTCGATGACCCACTTTTGGGGTTTACCATCCTAATTTCCATATAGGCTTAAGCTGATAGTTTGCAATACCTCAAATTATGTATTATTTTAGCTTTTTTTTTCCCTGTACAGGATATTTTGTGGAGCTGATGAAGCTGCTTGTAATTGCAGAATTTCAGTACTAATTGGAATGACTTGAGGAAGTTCTTCTCTGGTTGTATCTTCAGAGGTTGAAAATTACAGATTTGTTTAGGATGCCACATCTCTTAGCAGAAAGGCAGTGGTTTCTCATCTCTTGGCAGCCAGATAGCTGTGGCTTCCTGTGCGAAACACTGGAGGGTTTAAAGCATTATTTTAATGATTACATTTTAATGTTATAACACCACCTTCAGCACAGAAGAAGAGTTTCGCCATTAATGTTTAAACAAAAACAACTCTGTAATTATCATATATGTTTCCTCCGTAAAGTGATGAATAGTGTAAGGAAATTCTTTAGTTTGTCTAAACAACTTGGATTTTCCCACATTTATGAAAATCTTATTCACCACGCATATTTATTTCTATGAATCCATAATCAACATGTGTGCTATCGTGGAAGATCTTAGACCTATGAAAAAACACCACTACTAGTAAAAATGTTTTACAGTGATGTCATAATTTGAAGTCAATTGGTTATAAATAGTTGTTTTTGTACACAATATTTATCTATGATAATACATAATGTTGGTGGTATGGTGACACAGTGGTGAGCATTGCAGCCTCAGCACTGGGCCATAGATTCAATCTGTACCTGGGGTGCTATCTGTGTGGAGTTTGCATGTTTCCCCCGTGCTCTTTTGGGTTTCCTCTGGGCACCCCAGAGGTTTCCTTGCACAGTCCAAAGCTTTACTGTTTGGTTAATTGGCTTCTGGGAGAAATTGGCCCTGGTGTGAGTGTGTGTGTCTTTGTGTGTCAACCTTGTGTTCGGAGCTGATAAGCTCCAGCTGCACCGCAACCCTGAAATGTGTAGTGCAATAAGTAAATGCATGCAATAAACAGCAGTAACTCGCTTTGTACTGGAGGGAAAAGAAATGCAAGTGTTATCATGTTATAAGGATCTCATCAATTAGTGGTATGCACAAGATGCTTATGCGTTAGATTCGGAGAACAAGAACTCTTTCCTTTTGTTTAATGGGAGAAAAAGTCAGTGGTAAAGCTTGTGTCTGGTGCAGGATTATCCACTCCATCTCCAATAATGTTTTCAGATGTTCCTGATTGAAGAGTTCCCTTGTGGATTTCTTGCTATGACTCAAAAGCATAGTTAAAGCGCATGACCCACTCATTGGCCTCATGGGTAGATGCATGACATATCCCCTGCTTCTACCACAAAACCACTCCACACAGCCAACTTAAGGCACCACCATGCTGAATGTTTGTGCAATCATGCCTTCCTGTTGACTGGATATGTGGCCTTCTTCTTTTCTATCTTCTGGAAAAGCATCTGTCTTTTTGGAATAAGATAGTAAAATGTCGGTAAATAAAAATATTGTTTTAGTTGCACCCACACATTATTAATTAAAACATTTTTCTTACAATCCCAACAATTTTTTAAATGGTGCCTCAGGGTCATGGTTTACATTCTTGTCTCAACATATCAAAGCGATATTTGTGTATTCGAGAATTTTTTTATGAGGCCGAAAGAGTAGTTCAAATAAATAACATGATGATAAGCTATTCAGAAAGTCTCATTTGCTCAGGTGTAGCGCATACAGTGATAATAACAGAATTACCTCAGTTTACAGCTTGGTAGAAACAAATGTGACCTTGTATGACAAGGCTTTGTAAAAGTAGTATCCTTCATAATTTGTTTTACTTATTTTTTTTACCTTTCACATAAATTGAAAAGTTATCAAAACTTGAAAAAATAAAAAGGCAAATATGTTTTGGAAGAGGAGTGTCTGAATCGTTCAGGGGTTTCTGTATGACTGTCTCCTTGGACAGCTTAAATTATCTGAAAAAAGCCTTGACATTCTTTAGGTCTGAAAGAAAAAAAAACACTTGACTCAGTGTTAATTGATCTTTTATGCTGAATTCTACAATCACATTTGTTCTTAATTCTTGTTACCATGGATCATTTTTTAGTTTTTCTCATTGTACTTAAAGAACTGGATAAAAATGAGCAAGCATTATTATTTAAAGAAAAGAGGGCAAATGTACTGAAATATCAGGAAATGAGGTAAACATTAACTGTTATCAGAAGTGACTAGTGTTGCTTCTCTCACTGTCTTCAAGACAGAGATGTATTTCAAGAGACTGAAGTATTTTTGTGCCAAGCTGCCTTCCAGATTTCAGTAAAGCTGGAGCATGTTTTTTGTGTCAACCAAATGTGTTAATCTTTTTTGTGCAGTTTTACTAAAAACCACACTCAGAGCAAACTTGAACAGCTGAACATTTCCATTGAAGCATTTTAAATATGCAGCAGGCTGTTTTGTATTTATACTTATTTCATTGTGTCTAAAGAAAATCCTGAAATACCAGCCATTGGTGCAGTGTAGTCCTGTAGATCTGTCTCTGAAGAAGGCTAAATTCTGGATTCCAAGGTTACATCACCAAATCTGGCGTGTACTTCTGCAGCAGATTAAAGTAATTGCCCACATTCCAAAAGAGGGGGAAAACCTGCAGGACTGCACATGAAACCCTACCTGGCTATCATGAATACCTACACAAATTATGCCATTGAGTGCAGTTTCTGAGAAAGAGGGTGGGTCAGACGTCTCTAAGAGGCTCTGATCTGGCATCGCTCATTATGTTCCCTCAACAAGGAAAATGAACAAAGAAAATGAACGAGAAAACGAAAAGCAAAACTTCAAACAAAAGAGTCGTAATAGTTCCAGATTAACGCTGTGTATCAGCTTTCGATGCGGTTGGCGCATCTTAAAACAGTCTGTACATTACATCAACAGTATTCCTGGTTCTTGTATTTTATTGAAATTCTGCTCCGCTGGATGTATGAATTGGTATTTGTTATATAAGTTTCCGCTGTATAACAAACCTTTGGAGGCTCTATGAAAGAATAGTCCGATAAGAAAAGAACAAAACAAAGCTTAGACGACCAGACGACTTAGTTATAGTGGATACGTTTAGCAGTGTTGAAACAAATAAAAAAGTTAGAAGCGTACGTCTGTTTTTAAAGCGATGTTCAAATTGTACCCCTTCTCTGTGCGGCTGTGAGTGTGTGTGTGTGCGCAAGAGAGAGAGGGAGAGAAAAAGGCGAGTTGGGGGAGAAACAACAGATCTCCATGGAAACTAGCCCAGCCTGCACTCTGCATTCCCCGGGTGGGTTCAGTTTGCTTGGAAGGTCATGCCTGGGAGTTGTGGGAAGATCAGCAGGTATCACAGGCGAAACTGCTGGCTTTGCTACAGTCTAGCTAATAGGGCAGATGTTTGTCTGGGAAATACAAAAATGAGAATGGCGAGGAAAGTGAAACTCCACGACTACAAGGTAATCAAGCGTGTTTATGTTGCTTCGTTTGTGTTTGTTGTGAAAACAAGAACAAAGTAGCAATAAAAGTGTCCCTTTGAACGCAACACCGGTGCATTTTTTCAGGAATAACTTTGGCATATCTCGGTGGGGTGATGTCATGCTGAAGCATTTGGGTTTTATTAGGCAAAAACAGAAAACTTTAAACATTTGTTACACACAAAAATGTGACCATATTTGGTCATTTGCTGTGCAAGCCGTTCTCTTTAAGTGTTTTAAAGGTTCTGCATGTTGCTTTCTTTGCAAAATCTTTGTTACTATTTTGAGCATATCACCACATTGCTTTTGATTTTATTGTTATCGGTTAAACGGGTTGTCGGACGAGATGAAAATCGTGTCTCCTTATCTCTTTTAGTAGGAGATGTTTGGTCCTAAACAAAGCAAAGAGCAACATCCGTTTCTGTAATAAACCGGGGAGCGGGTTCAACTGAAATCAGACCGAAATCTATGTCAAGATTGTATAATTTATACAGACATTAGACTGGGTATACATTTGGAAAGTTGTTCTTGATGTTTTTTACACACCTGTATAGTGTTTTTCGATCTACGTTGTTAGGATAATAAAACTGTTGTGCTTTTGTAGACATTTGTTCCGTGTGTATTTTCCCAGTTGCAGGATTAATGCTTAGATGAACATGGATTCTCGGGGAAACTGCGAATTGGTGGCATTTTACAAAATGGATTTGGTATCTGTCACAGGGTTACCATGCCTAGAATTAGGTCTAAATATCAAATTATCCATAAACGATTTTATTTATATAACGTTTGATAACTCTGAAGTACAACATGCTGAAATATGTTCATCTCGAGCTGAATTTTTACGGATTATGTCCTCGCTTTTGATAGGGAAGAACTGTCCCTTTCCCAGAATTGAGGAAAGTCCCGGGTTTTAAAGGGAATCTTATCTTCTTTCGGTCAAGGGTGTGTTGGTGCGTAGAAGATGCCGAGGAATAAAGGGAAAAAAATCTATAACAACTGTCTACTTTCTACTTTTCTGCCTACCGCCTGCTATCCGTGCAACTCACACTGACTCCTCTGAACAGAGTGTCTATTGTGCTGATATAACAATGACCTTTACTTGTGATTGGCTTGAATTGTCGGCTCAAAGTCAGGGAAAGCTGCGGGCTGTGGTTTTTGTCCAGTCCTTGACTAATAGGAGTAAGGGTGGAAAGATACCAGGAGAAGCCACAGTACCTAAGGTATCTGTCTGCACAGGCTGTAGCATGTATCTTAAAAGATAAAATGGATGCTCTCAGCATTTTCTAGTGTTTTTTTAGTGAACCTGAATGGCACACTGCTCTAAGTTTGCTTCAGGGCGTATAGATTTTGGATAGGGTTCCAGACGCTCACTTCTTTAATGTTTTATCTGTTGTGTATGCAGTATATATACTGCAGTGTCATGGGCCGCGTTTTCTCAAACCGTGTGACTTCACACATGGATAGGAGACCTGCGCAGTTTTGGAAAAGGACCAAATGAGAATTAAAAAAAAAGGAATACCTTAAATATTGGTTTAAAAGACACGCGTGTTTTTCAGGTCTGACGGGTTTAAAAAAACAAAAACGGAACGCCCGATAGCTGTTGAGCAAGAGCTCCGAGTTTTCATGTAACCCAGTTCCTGACAATATAAGACGACTGGTCTTCGAGGAAAACTGATTAAAATACATTTTATTCGTAGTAATATGTACCAACAATAATACTAGCGTCAAAATTCTTTTTTTTAAGTGTCCCGTAAAATGAAAAAGGTTGGGAAATACTAGTCTTGAGTAACTTAGTGTTAAGCCGCTCTCTATCCTGTAAGTAGCAAACTAATTACTTCAATTAGTTTACCGCGGTTGCTAATGAAGTTGTCTGCTTGACTAAAAAAAGGTCAGCTCAACGAAACTAATGTTTAGAAAAACAGTCTCGTAAAAATATCAGAGCCAAGTATTCTCATCCTTGCAACTGAGGAATTCATTTCATGTGTCATCAAAAAGTATCAGCAGCTTTCATGGGAAATGCAAATTAAACAAGTACCGTTATCCATTAAAAATGAATTTCCTTTTCATTTCTGTGTTCTTAGCTGGCTAAAATTGTTTGTGGAGCAGTGTTTATAACAGCTGTAAGACTTTATCAAGTGATTGAGGCAGGAGTCCAGTTGTTTCCAGACAGCTTTACAAATAACATCATTAATGTGATTAATAACTAGAGTTTGAAGAGCTGCTGCAAGTCTTTTGAACCATGCTTGTTAAGTATCAGGTGGAACAGTATCTATAGTACTGAAAGGTAAATCTGGCAGGTCAAGCGGACCTTGTTAAATGGGTAATATTATTCCATTTACAAATGAATGGCAAAAGCCATTAGGCAAAGGAGAGAGAGTACAGTATACAGTATAATACATGTCTTCACACAAGTGTGTTACAAATTCCAGAAGAGCTGGGGGAATTTCTGACTTGGATCTGAAATTTCCCATCCTTTCATTTGAGGTAAATTGTCAATTCATTATTATATAGCATATCCAATTTGGCATTTTTTTTGTACCTTTTGTTTTGCTTTCCTCAGCAGTTTGAGATGACTGGTTAAAATGTCTCGGCTTAAATAGTGGAATGGGACTGACCTAGCAAATGACTGTCCCCTTGTCTCTGAATCTCTGTAGCTCTTCTTCACTGCTGAAAGGCAGTTTTAACCAGCGGATTCTCCCCAGCCTGCGAAGCCCTGGAGGGCACAGCTTTGTGAGTCACAGGGGCTGTTCATGATCTCTAGTGAGGGTCAGTCCCTTTCCTTGTCCCAGATTGGCTACTGATTGACCAAGGATCCCTTGCAGTGGATCTTAGGCCAGCTGGTAGCTTGGCTTGGCTAGCATGTATTCTTCTAATGTGAATACTAGGGAAAGTTTGATGAGAAGAAGCCATTAAGACCAATGACACTCCCAGTTTTTTAAACACTGAATTTTTCTGTTGTACTACTGTATGCCTTAAATTTATCGTGGTCACAGCTGATTAGTTTCCACACACTTTGGTATTATTTTATGCAGTAATAATTATTCTTATAAATAGAGTTGTTTTAGAAATGCTTTTAATAAACTACTCATTTATTTCCTGGTATTTGGCTTGCTGATCTTTTGTAGTAGAGACAAGAGCTACAAGGAGATGTTCCCAACATGCTCTAATGTTGAGATACTTGCCTTCATTACCTTTTTTAGCTGTTAATATATTCCTGTCTTAACCTTCAACATCCTTAAGGCATAGAGCAGTTTAGTTGACAAACTTTGCAGGTAAAATTGCAAACTGTCATATTCAATGTTAATTGTGATACGACTTATGATTTGTCTATAGTGATATGAACTTGTGCAATATTTACCTCTCTATGAAGTTTGAATATTTTTTTCATTTCAGCAACACTGCATTAATTTGATAAAGAGGAGAGAAATAATGTCTAATGTTAAAATAGTACTGAAATTGCCTGAACAAGCACTTTCTGACACAGTTTTCTGGTTTGGGGCCAGGCTGAGATTGGTAGAGCTGAGCTCCATTCTCTGGGTTCAGTAACTCAGTAATAAAGACTCGGGTCAGTAAAAGATGTGTCCTTTGAATTCTTTATCAAGCCATGTGTTGATTTTTATTGGCCACTTTTTTTTTGGCTTCAGGTTTTGGGAACAAATTAGATCAAAATAGAAAAATGCAAAATACTCAAACTGAACACAGCTGAACCTCAGAGATATATGCGGTACCATGAGAAATATGTGTATGTACTGTATGCCATTATGTTTTAGCATCCAATTTAAGTGCACAGGGGAGAACAAACTAATTCCACATGCTTGTATTGGCAGCAGGGCACGCTCATGTTCAGATCGTAGACCAGTGCTCGTCAGCTCAGATGGAATCGGTTCATTTAGTTACAGCCTTCTTTCTCTCAAGCAAAAAGCAAAAAAAAAAATCATAGATTATTTCCCTTTAAAAATGTAAACAGTTAAGAAAAAGAATGGAAGGGGCTTACACAATTAGTTCCATCTGGGCTGTGAAATGAATGAGCTGTGAGGGCATTGTGCAGAGAGTGTGCAGCTGCCGAGAGAGATGACTCTCTGAGAGAGCTGTGCTGTCATTGGGCCTGTGCGCCACAAATGAGTCTCCATGGGAACAGCAGTGAGGAGCTTACAGGCCTATTTAACACTCCCATCGTGGTGAGCATCCACTGTGTGATTCTTTTAAACGAATGTTTCTGAAAACACCGAAGGGCAAGCTAGTTTTTATAATATCCGTTCTATCTGTATTATTTGAAGATTTCTCAAGATATATTGTACATATTTATTTAGGAGTAGAATATCAATCTAGTTTAATTCAGATATACCCTCAGGTGGTAGATTATCAATGGCAACTTGATTTTTAAAAGTTTTTTACACAGATTAGGGAAAGTGTACTGGGTGTTTTTGTGATTTGTTTTAATCTCCATGTCTGTGTATTTGTTATAAACTAGTCAGAAAAAATACTGTAAGTATGTTTTGTTGGAAGTATACTTCATCTTATATTTTCTATCAATTGTGTTGTTTGCTTATAACATATTTCATCCAGTGAGCATTCAAATTAAAGTTGAAGGCTCCTTTTTATCTTGTTACGAATTGGACATACAACATCTGCTTCATAGCGCAACCCAGTTGAAACTGAACAAGAGGTGCCCCACCCAATGACAAGAGGGCTACGAGGCAAAAACAACAGTAAGAACCCCATATTGGTGATTTGAGACCTCTCTCAGCTCCAGTTTCCTCAGTCAAAAGAGGTAATGGTAGGTTAAGTGGCTCCTGGGAAAACTGGCCTTGTGTGCCCTGCAGTGGACTGGCGTCCCATCCAGGTTGTGTCCCGTCTTGTGTCCATTGCTTGCCAGGATAGGCTCGGGCTCCTTCAGCCATGAATTGAAAGAACCAATTGGAAAATGGATGGAAATGGATGTTGACCTCTTTCAATTTCCATATTATTTTATACTATCTAGTTTTTTTTCTATTTCTGTTATGTTATCAGAAGTAGTTTTTCTCCTGGGAAACCCCAGTGGCTTCATTTTCATTCTAGATCACTCATTTTACCCAGCTGGCAGCTTAACTGAAGCAATAATGTGCTGAAGCTGCCTTTTCAGCGAAAAGAAATAACAATTATGACAAATCCTGGTCAAGATAAGTAAGGTAACAATGAAGTAACTGAGAATTGGGTTTGAATGAAAACCTGAAAACATGCTAGGCCTCTGTTTCTAAGGTTTACTGTTCAAAGTTTCTGGAATTCCTGTTTCAAAACAGAAGGGTAATAATTTGGTTATAAAAACACACTGCAGTAGCCCTGTGTCTGGGAAAAGATTGTCCCACTGAGAACACTGTAAAGTAATGGATCTTTTTAAAAATTTTTTTGAATCAATAGTAATTATTATATTCCGACTCAATAAGGAATTGTGTGTTTGTTTCAAGTCTTGTAGCTGTGAAGAGAGAATTAGGGTTGGCAGAGATGTTCCTCTGACATGCTCTCTTGTAAGGACCATTCATCTGTTGACACATTGGAAGCTTCACAATGCCTAATGGGCATTGGCACTAAGGTAAGGAGCAGCACATGTTTTTACTGCTGTCACTACTTTAGCCCTGTATGTTTTAAGAGTTGCTGTTTCACTGAAGGCTAGGACCGTCTCTATGCTGGTGGTACTCTTCTTTTTGTTGCCCTCACCACTTGGAGTACTCTGGCCCCAGTCAGCTAGTGACATGTCCTAGGTTTGCATCTATGTCAGAGAGTTACTCCACATTTCTGGGAGAGCCAGAGGGTGATGTCACTGGACCAGGAGCAATTGTACAATCTGAGCACATCTTTCCCTCCATAAGTAATTTCTTATCTAGAGGGATTTGAGAGGTAAAAAATAATCAATTTTGACTGTAATATAACATCTTGTAGAAAATACCTACCAGTTATAGTTATATTTTTCTACAACAATAGTAAAAGATTACTGCATACTGAACTGTTAGTGTAACATACCAGTATATATCATATGCAAATATGTACTGCATATACTGTACAGTAGTTATCTGTTCCATGTGATATTATGTTAGAACAGTATTTTGGGGTGGATATTTTCCACTCTGCAGTAACCCCATTCCCATTACTGAAAATGCATATCTGACACATACGAGTTCTAACAGTAATCTGACTGCACGTGCAGTATAATGGGGAAAAAAAAACATTGTTAAAAACAAAAGTGTCAGATCTTGTCTGAATGTATATGCTATGCAGTAATGTCTCTTGGTCTGGAAAGTGTTGAGAATTTGCAGAGGTTTCAGTCTTTTCTTTGCTTTTGGCTGTAAAGGAGCTCCATAGTGGTTTTAAAACATTTACTGTTCTGCTTCATTCATGCTGATCAGCAGAAAACAAGCTGATCTACCTGCCAGTAGAGGGTCCAACCATAGACCAAAATTAACACTGTGTATGTGTAGTATATATATATATTGGATATACTCTCTGTTTTTTATTTCCTGCCCATGATGTTAAATGTAGATAAATATCTTATTTTATTAAGTAACTGGCTAGATCTTGTTGTTGGTTCTTTTTTTACACCTTTGGGGATGGTTTCTTTATAAGAATCAGAAAAAAAGAAGAATTGAAAGGCAAACAACTTTGTATACAAACTCTATATAAAGGTATTTCCATATTTTACTAAAAGAAACTAAACACCTGATAATGTTCCACATGTTAGTACAAGTAACTTATATATACATATATGAAGTGTTGTGGTGCATATCTAATTTATGTACTTACTGCTGGCCTAATATCCCTGTGGGTATGGTTGGTGAAATTTAGGAACACTGCTCACTTGTGCTAGAAAGTTGCAAAGAAAATGTAAAGAGCAGTCAGTTAAAGTAGGCTTGTTTTTAATAGAGTATTAAGAGTTAGTAAATATCTGGTAGCTATAAGCTACATAATGGTAGTTTTTGCTAGATCCTTAGCATTTTAATTACATCAAATTGACTTTGGATGAAAATGTATTCAAAACTTCAATGCTCCCTATAATCGCAAATTGTAGAAGCATTCCAATGACCTCCAACAACCTTCCACTGACTAGAGTGAGAAGCCTCTGTCTTACCAAAAGCTTCAGGATTTGTTGGTTGTGAATGAATGTGTCAGTTTTAAGGGTTCGATATGATCTGTGCCTCACTGGGATTAGAAAATCTTGCTAAGTGGTAAATTAGGTTTATATTAACTCATTCTTGCATGCTCCTCGGCAGTTAGCCATTGTATTTTAAGGTCAGGGATCTCAAACATGTTTTTGACCTGCAAACATTCCATACTGAGTCAGACGTACTGTATGTAGGCTTACAGATAATGACACTCTTTCTTAGGTTAAAGTATTTTCTTTTTAAATCACTTTTCAAGGACAAACTACAAAAAACATTCCACTTTCCTTCATCAAGAAGGTGAACTATATCACTGTAGGTATAAGAAAAACCCTCTACATGTATCACATGTTTCATACTAACAGATTATGATCCTAAAGATTTAGCCTAAATTTTGCTCAAAATATAATTATCCAACGAATCCCTGCCTTCCGGTAAGGAATAAAAAAACTCAAAAATAATTTAGTTTTTTAAAAAAATAATATTGATATTTTACACTCACATGAACAAAATAGGATGGGTGCAGCTTCCTGTTGACTAAGATATTTGGTGAAAACTGAAAGCCAGAGACTCAAGAGGATACAGTGATTTCCAAGACCGCGTCTTGGAAAGATGCATGGTTTGAAAAATGCTCTTTTTTATGTTTAATCTACCAAAGTATAATTATATATAACCCAAGTGAAACCCAGGATTGTCGAATGGAGATTTTATTTCCCCATGTTCCATAGAGAAGTATGCTCAAAATTCCTTTAATTGATCTGGAGATGGAACTGGGCCATTCAGAGCTGACTGACTTTAGGTTGGGCCAGGTTGAATCTTGGAAATGGGCCCTCTCTGGATTTAACTGGAGAGCAACCCAAATCATACATTGCCTTCTGAAAAGCTGGTATATCTCTATCTGTGTTGACATTTCTTTCGTGCTGTCCTCTTTGATTTTTTCAAATTTTGATTAGCCTGTTATTTTTGTTATTTCCACCTGAATAAAAGGGTGCAGGGCAGAGCGGTGGCTCTGTGGCTCAGGATCTGCGCCTGTGGCTGGAAGGTTGCTGGTTCAAATCCCGTAGCCGGCAGAGGAATCCTACTCCGTTGGGCCACTGAGCAAGGCCCTTAACCTCATCTGCTCCAGGGGCGCTGTGCAATGGCTGACCCTGCGCTCTGACCCCAAGCTTCTCTCCTCGTCTGTGTATCTCATGGAGAGCAAGCTGGGGTATGCGAAAAGACAAATTCCTAATGCAAGAAATTGTATAGGGCTGATAAAGTGATGTTATGTTATGATTTGGATTCGGTAGTTGAATGTGTTCCCACACCCAAGATTGCAGTTACAAGCTCCCCAACCACACACAGGGGAAAATGGGGAAGTTTGGACCTGACCCCCCCTACCTTCAAGGCACTCATCTTCTAACACATCACAGATTTCACAGCCCCCTTCGCCTGAGGTCCAGTGCTAGGGTTTGGAGAGATACAGCCCATACAAACAGCATGCTAATCACACCCCACCCTTGGTGGTCCTCAGCCAGTTGTACAGTGCCGCTTGGGCAATCCTGGGCACCATCAACTTGTGACAAGACCCAGACCCGTTACACATGATCATAGAGCTCAACATTTAGATAGAGCAACTTCACAGGTGGGACCCTCTGATAGGCACTGTAAGATTTACATCATAAAGGAAAAGCAGTATAGTGTTGGCAAGGTGCAGCAACTTTTAAGGGTCCAAAAAGGAATTCTGAGTGGGAAATGAAAAAGAAACTGCTGTGGACTAAGGAGGACTAGAACCTATGTAGGCCAGAACAAGCACCAGATTTTCCTCTCAAAAATTACCTTGTGACCCTGTGCAAAGTAGGTGTTCATTTATTAAACAGTACCTCATCACATAAACCAGCAGGGTTTGTGTTCTTCAAACAAAACAAATGAAAAGCCTCAGTTTGTTCCTGGCTCCAGTTTCCTGTCTTGAAAGCTGTGAGACTACAGACAGGGCTCTTGTTCTAAATAGCGGATGCATTTTGCATAGTTGCTTGAGTGGCAAAATGTTTTTACTTGGGTAATGCTTTTTCTGTGGTAAAATAGTTTGTCAAAGCAAACCAGAGAGCATGTTTTTGCTTGCATAATGAAACGGCCAAACATTAGATGCTTGTTGCAGGCGTCCTATGAAGAATGGAAGTTTTGCTTCAGTGATCACTGTAGCTGCTTTTAAAAGGCTTTAATGAGTTTAAAAGGCTTTCAGTTTGGCCCATGTGCCTTCAACATGTATTTTCACTCTAGTATGTCCTGAGTACTGAGTTACTTCAGTGGGTACCTGTTGCATTCAATTAGTGGAAGTGGGCTGAAAGTTTGTGAGATACTGTATGAATTCTCAATTTTGAATCTGCCTGCAGGCTGTCATGCAGTGTGGGTATGAACCACTTTTTGCCTGAGCTCTGCATTCCAGACTTTCAGACCTTTGGAATAAGAACGTTTTTTTGAGGAGCTGCATGTGGCTTCTCAGAGGGGGTGAGAGCCAAACTAGAGAAACCGACTGGCTCAAGGGCTGCCTAGTGGTTTATATCAGAATCGGCCCTCAGGACGTCTAAACCAGGGGTCTGCAACGCTGGTCCTGGTGAAGCAGTGTTTTCTGTTTCTTGTCCCAGCTGAGGTCTGATTGACTTAATTGGATCAATTAGTTGCTTAATTAGGGCTTAACATGCTTTCCAGATCTCTGTTCATTGACGGTTTCAAACGTGTGGGACTGTAGCCCAGAAGGAGCAGTGTAGCAGAATCCTGTTCTAATCCTGCCCCGTAATGTTTCTATACCACTACTGGCTTTTCCCTGCTGGGGTCAGTATGATGCAAAACAGGAGTGAATCACCATTTACACACCAATTGTTCTGTGTAAGTGTAAACTCAATTTTGTTTGTCCTTAAAGTGACAATTAAATCTCAGGAATGTAAAGTGTAACACGAGCAATGTTCTCCTAGCTGTAGTAGTGCCTTTCTTGTTATTGGACATGGTTTTGTTGTTAATAAAACATGAGGTATTTTACATAGCTGTAAGCTGATCGCTACAAAGCACCTTTAACCAGTGCGCTGTAGTATCCTGAAGTATTTTGCTTAATGGTACACTGGCATGTCTCAGTGCCTTTGTTGAGTACCATTGACAGGAGTATTTATGTGCTGACACATTATATATTCAAGAAGCAGATGAAAAAATGTAGTGGTTGTAGTCTGGTCGACAATCCTTGTCTGCTAATCTACCCAGAATGTGCATTGAAAATCCTTATGCACTGCCTTGTGAAATTGTGTTTTGTTTCTTTAAGAAGTAATGATAAAATTGTGTTGAGTTTTAAAGCAATTCTTCTTTTTATACTTCCTATTATAGAATTACTTCAAAACATCTAGGAGTACAATACTGAGAATCTGTATGGCATTGTGCAATTTAAATGCTTTTTATTAAACTTATCATTAGAATGTAGCACTTCATCTGTTTTAGCAATTATATAGTTCTGATTTAGGAATGTACAGTATAAAGATGCAACACACCATTGTGGTGCTAAAGGTCATGATCGGTAATGCAAGACTGTGCTTCAGTTCCTACTTACTTGTGCTGAACTGCTTTGGGCGTCAGTTTTGCCTGTGTACACTGATATAAACTCCACACAACTGAATGGGAATGGAGGTTTTCAGCAGGGGGCAAATGCCAATCATGTTTAGTAACCATGCCAAGTGGCTATTCTAGCTTTTGTGCACATATTGAATCAATATTTAGATTCCAGTTAGTGCCTTAGGTTTCTGGTATTTATAGTCCATTGAGAGTTAAGGCATTTTCTGCCAAAAAATTTCTGGGGGTCCTTCTTCCAATCTGCACTTAGGTTAGTTAGAACTGTTTTGTGGAACTACAGCTTTGCCTTAGAGAAACAGTGTCACATAAATCTTTGACTGTGTAAAAATGGCTTTTTTAGAGATGCGGCATAGTCACCCTTTATTGCACACTAATGTTGTAGCCAATGTATTTGCTTGCTAACATAAAATAGCTGGTTAACTTCCTACACACAAGGCAGAAGAATAACATAGGATTCTGAAATCATAAAAACAGAAAAAAGGCCCCACTCAAACTAATAAACAAGATCATATAGCAGCAAAAGCGCAGACGTGTAGTTTTAAAATGTTCTTGCTAATATTATTTTTTAACACAAGTTAATAAAATAATCATCATAATATTATTATGCTCAATTTGATTTGGTGGTTTATTTTAAAAGTTTCACAGCAGTGTAGCTTTCAATGATTAAATGAAATATGTTAACCTATTCTGAAAAAAAATGCCTGATTTCTTCATTCAGAAATATTGATATTCTTCAGATAATCCCCATGTATTGCTTCTTCTTTTGTTTATTGGTCTATTTTAAATGAAAATCTTGCTAGTTGATTTCTGCCAAGAGGTTTAAGTGCACTGAATTATGGTAACATGTCTTGCTTTTCATTTCATTAATTTAGGTGGACTGAAAACAAATGATGTTACCTGTGATGTAACACTTTTTTACCTCTGGAATGTGATATATTGCAGTATTTCAGCATCTTTAGTTACTCTGATTACTCTACAGACACAGAATTGCAATACATCATAACACTGTATCAGTATAAATGCTGTAGCTATTTTGCACTTCTTTCTAAGGAGGAGTAAATGTTTCAGAGGGTTTGAATGGACAGTTATGAGCTACAGAAGGTCAGTGGGTTCAGTGTGCTTATGAATGTTAGTTTCCTGACTCAAGAGCCTCCCCCACCACCCCAGCCATTTCTGGGAAATAAGAATTCACAACAAGGTCTCCAGCCCTCAGAGCTCTCTTGCACTCACCTGTGATATCCACACTGTCCCAGATGGGACTCTCATCTATGGCAGAGCCATGGAGAAAGGGAAAACAGGGAGTCAAGTTTAGTTAGCATGTCTTTGGAAGTGGGAGGAAACCAACTCCCTTGACAAAAACCAATGTGAAGATGGGAAGACCAAGGCACACAGTTAGCCAACGTGGAGCCCTGGGCCTGGAGCTGTGATAAAGCAGCCCAAACCTCTGCTAACTGCAGTACTGTTGGTGTTTTTATCTCAGAACAATTTAACCCTGACCTGACCAAGCCTCAGCTTGACTCCTGACGTCTCAGAAGAGAGTGAAGTTAGGGTTGGAAGTTGAGGTGGAAAAGAGTTTTAGGACAAAGCGGGTAGGGCAGCAATCTCCCGGCTTTCGATTAAAATGAAGATCTATGTTCTCAGAGTCATCTGAAACAGGAAATTGCTGACAGAAGGAATGCAGTCTCCCTCCTCCATCTGTCTTAGAAGCAGTCCAAAGGCAGTTCAGTGCACCACTCTCTTGCCTGCTCTTTCAGACAACAACTTCCTGTAAACAAGCAGCTTTTGCCATGTGCCCTCCTCTCCTTGTGAGCTTAATTGTTTCACACTAACCCCTAAATAAATCAGAAAACTGCTATGCAGTAAAAAAAAAAGATGAATAAAATGAAGTGACAGCAGGGCTGTTGTTTAAATCTTGACGTCTTGGTTTTCCCACATTTTTGCTGCCCTTTTGGCTTTGTGGGGGAAGGCAAAGAAATTAGCAAAATGTTGATGAAGTCTTAAACTGTTTAAGACGTCACTAGGACTTCTTAAAGCAGCAGAGATAATTATAGAGTGTCGGGATCTTTTCTTAAAAACACTTTTTGAAATGTCCTTCAGTGCACAGCAGAAGCTTGAGGATTCGGAAGGATTCTTTCATTTGATCACTGTGGAAATATTTCGGAATGTAACCTATTAAAACTTGTAATCTTGTTTTGTAAGAAAACCCTACATGCTGGGAGTAGGGCAGAACGTGATGATAGAGCTTACGGTATAATCGCGATGCAGTTTTAGATTATCTTTACAACAGGAATTTGTTTTGAGAATATAAATCATGATTACTAACAATAATTTAATAAAAGCTTTAAAGAAGGGGTGCTTCCCAACCTTTATACCAAAGGTGTGGGAGTGTGGAACAAGCTGCCCACATTGAGGAAGCCAATATGCTTTCAAGAAACATTACATGAGATCCACAGATCAATTCATTTGATAACTGTAAAAATAGGTTACTTGGGTCAAATGTCTTTCCCGCATTTCTTGTAGACATAATAATAGTAAAATCTTTATTAAACACGTAATTCCTAAATAACATTAATGGTGTGTTTGTGTAAAACAGTGGTCTATAACACGTGAAAAATGGTCTGTTCAGAGGAGCTGTCTTTATTTGTAATGGCCAGGACAGATGATGGAAGGGAAAGGCTCTCATAATATTTAGTTTAAGCCTTATGGGTTCTGAACATCGAAACCACAATTCTCCAACGCAGCTTGTAAAACTAATATCTGCAATAAAATCACAGCGAGCCAATTTAATGATTTTCTAGGTGTGCACATTCATGGGAAAAAGCAATCATTCTTTAATGAGCCAAGAGACTAACCCTCTTTCTGTTAATCTTGGCCCTTCCTTTCAAACAGACTAGGATATGCACAAACATTTTTATTCTAAAAGTACCACGTTTCTCCTTTTTTTGGCCCATATAGTATATGCAAAACAGCTGGCCTACATTCAGGTTTACAGCATCTCATGAAATGAGCAAAGATTTAAAGCCACAGAGCTATTGGGTAACTATAAGACATTATTTATTTTATTATTTCTGTGAAAACCTATTCATTCCACTTCATTTATTTAGCTAGTGAAGTTGATTTTTCACAGTAAGGTATGCAACATTAGCAAGTTCAAAAGTACATTGGGATTGTTGAAAAAAGCAGGACTTTATTGACTTTTTAGGTGACCTTACTGACACACTTCTTTTGTATGTTTGCTTGCGCTGTGTGGAACCGAATGGTTTAGTCATGTTAACCTTGCAATATCTGATATGGAGCATTTTGCTTGTAAGGTTTAAGGTCCATATTTATCATGGACAAGTCTAAAATCTAATCCAAATCCAACTCTATTTATTGAACCACAGTGACATTTATTTGTTTAAATGATGTCATCCTAAAACGTAATTTATATTATGGGATGTATTCGTGTAAATACATTAAACATGCCATATTGTAGTTAAGATATCCACAGATGCATGTGTGTTTGATATTTAATAATGTATCACAAGATGTTTTAGAGAGGAACATCTGTCTCATAAATCTGCAAGATGGTTTAATTGCTTTTTGTTTTTTACATACATATAATACCAATTGTACTGGAGCATTGCTGAAAGATTTTGGTCTTATCCATCCAGTTTACTTTTAGAGTCTTAAATTAAAAAAACATTATCTGCCTGTCACAGCTGAAAACAGATCAGATGAACCTCTATTCTGTACTGTGCTAGTTTTAACGATCATTTCTGAACTTCAATCGATATGACATATACACTGAGGAAAAGAATGCTCGGATGTCAGTCTGAGCCTGTAGGACGTCTGTGTTAGACTAATACAGAACACCTTTGTTTTTTTATAGTGACAGATAAACCTTTATAAAGAAGAAGCAAAGCTTCTTTGAAATTTTCTTTGTTATTTTTAATGTTGTTTAAAAATGGGCTGCTGATAAAGAAAGAAAAATGCACAATAGGACCGTTGGCCAGAAGAATGCTTGAGCAGGCATCAGCCAGGAACTTATTCAAGGAGCTCCTATTGCAATCCTGATGGATCAGCCTGAATCTGGACTGATGGCGTTTATTTTTGGTTAACAGAGGGGTTTTGCGCTTGATGCATTGCATTGACTAGAGGGAAAATAGGGGGATAAAAGAACTGGAGGCAACTAGGAGGTAAAAATCCTTGTTTGTGTCTTTTCTTCCAGGTGAGCAGGAAGTCCGTGGGCAGAGGCAACGATGACTGCCAACAAGAATGCCAAAGCTGCCCCCCGAGCTGGAGGGAATAAAGTGTCCCGGGATATTCCTGAAAGGTTAGGAATTTGAGAGTTATCCAGAGTGGCACCGTAAGGTTTAATGGGAATGATGAGGTCAAGATGATGCCCATGATGTGCTTCAGTAAAACACTTAGCCGGGTAAATAGCTATACTGTAAAAGGAATTACCTTTGGATGAAAGAAACAACAAAGTAAATTAATAACAATAACATATTGACAAGCATGTGTAAACAGAAAGTTGTGCTTCTAATGAACTGGATAACTTCTATAAGTGAAATTGTTGACCTGTGTATCTTTTTTTTTTACTCATCTATGAATGAAAGTACGTTGAATCGCAACTGCCAAGGCTGGTATTGAGGAGTGAGAGAAGGAAGCTTAAGAGATAGAAAGCTAAGACAGAATTAACATAAACCTATAATTTTAATTATTTTTTTTCTGTTGGAAGAAATTTGGCAAGAAGCCTGATTCATGCAGCACTTATTACTTTCTTTGTATATAATGGGTTATCTGGGTTTTTGAATGTCCAGAAAGGCCTGTGACGTTCACCAGAAATGTCTTAACAAGGACTCGCAATTTAATAGCATTAAATGGGAAAGTATAATTCTATTAAACATTCTTACATTTTTAAGTAGATTATTAAAACAGAAATGCAGGTAAAATTATATGCTTTGGACTGCTATGGTTTCCCTGGCGTTGGGTGGAAAAGTTTCATTTTTAGTTTCAGTTTCAAAGAATTGCAAGTGTTTGTATCTCCAGGTATTGTCAAACACATTCAGCAGAAGACAACTGCAGAAGAGCAGCAGTTTGAAATTAGGTACAGGTAATGTGGACATGACAATAGCAATTTTGCAGACAGTTGCAAATGTAAAAGCAAAGACAAATTTAAAAATCAAGGGTCCAGGATCCTCTGTTTGATCTCGGATAACCTTTGTTTGAGAACCATGGCCTTAAAAACCAATAAGAAAAGAAAACAGTGAAGCAAAAACGCGCAACAGGAGGAGGAAGTTGTAACATTTCAATAAAGAATTCATTGGCACTATCTTTTTCCATTGTGGTTTCAGACTGCATTGTGTCTGAGACAGTAAAAATGACTAAAACCCCAATTTGACAGATTATGTTTGTGTATGTACTGTAAGTTTAGAATCAGACATTCTAAATCACATTTGCTACATGTATAGCTAATGCAGTAGAATGCTGGAAAAAAAAAAAAACTTGTTTAGAGCCTATGAATAATTATAAATGAGGGGTAGGCATCTGGCCCATCTAGATTATTTGATTTTTATGAGCTAAATGATCTTAGGATCTCACCCAGTCAGGGTAGCTACTTTAACAGCACAGCAGTTGGGGAGTTGCCCCAAATTCACAGTTTTAAAGGCACCATAATTTCCTTCCAGAGTCTTGGTTTGACTGCAATTATCTCTTCTAAACTGTTGAACTTGCATATGATTGCTATCTGCCTCCTGCTTTGAAGCTCAAAAAAACATTTGCGCAATTTGGCTTTTCTTGGTTAGGACAGGAAGCTTTTATTTTAACTATACTATTCCTCACTGAAATTGTGAGACATACTTCACTAACTTATGTTGACATAAAAGCTACTGTACGTAATTCACAGGGTTAGACATGTTTCTACGGTATCTAGTATGTGATGTCATTCGGGCGTCTTCAATATTCACAACATGAATCACAGAGACTTGCATCACACAAAAAAACCTGATTTAAGCTACAGACATTTATTAAATTTAAATGGTTTGCAGTGCATTATGTTTTTCTGTATAATATCATTGCGTCTTTCCATAATTACTCTATTTGCTATTCAGACTTAATTCTGTTTGCTGTGTACCATTAGCCTGTTATTTGAACTGAATTGATACTGTTTTATATCATTTTAATTTAATTCATTTTTTCTAATAAAACAGCTATCAGGGACCATTCACTTGCAAAGATCCTGAGCCCTAAAAAAATCAAAAATCTAGAATGACTCTCTTATATACCTCTGACAGGGGACACAGGTCAAACATTCACCAAACATGCAGTTCCAAAACAGTCTGTAGCCTAACAAAGGGGGTTATACCCCCCTTCTGAACCCAGAGAAGTGATACCACCATACCATGCTCATTCTGTACTGCCAGCCCTTTTGCAGTAGCACAACATTACCAGCACTCAAGTATAAGTGATAAAAAGCAACATCTCTGTGACTCTGTGAAGCAGATGGAAGCGTTTCTATTCTCCATTCCACACTTCAGATTCTGTTGTATGGGTCCTTACACCCGGAGAAGACTTCACAGCTGTAACATTGTGTTTCCTTTCTTCTCTTTTCAGCATGGAATAAATCTTTACTTGTTCCTTCGCAACATACGCATGCTGACGCAGCTCCCCACCTAAAGTACTTTAGATTCTGCTGTCAAGCACGATTTTCAGTTTTGTTCCAGAGCCCCCTGCCTCTCCAGATAACCAGAAACAAGGCTGACAAAAACAGAAATGGCTTTTCAATTGTCACTTGTTTTAAGACTAGAGTCCTGTTGATACATAAACTCTTTTATTCCCATTAACCTGTGAGCTGAGGTTCTGCCTCTGAAGTAAGGGGCCAAATACCGTACATGAGAGAACTGTTTTGGACTGTGGAGGAATATTCCCCGATCTGTCGTGTTCTCATACAAGACAAGAGGTGTCATTTTGGTTCCACTGGCCCTGTGAGATTTCCAAGCAGAACATGTCTGATGCTGCTGGCATGGTTAAATTAAATGGCTGGGGGAAAAGAATGAGAATAATTAGTGTCTCTTTTTGGAAATCAAGCAGGTGGGAACTCTGGTGTTGTTTAAGTTGTAAGACTAATGGTTGAAATCTGTTGCTGCTTTGCCTCGAGCTGCTTCTTCGCATACTCTAGTTAAGAGCGCTTCACAAATTCAGATTTTTTTTTCAGGGGGAATATTCTTGGTTTCAGGCTCTGTTGATTTAAAAGTCTGCTAACATGGAAAAGTGAAGGCAGTCCAAGTCTGAGAGCCATTTGCAGGCTGAAATTGTATATATAAAGTGAAAACAAATCACAATGGAATTTTAAGTTGTCTTTTTCGAAAGACACAAATGCAGTACGGTTTAGTCAGCTGGGTGCCCTTGGAAACCTAGTGACAGTCAGCCATTGGGGATGTTTCGAGCGTCGATTTATGCCCTGGAAAGTCTTGACTTCTTTTCATGTCTGATTTTTTTAAATAACAAAGCAATTGGAATTCCAGTACATCATTATAACATGAATTGTCTCTGCAAAGGCCAACTTGCTTAATAAGGATGTAAAATTCTCTGCTGTCACAGTATCAAGCATTTCCTTTTATATATGTTACGAAAACATTCTCTCACTCCCAGACATCAATCCAAGGGCCAACATCTATATTACACACTGTAAAAAGGTTGGAGGGGGAGTAGAGTAGGTAGGTGTTCCTTCCCAAGTGGCTCTGTCCTAAAACTGCTTGTTTGGAGTGCAAGCTGAGCCCCACACTGACATCGGCACTGACACTGCTGGGTCACTCCTATAGGTGAGACCTGCATCACCCCAATTGATGCCAACTGCCTGCAAAGCAGACGGAAAATTAATTTTTGACAAAACACACCTGGTTCTTGTTCCCAATGACATAAGCGTGGCTGTGGTATGCTCAGCTGATTAATAATAGTCCATTGCTTAATGATATTAAAGTCATGTTATGCAAATCTTTGCAAAATCTTGACATTTTATAACCTTATAAAATGATAAAGCAATCTAAAAAAAACATCAGCATTGTTTCTCTCTATATGAATCACACCGAGTTGTACAGTAGGTGGACTATACAAAATTCACTTTGCTCCACCGGCTTTGGCGAAACACCGAGGTTTAGGTGCACACAAACTGATTTTCATGACACAGTAACTCCTAATAAATGTTACTCTTCTAAAGGATTGTAAAAACACATCTTTCTTTAAAAGGACAGAGTACGAAATGACTGTCCGCAGTCAAGGGGCCTAAGTTTCGCTGTCTGTGCTTTAAATGTGGCTGGATGAGTCTGTCCCACAGTGGAATAGCAGAGCTGGGGGTGTGTTAATTGGGCCTCTTTAGGGGATGTATCTTTTGATGTCGGTAACTTGAATCTCTTCCTCCCAGTCTGTTATCGGATTCTGCAAACAGGAAATGGCCTGTGGCTGACATACCCACAGACCTCTGTGAGAGTCTGTGTCTCAGTTGGCACCCTGTGCAGTCAATGTGTGGCCCGTTACAATTTAAGCCAAACTTTTGAAATCCACGATCACTAGACCACGCTCTCTGAGCTTGTTTGTACTGGCTTCAACTTGAGGCTTTTCCAGAGAAATTTTGCAGAGCTGTTAGCCCATTAACTGAAACCTGACTTGGCATTAGATGTAGGCCTAGATCCTCTTTCAGAGAGGAAAACTTTGTATTTTATTCTTTTGTTCTTTTTTGTTCGTGAGATAAATATTGAAGGTCAGCGCCAGGGGCGTATCCAGTAAGCTGTCTTTTAGGTGTAATAAATGCTTCCCACCCCTCTTGTCAAAATGAGATGGTTAGAAATTGCAGACCAGCTGTATTCATTACATCAATTCGTTACATCAATTGAAGAACAAACATACTTGTAAAAACTAGTTTTAGGAGAGTTAATATCCATTTCAGGAGAATTAGAGTTATGTAACTGTACAGGGAGTGAGAATCTTCTTAATTTGTAAGGTTTATCATTGTATCTCATGTTTTATTTTTAACGTATTTGGATGATACTTTTATCCTTATACACTGTGTTATTATTTGAAGGCATCTCTTTTTTTGTACAGAGAGCTATTTATTGTTCATTGGGCTGGAATAATTTGGGCAATTCTGCAAGTGTACAGCAGCACTGCCACCTGGGACTTCATAGCTCTAACCACTGCTCCACACTGCTCCCACACACCACCTCATCCATCTGACCCTCTTTCCCTTTATTCCTTCCTCTCCTGCACCACTGTCCAGCAAAAGAGAATCACTTTTAATAGTTTTTCCTTACATTTGATTGAAAAACCCCTAAAAAGTAATGGCAAATTCTCTAATGTTCCAGTTTTATCATGTTTTCCCTGTGTTTTTTCCATATGTTCAATTTCAAGTTGATTCAGTGTGTTATTTTTGAGGTTTACAATGTTTTTCATGTTTGAACCAACCCCTCATAAACCTCCTCCTGCTTTTTATACAATATTATTATAGTGCCACAGATTTCCTTAGTAAACATTCATAGTCTTATCTTTGTAGGATGTTGTCCGTAATAATAATTGTTGTTTCCAAATTGCTGAGTAAGAGGAGCCACTGGAAAAGTTAAGTATCTAAGAAGGAACAACAGATTGTTACACAGAGAAAAACAGATAAGCAAAAAGGAAGAAATAAAAGGAACAAATCAGTTCAGTTCATAGTCATTGTTACCGTCCACAGGAAATAGTTGCTCATTTTTAGAGTATCCTGAAGGAGTAGAAAAAAGGATGCTCTGATGTTTTTCTCATGAGTCCTCCCCAGGTAACGGTATTGGCAGCTGCTTGTAGATTGTAGTGTGAAACGGCAAGAACAGAGAGATAGCAGAGAGATAACAGACAGAATTAGAAGGTGAAAGCTCGTGTTGGGGTGACATAATTTGTGGTCTACCACAGGAATCAGATGTTCTTCATTTATATCAATTATCTGTGTTCTGGGTAGTTGGTAAGCTAGTTATGATTGCAGACAATATTAAAATAGGAGGACTAGCAGAATATTACACGCAGGTAGTACAAATATAAACTAGATAAATATACAATATTGGAAACTCTCAGCTTGAGGAAGCTACCTATAAAAAGATTTCATTATAGTTGACACATCATTTTAATTTCCTTGACAATGTGGGGAAGCAATAAAAAGGCACACAGAATGTTATAATATATACAGTATCAGAGTTTAAATCAAAGGATGCTTTGTTAAATATTTAATAAGTAAACAGTCATTAATAATACCGCATACAATTTTGATCACAACTTTCCAAAAGTATATTGCTAGAAATGAAACTAATCTGTTTGGTTTTGAGCAGTGAAGACTTCGGGAAGACGTGAATTCACGTCTTCAAAATCCTCAAAACCATTGAAGACGACCCAATGTCTTCAGAGCCAACAGTACAACTTGAAAACTCAATTTAAAATTGAGATCAGGAAGCACTTCTTTACACAAAGGGTTGTCTGGAACAAACGTACCCATCCAAGTTGTTAAAACATACAGCCAATTGACTGCAAGGAACCAAACAAGCTAGATGGGGTAATGGCTTCCTCTCATTTACTGACTCTGTTATGTTCCTGTCTCCTTTTCTAAAGAACTTCAGTCATTGGTGGAAAAAAGGCTTAATGGCATTTTAAAATGGCTGAGCTATACTGTAACATTTAATAGTCGCTCGAGCGATTAATACATGGGTAGAGTAAATGTTTTCTGAAGTATAATTCAAGCAAAAGCACAAACACTGTAATTGGAATCCTGTTTATGAGAACTTTTGCTATTTTATTTTCAGAAACTCTCAAGGAGAGAATTCTTACCTGGAAAATTCTTGTAGCCTTCCGTTACAGTAACCATCTCATTGCCAAAGTGAAGGAACCTGTTCGGAGTTCCGGCTGTATCTGTGCCATCTGACCATGACAAAGTGCTCACAATGAGCCTCTTAGTTCAATGTAACTGGATTCAATTGCTTTCAAATCTTTATCTGCATGACTGTGTTTTGTGATTGGCTTTGCATCAGCCCGATTCATTTTTACTAGCCGACTAGGGCGCCTCGTGGTTAAAGTTTTGGTAAGCGTGGATAGGTGTCCATGTCTATTAATTTTATTTCAGTAGGAGGAATCAAATTCCAGTTTCACTCAACTGCATCAGGTGCATTGACAATCCTTGTATGCTGTACGCTCTCCCTCATCCCTTAGTGTACACTAATCACAAAGCTGGAGCTCTTTTTGTCTTAAAAAGAAGTACTTATAACACTTTATAAAGTGCTACCTCCTCTTTTAGCTACAATTTATTTAAATAAATGTGAAAACCAAGCAACTGTCTTGAATGAATGCACTAAGGAAATTCAGATGGATAACATGTACAGTAGCTTCATCATTATTTCAATCAGCTATTATACTCTGAGGGATTAATAGAAAACTTCATTACAGTGACCTCAGGTTCCATCACAGAAGCAAAGCCAGCTAGGTCTTTTTTAGATAGGCTTAATTTTTAGAACCTTTCTTAAAGTATTTCCTGCAAAGTTGCACACTGTGCACAGGAATTCAGCATTATGAGTCTGAATCATGAGGCTGGCCCGTTTCCTGCACAAACACACAAAAAAAACATTTTTCCTTTGCTTTAATTATTTGAAGTATCATCAAAAGCCGTAAAGGAGGAAATTAATCATTAGCCCTAGTCCAATTTGATTATTTTTTTGCCATTTTGTGAACATTTCAAGAGAATTTCATTATTACATATCTGATTACAGCCATCGCTTGAATGGAACTTGGATGGAATGTAACACATTGCATCAACTGGTCTAAAGGCATAAAACTGCAGTGTATTATGTTTAACCACAATCAATAGGTCACAGAACAAGTATATAAGGACCAAATAAATCATAGGGGATAAAGTTTAATGATCCTGTAAATAAAGATTAATCAATGCACATTCTCATTCTGTAAGCATAATTTAGGTTTGTCTGGAGAACAAAGATAATTAAGGTGAATTCAGGAAACTTCAATCACTACACAATACGGGCTGTGACCATTTTTTCTCTGTTAAAATGGTTGTATCCTCTTTTCTTTTTGTTTAACAAAATGTCAAACTATATTTCATGTGTTTCTATTTAAATGTAATTGAGTTTTACAATTTATAACCACAGCCTATTGGAAATTGACTTCATGTTGAGCTATATAACATGATATAAGTGTACTTTCATCTTTTTTCTTCAGTGGAACTATGGTTACTATTAAGGTTAAAAAGCCATTGTGCTCTAATGCAGACAGGCCTCTAGTTTTCTTGTCACATTTGTAGTGGTGTTGCATTTATTATTATCTCTTAGTCCTTACTTTCTGGATATGCAACGACTGAACTATAAAATGAAAAACATTTTCTTTTTTAAGTTCTCTGAATAATTGTCTTCTTAATATATTGCTTTAAAATGTTTAATTTTGCAACAAGCATAGACGTCTCTTGGTGTCTGCACTGACTTGATGAAAGCATGCCTTTCTTTTTTTGCTCATGCTTAATTCAGCCATCATAAATCAGTGCTGATTTATTGTTGAATGGGTATAGTTCTGTTAATGACATAGTGCTGGTGCCATTTGTTTCCTTAATAGCTGATTTATAATAGCAAAATCTGTGTACTTTAGTTAATTATATAGTACTATACCTTCCAGCTGTGCTGTTTATAATTAGTTGTTGAGTTCAACAACTAGTTGATCTTAATTTAAAATGTATTTATGCATACAGTACTGTCATTTAAAAAAACATTCTTTAATTTGGCAAAGCTCCAATTTTTACTTTTACTTTGAGAATTATATACTAGAAGTAAACATCACTATTCTCAGTTACATGCAGTTGCATGGGTATACATTTCTCAGATTTCATAATTTCCAAATGCATTGCTTCCAAATATTATATTTATTTTGTCTTCCAAATAATATGTCTTGGTTTATAACACTTATGTACAAGAGTTGCTCATTTATGGTAGTACTGTAGACACCTTTTTTGAGTGTCAATATTTTAAAGAGCATTAAATAAAGTATAACTGGAGACATATTGTACAATACATGGAACAAATCTGTACTTGAATTTAATAAAATACATAGGGGAGAACATCTGCTATTCAGCGTAATATACTTATGTAAGTAAAAGGAAATTTGTAATCAATTCGTGTTTCCTTACTTTCTGAAAGGTATAAAACATCCAATTCCATTTTACTCTAAAAAGGGATTTCTGTATTAAAATATGCAAAAACCTAGGTTGGCTTATTTCAGAAAGAAATCATTACAAAATGAAACAGAGAAAGGGTTTTTCATTATCAGTAATTTTATGTGGTTCTTGGCTTTAACTCTAGTAGCTATGATCAGATAAATGGTGCGCTGTTTTGAAGCTTTTCGGAGAGAGTGTCCAAGAAATACTTTAGACAGTGTAGTTCCTTCTGAAGAAGCGGTTTGGAAATACCATGTCCCTTCTTAAAGACACCCTGAAGGTTTTCAGGTGCAAGTCCGTGTGTGGCTTCTGGGAATGTCAGGAGTCTGAGGGCATCGGAAGGTGGAGTGTTATCTGTTCAAACTTGTCATCCCTTTCTCCCAGCCGGCCTTTATTGTTCAGACAAACTCTGTGACATCAGATTACTGTGAATCAATGAGTCGTGGGTTTAAATTTCAAAACAGGAGCATGCTTCTTGGAACAGCAGTAGAGATTGTGTCTGTTGAGAAAGTTTTTTTACTTTATATTTCAGAGGCGTGAAGCTGAAATGAGGTCAGCAAGGTTTATAATCCTGTTGCTCAGCGCGCTGGTTGCAGAAAACTACGTCATTTGGAAGTGAACAATAGGGTTGTAGTCCTGGTTCAAAGTTTTCAATGTACAGTGAAGCTGTTAGCACAAGACAGCAGAGAAGACAAGGCCCTCTGCTCTCTGTCTTAGGGAATAATGAAGTCTAAGATTGTTGCCCGATTCAGCTGGGTGGTTTAAGGTATGGCTTTTAAATGTCTCAGTCCGGTTCGGTGTGTGTGAGGTCTGCTTAAGTTTTACCGGCATAATGCTAATAATGTGGAAAAGTCCACACATGCATTTTATGCTGTTCTTTTCAATTTATTTTGGCCTTCTGTACAATTATATACTGCCAACATCTTGTCAAATTACTGCAGTAGTTTCCATAGATTATTTTACTACGGTGGCCAACTATTTCATTTTAACTTCTATCTTAAAGGAAGTCTGTGTTTTTTTAATACTCTGCTTTTTTTGTACTTAAGAAAGTGTGTGCTTTCCAAATCCTGTGAGCTTGGGCAATGATTAATCAACTGGCAGGCACAGCACACCTGAGCTAACTCCCTTTATCCACGCCTAGTTTCCTGCATTATGCAGTCAACAAAGGTGAAAGACATTGTTGGTAAATGCTTTACAGTTGATTGGCTTTCTGGCTGTCTTTTTTTTCTAAGGGCTTCTTTTAGGAAAAGTACAGGGAACAAAAAAAGCCCAATAACAATAACACAGAGACGTTTCTAATTTCCCTCCCTGCTCTCATTGCAGGTGCCAGTCTGCATCTCCACCTCCCATTCTCTCTCCGGTGAAAGGGCCAGCGCACCCTCTGAGTGACAGTGAAGATTCCTACCAGCAGAGCAGGTATGCCAAGGCTGCAGGGAACAAACTCCTCCATCTGAGGAACTGGAGCAACAGAGCGTCAACTTTGAGGAGCTGCTCCACACTGCCTTCTGACATCGAATCACAGAGCAGACTCCTGAAATCCGTGAGCATCGGCTGCCTGGACAACAAGTTATCGATCTACAAACCTCCGGGGGTGGGAGGTCAGGACCAGAAGGAGAACCTGCAGGAAGGCTCAGCTGGGGCTGGAATAAGCACCAGCCAGCTGGGCTGGAGCACGCTTTCCCTGGGACCGGCCTCCAGCCACAGGAGCCTTTCCCTCAGCAGGAGCAGCGTCTGTTCCCAGGCAGTCGGCATCCGCAAAAAGATTTCCGAATGGGAGTGCAGGAAGGCCGCTCCGTCTAGGATGAGTCTCTGCCTGGACAAGAGACCACTGGGCGAGCGAGTGGGGGGCAGTGAGGGCTGCCCGAGCCTTCTGTCATCGCCGTGCAGTGAGAAGACCTTTGACTTCAAGGGCATAAGGAGAATGAGCACAACGTTTTCTGAGTGCTCCTACCCTGAAACCGAAGAGGAGGAGGCCTTGGACAGAGAGACCCCCAAAAGGTTTGAAAAGAGACTGAGCAAGACAGAGACGTTGGGGCTTTTCTCCCGCTCCTCCACGAGGAAGGAGACATCTGCTGTCCTGAACCGGATACAAAAGATTGAGCAGGCCCTCAAAGAGAGCCCAGGCCGGGGCCCGCCGCAATACCCCAGCAGCTGCTATGCACCGGACAAGACACGGAAAAAAAGCTTCACAATCGGCCCCCCTGAGGACTCAGACAGCACTTGCACTAGCAAAAGGGGCAGCATCAGTTCTGTGGTAACAGAACCAGACTGCACCCCTGGGACTGACAAGCTGGCGAAAGTAAAGCAGAGGTTCAGTATGAGTTCGGGACGCTCCTGTAGCCCAGAGCTACTTCCCGATATCCCAGGAAGCACTCCCGTGAATCCTGTGCCAAAACCCAAGCGCACCTTCGAGTACGAGGCAAACGGAAACCATAAGAGTATGCCAAGCAATGGTCTACCTCCCACCCCACCCTCTGCCTCTCCTCCCCCTCTCCCCTCAACCCCTGCTCCCCCTATCACACAGAGGCAGAAGAAAGAGGGCAGCTTCAGTAAGAAGCTCCAGAACAGGTGAGACACATTTTCCTGTTGCGTTTCTCTTTTATCATTTCTGCGAGGTGGACTCATAGTTTCTTTCCTTGAGCACTTTGTCATTCAAGTCAACCCTAAATGGTTTTTCAGGCATGGTGTCCAGCTGCTACAGTATATCAGAAAAGACAAACCACCCATTAATTTGTGTAGTACAAGTTTCAGTATTTTGTTTTTGGCAGATTTCTGCAGGCAAATAGTTGAATGTATGGATATAAATTAGGAAAGAAAAACAATGCATCTATGTTTTCTTTTGGAAATGGATGTTACAACAGCATGTATAAAAAAATCAATGTTTTAAAACTAATAGGAAGCTGGTGAGGAATATGATTGACTTAATTCTGCAGTTTTTTATTTTTCATTGTAAAAGAGCAATTTTACCTCAGTAATTGAGAGCAATTGAAGAAAATAGGTTGTATAAATAAAAAGTATGAAGATGTATTCATATTCTATCTTTCTGTGCAAAATTTCAGGGGGCAGTGTCTTTTTGGGGTGTAACAGCAAGGAATTTCAACAAAAATGTTTTCGAAAACATAATTGAAAGTATTGCTTATTAATGATGCATGACTTCAATCTAGTTTTCCTTGGAAGGAGACCTGTTATTGGCATAACATTAATATTGTTCTGTAAATTGAATTCTCAGACCATGAAAGAATTTGTGTATCTGGTCTGTTGAACGTGCTGCACAGAAACCGCGCTGCTGGAAAATCACAAAAGGACAGAAGAAATAAAAAGATTTATGAAGTTACAAGAAAGAGGAATGTTTATTTATTTAATATGAGAAAAAATCAGGAGTAGTGTGAATTCTTTTACTCCCATGTGAGATTTTCAGTGACAGTACATTTATTTAGCTTGAAGTGCTTAGCATATCAAACACATACTGAGAATTTATCAGGGGGCAAAGGCTTCAGGTCAATGTTTTGCTGTTTACCATACTTTTTGTTTATGTTGATTTAGTGTGTGAATTATGACTGCTGTATTGCTGAGCTCATACCGTATTACTGAGAGACGAATATGAACCATGAGTATAATGTATTAACTTTGGTCATCTTTGTGTTCAGTTTTTTCTAGTCTGCTTTCATTTGATGACATAAAGACGGAAAATTTTTACTGAAATATTCACTCATTTTGGTTTCCTACTAACAAGTGGCTCCTTTTTATATATTTGCACAACTAAGACTTGTAGTTGTAAATATGATTATTTGCCAGGACTTCTAAAAATCAATTGTTAATATAAATAGAGGAATAAGGCATTCATTAACACCAATGTTATGGATCTTAGAAAACAATAATTTTGAAATAAAAGCTCCTCTATTAACTAAAAATCACTCTTAACAGTATGTATGGAGAGATCATTAAGTGTAATATTGTAATAAGATCCTGTTAAAAATGTTTAGTTTAAAAAGAGTCTTCTCTGAAACAAAGCTGAAAACTTGATAATCTTTTCAAGAAGTTCAAAATAGATTGGTAGAGAGTGGAAATGCCATTATATAAAACAAAATACATATATGCTATGAATTTCTGTGGAAAGTTTAACCCTTTGATGTACTTATTCTAAATCTGAAACTAAAGAATAATACCCCCAAAATTCAGAACTTAGTTAAAGTGTATTAAGTGTATTAATTTCTCTTTTCCCTATTGCTTCCTGTGATATAAATGCAGATGCTAGTCAAAAAAGATTTCACTCTGGCACTTCTGCATTATAGTAGTGTGTTTTGTTTTTTAGTTTCATGTGTTTTAGGCCTGAGAGCTTCTACAGGCCTGAAATAGTTACAATTTACTTTGAATGTGGTGACTTGCCTAATATCGTCAAAGTAATAAGAGGGAAAAATGTACTGCCGTTGGTACATAAGACTTTTTAGGATATGCCGTTTTCACAAATGAAACATGCATATGCAAGCTTTACTTGTCACTGCAGGTTAGCAATCAAACAAGTTTAGCATTGAATAAGGCATGCAGGCTCTTAGAGTCGTAACTAGAGACTTTATGTTGTAAAAATCTGTATAAATTAGGCTTGTAAGTACTGGAAGCCTGCCCTGCAGTGGACTGGCATCCTATTTAGGGTGTGTCCTGCCTTGTGCCCTGTCTTGCTGGGATGGACTGGCTCCCCCACGACCCCAAATTGGATGAAGTGGCTTTTGAAAATTGATGGAATGAAACGGCGGAAGTCTATTGCATTTGTAAAGTTATTTTTCTGTCCAATTTTGAAATTGCTCGTCTGCAAAGACCATGCAGCACGGAGCTTCACACTGGGACAGATACTGTATGCCATTAAATTCACAACAAAAACTGGGGACCTGCATTAGGGTGCCTCACTCCCGTATTTACAGACCATTGCGAAAATGCTTATGAAATGAGAAGGACCAATTGAACTGCAGCATGGCAGATTGAATCAACAATCAAAGCCTTTTGTAGTTTGCCCCTGAAATATTGTTGGGATCATTTCTATGCCTGCAATATGTCATAAATGAATAGCCCATTGTGCAAACTGCTGGCTTCGTAATTACCTCCTTAGAGACAAAGTTATAGGTCAAGTGTAGGTATAATTCAGATATCAATTGATGAATATAGGTGATCCATATTGAGATGTGCACAAACCTAAATGATTGCCTGACATTTCTTTTTCTGCTGCACCTATTGACTTCACACCTGCACTGGTTGCAGAGATCCCTCATACGGCCACACCAGACCGTCACGTGCTTGACAAAACATGATTTGTAACACTGACTCCTCTTCTGCTGTTTGTCCAATTAAGTGCTAACTTGGTATGTATCATTCTAGTGACAGTACCGTTACAATAAGGTGCTAAAACTAGAATGCCTGCCTGATTACAATGTTATTTTCTTGTTGACATGCATCCCATTCTGCAAACTGCTCTTGAGCAAAAGCTTTTTGGCCAATTAATTCCAAACTTGGTTGGTCTTGTTCTCATTACATGTGTTCTCACTTTAAATAATCAGGTAATCATTTTACAAGTCCAGTGAATTTGTCCCACAATATGATCGTACTACTACTTTCAAAAACAAGCTTAATTTGTTTTGTTTTTTGTTTGTTTTTTTAACGGAAATTCTAAATGAATGTAGTTGAGACATCAATGATCACAGCTCTCTTTATAGCGCAAGATTTGGTTTAATCTATTATGGGGATTGGTTGTTATCAAAGAGTTGAGAGTGCATGAAATGAGTTATACCTGTAAAGCATTAAAGATTTCTTCGGTGCATGCTGACAGATTCAAATGTATTCCGAGAGTCTTGGTTTTAAATGTTTGTTGTTTCCTGTTTTGCTGACCAGAAAGTCCTTTGAGTCTGAAGATGCGGCAAGTCTCCAGTCTTCATATCCGTCTTCACCCACGGAAAATGGTACGCCCCCGTTAGAGACCCATAATCACCTAAGCTCCAAAAGCACCTCAGAAGAAAATGCTTATGAAGACATTGTAGGTAAGACCATAATTACCATAGTGATCTGAAAGAGTCAAAACGTTTCTCAAAGCCCAATGTGTGGTGCGTCAGTGAAGATTTTCCGTGTGTGAAGGTACATCTTGTATCTTAGGGTAATATGTTTATTATTTCTGGTTCTGTAGGTTTAAAAACAGAATCTTTGTGGGCATGCTATTACACACATGAGATGAAGAGCCAGATAGAAAGGAATACAGGGGATAGTAAATTAATAAGAAAACAATTTGTATCCCACCAGAAACGTTGCTTAAATCCGAAAGAGGCTTAAATTTATAATAATATAATTTGTACTATTCTCACAAGTTGATTCACATTCAAAAATGTCTCTTAATAAAATATTTATATTTGTTTGAGTATTAAATAAGTGTTATTTATTGCTTAAAATTATATTTTTATTTTCACTGGATAAACAGGATCCAGTGAAATAGGATACTCTTTTTTCAGCAGAGAAAATAACATTTCTGTGGCACTTTATTTCAAACGTATTTATTGACATTATTTTTCTGCTTCTGAAATGCCTTAAATTTCAATATTTAAAGTTTTTTTTTAAATGTTACATTTTATGTGTATCCAGCAGTCCTTTATGATTAGTTTTTTAGTTACCTCTTATTAAACAGATATCTGACATGCTAATGCTGTTTACATTAGATTGAATGCATTTGATAATTTGTCATATATTTTAATTAATAGATGTATTGCGTATTTGTTAAAGTATTTAAAAGCCATATCACACTAAACAATTTATCTGTCATGCAGAATGTCCAGAAGAAATCGGGAAATTAATGAGTCACAAAAGCAGCATCCTGTACATTTATTTCTGTGAACACACTGTTCTTTATATGTGCATATACAATTACAAAGTTTGTTATGAAAAATGTAAATTAAAAAAAAATTCTTATACTTGTTTTTAACACATGGAACAGAATTTTCTTTCTTAAAATCAGCTAAATGTGCTATGCTGAAGTTGGCGTGGACAATGTGAATTTGAAAGCCAGCAATCACATGTGGGTTGTATAATGTGTGCCTCCCCCTGGCTCAGTGGAATTTGACAGTCATGGCTCAGATTTATATCGTATCCCTTTATACGTGTAGACTGGGGCCTAAATTTGCTGCCCTAAATAGTTTGGGGTTTTGTAAATCATTTTTTATTTGACTCATATTGTTAGTTGTTCTAAAGAAAACAAAATATAAACGATCAATGTTTGATAAAAGTGAACTGGGATTGCATTAACATAGTTTGGCAATTATTTTTTTCTTTTTTCCTTCCCTGAAAAATAAGAAAAAATTCAATTTTTGTCAACATCCTTGATATGGTTACCTGTTGTTCCTGTAAGAGTTACACTCAATAGACTGGTATCCCAGTAGTGGAAGATGAAGCAATAGATTTTAAGTTCAAAGTGGTGAGCTAAGATGTCCTGGTGCTTGCTGCTTATTGTGAACTCATTGTCAAGCAGAATAGACAATATACAGAAATGATGTTTCTGAGAGCTGCTATTCAGATGACAGATTTTGGTTATTTCAATGATATATTCTGTTCTCACCTTTTAGGTGTGACTTTCAAAGGGAGCTTTTTTCTCGCTTTTTTATGGTATTTGAACTAAATGCACTTGCATAGAAGTGAAATAGTGAATTGTTTAATTTTAATTAGATTTCGATAGTGTGCTCAAAAGAAAGAGTATCCTGTTTGGAAATAGTTGACCTGTAGCAAGAAATTTCAGGTCCTGCTGTTCACAGTGACACTTAAACCTTTTCTGTATTCTCAGAATAGTTCACATTTCTGTCCGCTGAGTGTGACCAAGTACTGGCATGTCGTGCACTGAGTTTTATTAGCTGGATTCCTTTCTGCTAGGAAATGAAGTGAGACTAGTGAAATATACAGCACCCTGAAGGCCCCTCATGTGGCAGATCTCTCTGAGCAGCTTGGTCAAAGCCAAACGTCAGGCTTATTCATTCCGGTACAGATTTGGTCACCAAATGGAATTCCATTCTAAAGTCTTCTCCAAGATAAAATACTTTTGGAATTGTAAGGCTAACAAAGGAAACAAGGAAAAATGTTCATCTGTTTACTGAGTGATGAGTTCATTTGTCTCTGAAAGTCTTTTAGTGTTTGAGAATTCGCTTTCATGACTTATGTTTTTAGGTCTGTGGTGTATCACCAATTTTAAAACCACTTTTTTTCCTATACATCTTAACAATGGAAATGCAAATGAGAAATTTCTCCTGAAAAATAAATCACCTTGTATTCAAAATGGATTTTTAAATGTTTTTTAAGTCTCTTTATAGGCAATAATTGAAATAATTGATTTAAATGATTTTAATGTCTTCTGAATTCTTTACTTTGAATTTAAAACAGATAAATGCCATGTGCACATGCTAACAAATCTCTTGTCTCTTCAGTACCTTTAGTGCAGTTCAGAGAGTTTGATTAATGATCTTGAGAGAACCGATCACCCTCTCAGAGCAGGGTGCTGAGAAAGCAAAGTCTGTGTGTGGTTTATAAATTAATTTCACTTATGGTTGATAATATAAGCTCTAAAAGACACACACTCAAAGGCAGAAGTGTTGGCACTGTATATTAAATTGCTTAATTCAACTACCCAGCTCCCACCTGCAAGAATGAATGTGATCAATAAAGTGAAAGACAAGCAATTTAACTGAATAAATTAGAAATCTTGTTTCAGATACAAGGTATAAACAGATACATACACACATACATTTCAATTGACATCTCATTGTACTGCCATTTACAATCTAGATATTCTGTGATTGAACAAAGATTTCTGACTTATTCCATAACTCCAGTAGGAGTCCTATAACTTTCTATTCCAAACTAGAAGGTATCGAGCATGTTTTTGATTTGACCTGAAAGGTTTGTTTAATCCCTTCCAGACCTGCCGTCCATATTCTGATTGACTTTTTTTACTTGTTTACTGCCCCAAGCCCCGCTGATGTCCCATGCTATACCTTGTGTTTAAAAGTATTGTACTAGTGTGTCGTTTGACTGAATAATACACATACTCTAGTTTTCCTGGAGAAATATTCTGCAGTGGCTACTGACAAGGATTTTTAATTAGACCAAAGCAGACATAATCAGATCTCTGTTTCATATGACTTAAGGGACATTCTTGCATTGATTTAAAGATGTCAGATTCCCTTTTCAGGTTTATGAATTACATAACGTCTAGCAGATAACTTCTATTGAATAGAATAAAAGTGCTCTTTGTTCATATATGGTAAACATCATGCTGCAATTCTGCTTTTTGATAAATGTCTGAAATTATTGCTCATGTTAGTGTTTAGGGATTTCATAGGCATCTAGAGAAGCAATATTGTCCTCAATCCTTTCTGTTTTTAAAGACTGAAGTGTATATAGACCATATAAATAAACTAATAGTGCAGCACATATGGACTTTTTTTTTACATATCTTCTGCATATATTTTCTAACTGCATAAATCCCTTTAAAAGGTACTTAGAAATCCTTGGATCAGTAGATCACTAGATCCAAATTTAGCAAACATCTTTATTGTCCTCTGGGAATATGATGAATTATTTAGCATTATTAAACAATTATTTTTAATGTTGTAGTTGTGATAATTGAACACTCTGCGAAATCTGTTTAAAATGCATAATTAGGGTGCTATTTTCACAACTGGCAAAAACAGAATGTCTGTAGTACATAATTGGTTAAAAGCCGGACTGAAATGTGAATTAAACAAGCTCTGGGATTAGTGATCAGTGCATGAAGGAAGGATTGAGACAAAATGCTCAGCAGCCAATAGGTTCAGTGAAAAGCAGATTTTGTAATTAGCAGATTTTTAGTGGTTTAATTGAGAAACACACCAGGCCAAAGGTAAGTTTAAAGGGATGTCAACTAAGAAAACTACAGAAAGAAAAAACACTACTTGTGTCAGACTAGAAATTTAAAGCTGCTCCTAATGTGCAAGTAATCAGACGATCAATCAATACGTAAATTGAGTGCTTGAGTTTTACTGGATGTGCATTGTTAATGTGTCAACATGATATCAGATGTTTTCCAAAATTTAGAAACTACTGTAAGATACATCTTTAAATAATTTCCTTTCAGCTGCCATCATTTATTATCTGCTGAATTGTTGTGTCTAGCTGTAATTTGCACTGACCCTACAGATCTAACTGAACAGCTGGTCTTAGTCTGATCAGTAGAAGCTGAAAACAGCTGATAATGGAAGGTGACATGATTATGCAATAAAAATGTAAAAGAAATGTGAAATGTACAAAATAATTTAATGCATTTAAGAAATAAGAAGGGGTCTGTTATTTCTGTAGCACAAAAAACACCCTAAACTCTAATAATAGTTAATTATTTTAGCACTGAGGCATGTACTATGTGTATTGTGTGGAAAGATAATAATCTTAGTTGATTATGGCTGTACTGTAGTAAACTTGTACTGAAGTAATTTGTACAGTAATTAAAATTAGAACACAGTTGTATGTTATTCTAGTATGTAACAATTCTGGATGGATTTGTTGCACTAATTATCCCAAGTTTTTAATTAAAATTTTAATTACATATTACAGAATACAGATTTAAATTGATATTAATATACTGAACTTTTCTACTTCATGTATTGTATTAAATTGCATTAAAATGCCTGTTTTAGCCTAAGGTGTACATTGTTTGATGGGCTTAAAATAGCTTTATCACAATTCTGAGGGACAATTTTAAATGATTAAACCACACTTCAGTTTATAGATTTTGTGCATTTGCACATGCAGCATATTTTAATGCATCTGTTTTCCTTAGCAGTTTAATTATGATCCAGCTATTGCCCTACTTGTTTGAGAAGTCGATTTCTCTAGGCAGAAAGGCATTCTTGAAGTGGAAGTGCACACTTGTGAGGTGTGCCCTGTCTCCAACGATTATTTGGAATGTGGTAACAAGAGCAGTTAATAAGCACTTTCTGCTCCATCAGCAGTGAAGGAAACGCATCATTTCTCTAGACCACTGTTATTATGCAGTTATATTACAAAGCGTGTATAGAGCACACATGGCTCATTAGTATGCTTTTTACACTAATGATATACAGTTTGATAGGCTACTTAAATCCTGTTGAGTTTCCAACCAAATAGTGGAATTTTGTCAAGTAAGATTCAAAAAACATTTTGCACTCTGGATACCAGAATGGAAAACCTACAGAAAATGTTGTAGCAAAATATTGTAACAATAGCAAAAATATCGTAATCTTTTTTAAACAGGGAAGGGAGAAAGCTACTGGAAGATGGCCTCCCTACAGACGGCACAGTCAGTGAGACCCACCGCGTTCGTTACTGCTCTGTTTGTGCCCTACCGTTTCTGCTGCCTTCGTTGCCTTATTTTTTCGGGGACTCACTTGACTCTTGTTGCTGTTGTTGGGGAGCTGAGTGACATCATGCTTCGAAAACAGATGGCGCTATATCTTGGGGGCAAAAGCAGCACAAATGCCCCTTTCTGCACAAACCAGCACAAACGGAGCACAAGCAGAAATGAGTGAGACTGCTTTTGTTCTGCTGCACCGTCCTGATGGGAATATTAATGCCCTGTGCGCGCTATACATGCATCCTCACACCCCCAAAGAAATAAGGCGCTATATCTTGGAAACGAAAGCAACACAAACCTGCACAAACAGTGCACTAAGGAAGGCATTGAGTTTCATTATGCTGCAGTTTAAATTCCATTTACAGTTTTAAACCCACTAAACTTACTGCCTGCAAAATTTTGATAATAGTCTGATTGCAAATTTAATTTATAGTCATCCATGATGATAATCCCTGTTGGCAGTCACGATAAAAAAGTCAATTTCAGTTGTGCTTTATAACAGTAATGCTGGTCAAACATTTTTAACACATTTTGGAGTTATTATTTCTATGTAAATCAAAGAAACTTTGACATATTGTAGCAATTTATTTTTAAAAAATGTATACTTAATGTTCTTTTCTTCATTAGAAGACCCTGTTGTATATATGCAGAAATTATACTTAAAGTGAGTTAATGACATACAATTCCATATCCATGCCATCTTGGAAATGACCCATAGTTTATGATTAAAGAGCAGATTTTCCCTTTTTTCATATTTGCATCACAATAATGCATAGTCCTTAAATTATTCTGTGAGAGAACATTTGAATTATGATGTAATTAAAAACTTCAGTAAGCCTAACCGATATCAAAGTGCCCCACAGGAAAATGTATTGCTTAGTTGGCGGGTAGCATATTAGTCTCTGTTTTGGAAGCACCGCGTGCTGCAGAGAAATACAGTGATCCCCAGATAAGGAGGCTGCTGAATCTCCGTGTGAAAACAATGGAGAAAGCTGTAGTGTTCCAGCACTTTAACTATAAATTCCTCCAAGTTGCATAGATCTCTTTGTGTCAATACGGACAGAAAGAACTGGAAGCAGATCAGCAGAGTGCACTGGGAGTTATGAGAGTTTAGCAAGACAAATGACTTTCAGTTTTATGAGGGGAAAAAGCAAATAAAATATGAGGCTGTGACTTTAAATGAAGAAATGAGAACAGTGCCTCCTTAAACCCTCAGTAATTTCTCCCAGGAAGCTATATTTTCTACTGGCAAGCTGGCTCAAATGCTGTTTTGAAGTTCGTATGCTATTTCTGGAAACACACTGAATTACACATACTAAAATCTAGTAACTTGTGGACAACATTGGGAGCACTCTGTCATTTAATCATTGCAAGTATCTTATTTGTTGTGCACAAATTGGTTGATTTCAAGAAAATGCTGACTTTTTTTGTGCATGGGGGTATTGCTTATAATGCGTTTCTTGTAAACGATTTCTGATGCTGCCAGTACCTAAACATGTAGGAATCGGGCAGCGAGAAAAACAAATGTACGGGGAGGAATACAGTTCCACGCAGGTTGATTGTCTTCCAAGTGAGCCCACCGTGTGAAATCCCCTTTGTTTTCGTGTCATTAGCAGCAGGCTCACAGAGAGAGCCTGCTCATTCAGGGTCCTTGGCCTTGACCTGTCTGCTTTAGAGTGTGTTGACAGGTGGAGAGCACGGTGCACCAGAACTCAGTGGCTGTTTGCATAGAGCTGTCTGGTGAAAAGCCCTTGAATTTGTCCAAATAAAGAAACGGGAGTGCGTAACGAGAAGGCCTCCTTCAGACAGTCAGCATCTTAGTGTGTTGACTCATGATCATCCCAGTATCCTGTAAATACAGTTCAGCCTTCAAGCTTTTGCCCAACAGTAACTGTTTTCAAAGACAACACAAATGAGGGTCAAAGCAGCCAGCAATCTGTTCCAAAACCTTCCCGCATGACTCATAGAACTGTAAACCAAGGAGATTCCACTCCAGGGTGCTTGTTTTTTTTTTCCTTCTTTCTTAAAGTTCTCCTTTCTTCCTCTTAAAACAAGTTTTCTGCAGGCTGTTTTCTTTTAAAGTTGTGTCTTCCAAACTCCCCACAGAGTCCCCAAAGGAGAACCCATACGAGGACGTGGACTTGAAGGGCCGAGGTGCAGGCCGAAAATCCAAGGTATCTGAGAACTCTCTCGACCCGCTGAACAGGATGTGGACCCCACAGGACAGGAAGTACACTACTCCTCCCCAGGTAATTAATGCCTAGCCGAATAATCATCTAATTTTCTCCTTTTTAAAAACAGTAAAACTGAAAAAAAAATATCTTGCAGCTGTAAGGGCTAAGGTTTCTGAAGCATTTTTTTTACAATGTTTAAAATGCATTAGTTTGCTGCTGAAGGAAATCTTTTAAAATCTGACATTTGACCCCTTCCATCTTAAGTACCGAATCTGGGTAAGTCATGTTCATGTTTAGTGTCTGCTTGTTCTTTTACAAAATGAGTGGTATGAATTTAAGTTTTTATTTAAACTTGATAAATTAATGGCCCATGGAAGAGTTCTTAAAAAATGATACTGGTATGAATAAAGTGTTCAGTGACTAAAGCTAAAAATGGTGTTCGGCTTAGTCATGTGAAATTTGCATTTGTACTCCACGGATTCTATATCATGTGAGGATCATTTGAAAAAACGGAGCACGCATCAGACCTTGAGACTTCAATATTTATAGGCCTGAGTTTACATTGCTTTCATGCAGGCATGTGCGTGCATTGGCATACATTAACAAGAGAAATAGTTGCATTTTCAAAGTGAAATCTTGAGTTGCAATTATATTGGGACAAATGTGTTCCCTTCAAGCTTCCTTCCAAACCTAGCAGCCAGTCCCTGCGCCTGCCTGGCCCATCGGACAGGAAGAGCCACCGGATGTCCCGCCTGCCGAAGAGGCACAGCCATGATGACATGCTGCTCCTGCCACAGCTCAGCCTGCTGGACGACAGCCTGAGCACTGCTAGTGACACTCTCGCCACACGACGTCATAGGAGAGTTCCCAAGGTAAGAACCTCCACTCCTGCATCTCGCAGGGCTCCATTTTCAAGACCAGGGCTCTCGGTTAATACTGTGATGACGTTCAGGACATTCACAGGCTTTAGTTGCAGTGGATGCAGACTATTGTTTTCTGTGTGAAGAGCAAATATTAAAAGGAAATACACTTTCCTGCTGTTTAGGGTTTTTATCTCCTTGCATTGCTGTCTGTGTGCAGTAAAGCAGGACATTAAAGGCTGAGAATAGGAGATGTTTCTTTACTGAAAGAGTGGTGGGAATCTGGAACAAGCTGGCAGTATTCAGAAAAGAAATGGAAGTTCTTAACTGATGTTCGGGAGAGATAGCGGCAGGCAAAACAGATTTCTTCTACCTGTTTTAAAAAACATTCATTGCCGAATTTTGCTACTTACAGATCTCTTGCATTTTGGTTGCATTTATCTAAATGTGGACCATGCTCCAAACTACAAAAAATGTAAAGAAATGTATTCTTCCAATCTCTCATTTTGTCTTCTGCTTAATTTAACACATTGACCATGCTTCTTATGATTGAATGATATGATTGGTTGAACTAAACAACCAAAAATATGGAAGAAAAAGGCAACTTCTACACATCTCTGTGCACTTTTTAAACTGAACAAGAAAACAGTGTCGAGATAGAAGGAAAGAAACTTGTGTCCTTTTCCAAACATATTCCTCTTCACCATGGATTTGCAGATCAGCACAAAAATGTTTGGGCTCAACCAAGAATCTCCTGCTTCTCGTAATCATCCTGCTGTTTTGTCTTCCTCTGTTCCTGCAACATTTTCTCCGCGTTTCCTAATCCTGTAGTCCCTGACATCAAAGGACTCCCTACAATCACAGCATTCCCTTCAAAAGCGAATGCACCAAATTTTTGTTTTTTCTTTCTGCCTCTCCGAGTTCCATAACAAGTAAACTCTGTCATCCAGTATACTTTTGCCTCCTACAGTCACATCACCCAGCATGCAGCTAGATGCCAGTTATCAAAAGGAACACTGGATTGCCCCTGCTACCACCCCAGGACCTTCCATTCAACCTCGCCCCCCTCTTTGTTTATCCTAACATTCCCTTTTCACAGTCTGGCTCTGTTCATCCTGTTATTTGTCATCTATCTCTGCTGTCCCTTCTCCCACTTGATTACTCATCCTCCTGTTCATTCATTTAATCTCTGTCTGCTGCTTTCTCTTCAGTTTCTGTCCGTCTGTCTTTCAGACGTCCTACCTTCAGCTTAGTCAGATGCCGTCCTACACATTAATGTCTGCCTTTCCTCCTCCTGACACTCAGCAAGGCCCCAGTCTCCTCCCTCTCAGCCCCTACTTCTCCTGATGCTATCTCCTTGGGCCTGGATCTGTTCAGCACCCTAACTCAGACTCAGCCAGCAGGGGTCCTACTGCTTTTCTCTATTTAATGTAATGTTTCCATGTCATAGTGTTATTTCTGTTTTTTTTTTTACCTTGGTGATTTTTGGGGTTCACTGGTTTGTTTTGGGGGTTCTCAGCCTCGTTGTCCTGTGGTCAGGAGGCTACTCCTTAACTAAACAGGTTAAGCCAAAACTTATTATCCTTAAATATTTAATAAATATTCACACAGCATCTGATTATTGGATGTCCTTGTTCCTTGTGAAACATTGGTCGGTTTCAGTTCTCTCATTTGTAACCTTTTTAAAGTTTGTGTAGTCTTACACATCCTCAAGAAGATGTAAGGAAAGTGCTTCTTAAGTCGATTTCTAATTCTTAAAGAAAAACATTTCAGGTGCTTAACTTTTCTAAAAAATACCAACATGAATAAAGCCAATGAACACATTCCCCTTTAGATTAAATAATGAAAACACCAGCAGGCATTATACCACAAAGATATTAAATCAAGATCTTATCGTCTTGTGTTCTATCTAATCCTGCAGTGGTGAGATCATTGTTTGAGTTACAGTTTTCCCAAAATGTATCTTCTTTGATTATCTGTAAGTGCTATTTGTCTGTAGAGGAGGGAACCTGCATTTAAGTACATCATATGATAATGATAATGATAATGTTTCTTTATTAGCCCTATACAATTTCTTGCATTAGGAATTCGTCTTTTCGCATACCCCAGCTGCAGTCTGACTTCTTTTTTGCACAACTGCCTATGTGGTTCAGAGTCTTCTTATGTAAAAACTATTTGTATAATCAGTGAATGTATTAAAAAAAATGGAATTCAGTGCTGTGCAGAAGAAAGATTAGTTAAAATAATTCTGATATTTTCATTTGAGTCCTGATCCTTTCATTTGGCCCAAGTTGTTTTCTAAAACCTAGTTCTGTACAGTATGCCATTGGTGTTTTTGTTCAGATCTACAGAATAAAAAGCTTCAGTCCCTGCTATGCTAGAAATGTTTTTTTCCCCTCTGACCTGTTCTCGTAATTTGTACCTGAGGTTTTCTTGTGGGTGCTTCCTACTATTAACAATGTCTCATTATGATATTCATAAATACATTAAAATGAAACACCATACACATTTCTGTGTGTGAACAAAAATGTCTGCTACTTGGAAGTATTTGGCATGAAAGTCTGTTTTCTGTTGAATTTGCATGTAATCCAAAGTAAATTTGTATAGGACTCCTGCTGGTCTCAGTATCTACAAAATATACATAAGTATATATTTTTTTACTCTGGAAATGTAATTCTGGTGAAATTGTAAAAACAAAATATTACAAACTAGAAGACTAATCATTTATCATATTAACACATTGTCTATACAATTAAGAATATACTTTTTTATTGCCTTTAAAGATGCTTAATAACTGAAACTTTACTCTTTAGCTCGTCTGCAGGATTAACTCCATCTACAATACAAAAAGAGGGAAGAAGAGACTCAAGAAACTTTCATTATCAAATATTGAAGTTTCGTCATTGAGAGGTATGGTTTAAGATGCTTATTTTGTACTGAACCCACCTCGTTTCTTGATCTTACATTTTTTTTAAAGTTCTACACATTACTTAAATTCTGTTTGCCATTTTCAAATGTATAATTGTAGCAACTTTGTGTGTCTAATATTCCATCTCTGAGATTAAAACAAAACTGTCACTGTTAAATGTTAAATGAAAATGAACTGGCAGACACTGTCCATAATATCAAGGATAATGAGGATTTTCTTGGTGATGTTGTCTTGTGTTTGAATGTTATGTACTATATCATGTGTGTAAATAACCTAAAAGTCAGAATACTACAGTTGGAAAAATGACTGAATTAATTAAAGGAGTGTATAGATGATACAGTACATAACATTAAAACATAAGACAACACCACCTAGAAAATTTTCTATTATAAAAACATACAGTAGAATTTCATTGTTTGATGAGGCTTTTTGAGTTAATATTAGCACCCTTCCTATCTGTATTTTACAGATGACAACAGTGAGAGTGAGAGTGACTCTGATGACAGGTTCAAAGGTGAGAGGTCATTGGACACGAACTGTAAGCCCTCAGGGACGTGGCTGTTTGCCTCTGACAAAGTTTCTCTGTCTTTAGCAGACTGGAATTGTTGTTCTGTCTCTAAAATATGCAAACCACAAATACTCTTGTGATCATTTGCCGTGTCTGATGTTGGGAAAGAATCGTTTAACAAGAGCAGATGGATTGCATTTCACTCTCGACAACTTAAAACACAATACACGAATGTTTTGTAACCATAAACGTGGAAAATATGTGATGTTTTCAAAATTGGAGAAAAATACTGTTTTTGTTTCCTCCAAACAGAATGTACGGAGCAATTAAAAACTAGATCATTTATAAAATGCAGAAGTTTCAGAAACTGATTATTTTGATCTTTCTATCCATGCAGAGATTATACCACATAATTGTCTTTTATCATAGTACAGTATAGTAAACATTTTACATTTTCATATTAAATTGTAAAAACATAGCATTATGACATGATTACTGGCTAATCGCCTTATTTTTTCCCACTGTATCCAAAAAGTATAGATACACTACAGTCCGTATTTCAGCTAAATAATTTTGGTGTGTTGTGCAGAAACGGTAACCTCTTAAGGGTTATTGATAAATGTTACAGAACAACAATCCATTAAAAAATGTGTGAAAAATCTAGATTTGGGATTAATGGTGGTCAAAGTACAACAGCACGAAACGATGTCACCATTATATTTCACACAAAATATATATGATATAATATAATCCATGCAACAGTTCTATGTATGTTTTTATGACCTTCATACAGAAGAAAGAGGCTCTTAATTTAGAAGATTCAGTTCTTCATTCTGTAAAATTTATTTTTGGAGATATCTGGATTTTATAAGGCTCTGTCAGCAGAAGGCATAAAATATTATTAGATCTTTCTGCTTAGATTTATAACTATATATAGAATTAAACTCAAAAGAGCCTGGGTCAGGGTTAAAAAGGCGTATTCTTTGTGAGAATGCATTATATGCTTTACCACACACTGTAAGAGCCCGAACCTTGTATTTCAGAGCTGTGAGAAGCTCTTGCTTGTCGTGCCCTTAGTCCTGTGTTTCTCCTCACAGCGCACACACAGCGTCTGCTCCAGCTGCAGTCTATGCTGAGACGAGCGCCCAGCTACCGCACTCTGGAACTCCAGCTCATTGAGTGGCAGGAGCGCGAACTCTTCGAATACTTTGTTGTTGTATCTTTGAAGAAAAAGCCCACCAAGAACTCCTACACCCCTGAAGTCACATACCAGTTCCCAAAGGTGAATCTCTAGGGACTGTCAGGGAAGGAATCCATTTTTATTCAAATCCTGCCACTACCATGGTTGCATTGTAATTTCTTTGTAGGGGTATTGGATTAGAAGTGATTTCTCTTGTCTAACTGTCCTTGAGAAACTGTGCAGTGTGGTTAACCTCCACCCATATTTTAAGAATAAAAAAGAGATTTAATAACTTCTGTATTTGTCTTTAGATGTTTGCCCCAAGACTGGCAGTGTAAGTTTCCTAAAAGGAAAAAAAAAATGAAGCCAATTTTTCTCTGAAGTTTTAATAAATCTGTCTTTACATGATCAAGAATCTAAATAGCAAATTCAGAACCTTTTTAAAACCAACTTATGTAACCTAAAGTGTATTTACAAATGGATAATGAGCATTTTTGCCCTCCAAGCTTCATTTAATTTTGGTCTGTTAAAGGAAAATTGGCGTGCAATGTTCATTTTTTAAATTTTTTATTTTTTTTTTGTTCTGAGGTAAGTTCAATTAAGGAAGTATAGATTACTCTGAGTTCGGAATACTGAGATTCAGTCCTTTTAGTCTAGTCCTTCAAAGTGCTGCAGTAGTGGAGGTGGGTTCTTGCAGTTAAGCATGGACTAAAGTTCAGAAGGCTTTATTGACAGTAAGTATTCTAACCAGGAAACTGTTGCTATGGTAGGTAATTATGTAGTTAACTCAAAGAAAATTGAGTTCTTTTTGTTTTACACAACAGTACTCTCCCTTTGGGAATTGAAACATGTTCAGTTTCTTGCCAGGGAATGGCCTGAAACAATTTAGAACTGGGCTGAAACAGGAATGCAGGGAGATAAGATGATGAATGACACAGTGACTGATCCTAAGTGGTATAAGAATACTAACATTTCAAACTACTGGTCACCAAAGAGTTATGAACTAATTCCCAGATCCCACAAAATCTTGCCGCTGAGTTTCTCCCCACAGGTCAAGACACACGATTCTCGAACTTTGTGGTATTGTAACTGAACAGGAGGTCTTGACTGACAGACACATCCTCTTCTTACAGCTAGAGAGGCCCACCAAACAGATGAGAGAGGCAGAGCAGCGTCTTAAAGCCATCCCTCAGTTCTGCTTTCCCGATGCCAAGGACTGGAACCCAGTGTCAGAATACAACAGGTAGGTGGAGCGGGTCTTGGAGTGTAAGACAGGGTTTAATATGATCACTTCACTTCCCAGGTCTCTCCAGAAAGTCGAAACCACACAGGCCAAGAGGCAGGTGTCCTGGCACCCTGTGCTTGTCCACAGCTCTTGTGTGGTGTCAGGCACTCAGAGGCACCAGAGAGATGGCCGTTCAAATCACCCATGTGACCACACGTGCTGTGACACATGCCTGTCGGTTCTCTAGGACTGCCACGGGATTTGGCAAGGAAAGATGTACTCATTGTGTAAGATGAGACAATTTCAGTGATGTCATTCCTGATGTAATCGGTGTGGGGTATTTGTCAGTTTTCCTTGTGTGACCTGTGTGAGTCAGGTGCTTAAATATACCTGAGAGAATTCAGATCTGAAGTCCAGCTGCACATAATACATACAGTACAGTACAGTACACGCAGGGCCACACAAACACTATTAATACGGTTCTCCTGCTGGAAACTGTACATTCTTCTATGTTCTTCTGTGGTGTTCTGTTGTTCTGCTGTTAGGTTTGATGTTTTTTATCTTTATAATGCTTATGTTGAAAACAAAAAAGAAAATAGCTTTTTACATAAATCGTTTTGTAGACTATCAAGGTTATGTAGTCATTTTATTAGAAACAGGGACTCTTTATAAAAAAGATGTGAAAATAATTAGGCTACCTATGGATTTCATTATTTCTAATCCAGTGAGACTTTCTCCTTCATGCTAACTGGAGAAGATGGCAGCAGAAGATTTGGGTATTGTAGAAGACTACTGGTAAGTTGTATTTTTATTCTGTTTTGTCTATTATTCTTAATTAGATTAATGTCTTTCTATTAATTTTGCTGTGTAGGTATACTAAAATGCATCAGTGTTTTTGTGTGAAGGCTTTCTTTGGATAGAAATTTCAACAGGAAAGATGCAGGGGTCTATTTCACTGAAAGAAGAGGTAAATTCAGTCTGTTTTAAGGTCAGTCAGTCTTTCACTGCTTGTATAATTTAAGTGCTTTCTTTTTTTGCCTCTGTTGTCATAAAATTGATGACTTGAACTTAATGGGCATTTCTCATGGAAGCATTAAAATCACAATGAAACATCCAAATTTGTCACTGACAAGCATAATCCAAAATATTTTAAGATCTCTTGTCAAATGTGATCCTGTATTTGGCAAGCCCTTGTCAGTATGTACTGTGCAGTTTATGTTTGATGGCAACATTCTTTTTGAAGAAAGTTGCACTCCAAACCTGTAATCCAGAGTGTGATCTTATAAAGTAGCTGTTAATTCAGAACTTGCAGATGCCCCAGGAGTGGTGTGTGTGTGTTTTTCCTGTTAACTCAGCTCTCTGCCTGGTGAAAATCCAACAGCTGGCATATTCACAGCATTCCTTAGGATTCAGCACTGTGATTTTAACCAAACCCCACATACTTTGTTTAATCACTGTGCTTTTTGAAAGATTTTCATACCTAATATGGACAAAAGGATTCAGATTCAACTTTTTTCTTGTCAAGATGGAGAGATACACAAGTTTAATCCAGAAATAGACTCATCTGGGTTCATTTAGCGAAAAATCTTTTCCTGCACATGAATACAAGGCATGCACCTGTGGAGGTTTCATAATGGGAAGAATATTTCACTAGATTAAAGGCTTCCCATGTCTGAATATGTGATTAACAATCTGCAATATAAATAGAGGTGGAAAATTTGTTTTTTTCTATGTGGGTTTGCCATTTTTTAATATATTTAAATCCACCTAATTTGGAGTCGCCAATTTCAGATGACTTGGCTTTAAGGCTCAAATTCCTGTACTCATCAGGAGAAAATGAGACAATTAGGCATGGTCTTCTGGTAAAGGTTGAGAACGCATAACAGGAGACCAGAGCCTACGAGATGGACTGCACACTCCTCACTGTGGTCACTGCAAGTCAGCATTTACCCAGCAAGTCACAGGAATGGATCTCTGTAGGGGAGACCCTAGAGTGGCCATTCTGGTGGAGCTCGTCCAAGTTTGCGTTGCCACTTGGAAAAGTGCCTTCACAGTCAACTAGTGACATGGCACAGACGTGAGTGCACAACATCAGGACCATAGGTTTCACAGGTGATCTGAGTCAGTGGCTTTGTCAAATGGGTCTCATAACAGTTCCTTTATAAGGAAAAGGTTTATCTGTTAATCACATGAATTATGTACTTATATTCCTTTGTTTTATGCAAGTGGGATTAATACCCTAAACATAAATACTTTATACTGTTATCTTCATTTGAAAAAGTAGACATACTGTAGAGCTTCCAAAGTGGCTCAGATACTTCTTGTTTACAAACCTTTCTCACGTTCTAACTAGTGAAAGCACTTGCTTGGAGCTCACTTGCTTGTAATCATAATGCTGTTTTTCAAGTGAGGTCACTGTTTATTCTCCTAGTTTCAGTGGTACAAAAGAGGAAAGTGTACAGCAAAACTGTCCCACCCTGGTCCTGGAAGGTCTTGTGTCTGCAGGTTTTATAGGTCTGTATCAAGTACCAGTATGTGAAGAACTGGAAGAAGCTGTTAATTTAGTCCAATTAAGTCAGACAGCAGCCAATTTAGCTCGGTAATAACTGAGCTTGAATGCAAACTGGCAGAAACATGGGCCCTCCAGGACTGTCCTCGCAATCATGGTCTTCACCCTCCCCTCAGGACATACATGTAGAAGTAAGACCAATTGCAGTTGAGTAACAAACAGCAAATTCAGATTGCAGGTCTAAACAGAAGAAGATTTAAGTGTGATTCCACATTTTTAAACTGAAGAACATAAAATTAAAACATGACGCTCTTTGGATAAGATTTAGCTTTCTCCAATAAACTTCAGATGTTTGCTCTAGCATAATGAGTGTTTTTCTCTGACTTTATGTACTTATAAAATGTTTCAGTTCAATTAGTGCTTTATATCTCTACGGATATTGGAAACGCAGTTTGGCATCTCTGTTCTGTCTTTCATTTCCAAATTTGTCACTGTTGATACACGCACTGTGCTGGCTCTTCACTAAACCTATTACAGGGACGCTGTTCCAGGTAATGGTGAGATTTTGTTTTTCTTTTCTCAGCCTAGTGGGAAGGGCCCTCGCTTACCTGAAGTTTACTGTGTCATCAGCAGGCTTGGGTGTTTCGACTTGTTCTCGAAGGTGAGGTCATGGCTCCTCTCCGCTTTATGTCAAGAAACATTCCAAACAACCTGTGCAAATCTCACAGCAGATAAAAACCACTGATAGATTGAAGGTTAAATATTTTTCTTTTAGCAGGGCATCTAGGAAGGATCAAGAGCTTTGCAATGAATGCCTTGAAAGTACCAGTGCCTTTAATCAGTTATAAAGGTTTTAGGAATAATATGTCGCTTTGGCATGAAACAAGATCTTCCGATGATTGGCTACTCTCATCTTGTCAATAACACAGCATGTAAGGCTCATTGCTTTGTTTGTTAAACTACCTTATGAAGCAAGTGCCATTGCCTTGCTGCAGTAGGTTATTCACATGAGGTCCAGTACAGTAAATTAATAGGAAATAAGTCTTATGTGCTCCACTGTATGTAGGCTTTGTAATGTATAGAGACTATTATTAAAATAGCTTGAAATCTATTTCTGATTGACCTGGGGTGTGGGGGGCGTGCTGTATTCCAGAAGGAGTGGTAGCGAGCCGCTGGTTGATTAAGATAGTCCCACAAAGTTGTGTACTGACCTTTGATGTGAATGTCTAGATAAAGAAGCTCTTACGTCATCACAGCGAATGATGAAGCACTCGGAGCGGTATGTCCGGGAACTTTCTTGCCTCTTTAGAGCTTGAGATCAGAGAGGCAATAACTTTCAGAATGACGGAGACACTTGCTCCCAGATCCATGTGTGCTGCCCTGGGCTCTTGTGGCTGGTACTGAAAACTAAGTGAAGGTGTACAAAGTCTAAACAAAAACTCGTTTTCTTGGTGAAATGAAATGTTTGCTCCTGGTTTGCCTGAGAGTGTATCACATACATTTTAATGCACCATTTTGACTGGCGGTGTTGCCGAAAAAAAGGTTTCCTACAGCATTTAGAAATGATGCTGCACAATCCTCCAGTATTTAATTTCTAACTGAGTCAGTATATAGAAAGTTTTTAAACATGCGTATTCCAGAGAGGCTAATGTTTTGGTTAAATGACAGTTGGTTTTTGGAACATCAGAAGGTTAGACAGATTTACTACAATTTCATGAGTTAAACCAGAAAGTTGTAATCTTTCTGAAAAAGGATAATCATGCCAAGAAAGTTTGTACATTGTGATTATGCCCTTCTTCTGGGTAGCTACAGAAATGATTACACTTCTCTTGTCGTTACTGTGCTCTGGTCTAGATGCAATGAAGATGACAATGATTTATTTATTTATATATTCAACAGCAGCATTTAAAGTCGGACCAGACAGATTTGAAAAACTTTGGCATGCTGGGTTGACCTGGATTTTCCAGGAAGAGTTGTGACTGTGCTCTTTGTTTTGCATTAGATCCTGGATGAGGTGGAGAGGCGAAGGGGGATTTCTGCCGCCCTGGTGTATCCCTTCATGAGGAGTCTGATGGAGTCCCCTTTCCCTGCACCCGGGAAGACTATCAAAGTCCGGACCTTCCTGCCAGGAGCAGGGAATGAGGTTAGTGTGTATTTGTCTCCGGGATCTGGAAACCAGGTGGCTTTGGCCTGTTGTATATCCAGTTGTGTATTAATTTGAGATTTACACACTTAGAATACATGTTAATCACTGCTGTTGCAAGGCCCTAGAGAGACAGGAGATAAGATAAGCGCAAGGATAATAATCACAATACCAAACGGTTAATACTTCAAACCACAGCACATTCAATACCAGAAGAAAAATAGTTCAAGACTCTAAATAGATGTATGGTGCTTAGTTCTGCTTCCTCACAGCCAGGTCCTGGTTTTTACTTCTGGCATTGAGCATCTGTTTTCTGTTGATATTTTTAAGGACATACAGGACAGGTGTGGTTTGCTACTTTAAATTGTCCTTCCCAGGGTGTGATCTCTGGCCAGCCTTGAGATAGACAACTGGGCACTGTCTTATTATTCTGCTCTGCTGAGAGTGGCTCTGCCCTTCGACTGGCATCAATCACATGAGGGTTGTAGACTGAAGCAGTCCCATCGCGAAGAGGAGCTACGGCTCGGAGCCTTTTCTAGTAGGACTTGGCTGGGCCGCACTGAGCTCAGTGTGAATGTGGCCTGTGCCTGGGTGCTGACTAGGCAGGACGCTGTCGTTGCAGGTGATTGAGCTGCGTCGACCCATGGACTCGCGGCTGGAGCACGTGGACTTTGACAGCCTCTTCAGCTGCCTGAGTGTGCGGCAGGTCATCAGGGTTTTTGCCTCTCTGCTGCTGGAGCGCAGAGTCATCTTTGTGGCAGATAAGCTCAGGTGACTAGTTCATAAATTTCACCATTTTATGGTGCTGCTACACAGCTGAAATTAATTTCCTTCATAAAAAGGGGCAAAAATACAGAGTGCTATTTACAGTATGTTACGTACATCTATTTGTAAATACGTATGAAATCACCTAGTTTGCAAGAACTAGACAGACAAAGGCAGAAGAATGTGGGAGAGGACTTGACTCAGCAGTGAGTTGAAAGAGACGGACATACTGTGTATATCAGTGATTTCTTTCAAAAATGTCATATTGGCCAGAGAAGCCAACACTTGAAACTGAGCTTCATACACACCTTCAAACAGAAATAGGATTTTTTGGCATTTGGATTCCGAACACGTTAGCAACAGGAACAGTTTCTAGTCCGGACCATCCACAGCAAAACCAGCAGCATTCATCACAGCTGCACAGGGCGACCACCCTTTAAGCTCCAAAGTATAGGGTTTCAGCAGATGTAACCAGTAATTTTTTTTGAGCTAGGCTGTCGTGGACGTGTAATGTCATTTTGGTTAGTGGGCATAGATATTCAAACCCACGTGATTCACATCTGTGTTAAATAACGAAGAAGTTCTTTCAGTGTTCTTTAAGAGCTTATGCGTTTTGAATTGATGAAGCAATTCACCAAGAGGATTTTTTAATGAGTATCATGAATTAGATGTTGCTGTCTTATGTGGTTTTGAGCCACATGAGTCATGACTGCTAATCAATGGACTCAAGCAGCTCTTCTTTTTGTCCTAATATGGGTTTGTCTTGTCTGATTAGAACATGTCAAGTTAGTGCCCTGTTGGATAAACCTGACATCTGTCCTCTGTCAGAATGTGCTTATCAGTGACTTTAAAATGTAAAACATGAGTATGATTGTAGTTTTGAATACCTGCAAAGCTCGTACACTTTATTGTTTGAAATATATGTACTGTAACTTACCATGACTGTTTCCGTGCTTGATCCAAGCTGCTTTTAATCTCATTAGTTCATTCCTTTAAGGACATGCGGCCTTGTGGCTTTACTTAGTGGAGGCTTCATGATTTCAAATGCGGGCACTGGAAGATAACTTTTTTAAAAGGACTCAGACCGCACTGCTGTGAACACTTGACAGTGGTCAAAAATAAACTCTTCATGAACTGCATTTGGATCTCTTTTTAGAAAGCATGAAGTAGATTACTTCAATAAGCAGCCAGCAGCACTGGACACCAGCTCCAGCCGGAATGAAACAAGGCCCCTCCGGGACGCTTGAGTCAGTTCAGTCTGGCCTAGTCATGGCTGTTAGGGACTTTGTGTGTGTATTTGTGAAACAGCAATCTTTACATTGCTGAGGACAGATTAAATAAACATTTACACAGAGTTCTCTGGTGGTTTTTGACGTTACATGGAAAGAATGTACTTCCTTTCAGTTTGTTTTACCCCTCTGGTAGCGAAGGCCTTGCCTGATCTCAGCAGTTTGTCACTTTTGTGCCCCTAACTGATAACGTAATTTTTACTTCTGATGCCTTTAATCACAAGACATGAATTCTGCCAATAAGTTTTGGCTGTTTTTTTTCCTGAAGAAAATACAGACATATTTTTATGTATGTGGTTAACTGTAATGGAATCTATTTACTCAATAACATTCTTTTGTGGTATCACAGGCCATACTTTATCTGTTGAAATAGAACAAATTAAAAATTCTACTTCCAGTTAATCAGAATTCTAGCTACCTTTACCTGAAATGTATTTAGAACACCATTATGCTGTATTTGTATATGTCAGCATTGCATTTGATAAATATACTTCCAGTTTTTAGCTTAATAGATGGTACTTTAAAACAACACTGAATCGTAGTGTGCAACTGAATTTGATCTACTTTCACTAGGATAAAAAGTTGTAAACTTGAGAAATGTATTGGACCTGAGGCTAAGTTGCAAAACTTGATCTGCCTGATGGGCATGATATCCTGTCTGGGCATGATTTGAAGTATAAAGGGCCCATTAATTTTAATCTACATTTTATTTGTATGGTAATGTAAATAGGTATACTGAACATCAAGAAAGGATTGAGATATAGTGATTATTTAGAGTACCTAAATAAAAAAGAACTCCACATTTTCCTCTCTCCTTGCTTCACTTGATTTATTATTTCTTATTTTTCTGGACCATGTGTTAACTGAGAAACACTGAATGAATATCACAGCTAGTAGAATAATAAACAAAAGACTTGCTGAACTGGTTACCAATGTGTGAGTAACTGGAACCACAGTAGCACAAAAAAAACAGGTTTACTTGCTCCTTGATTTTTTTAGCAGACCTCCTGTGGGGAAGCTCCCATTTAAAAAGAAGGAAATAAGAGATGGAAAATGTACAGTCACAAAAAATGGGGCACCCATCTTCTACCTGGGTGGGTTCTGTATTTAGAGCACCTTACGCTCAGAGGAAGATGCACAAAAACGGAAATTGTTGTGCGTCCCTGGAGATAATACTGTGCAACCCAATCCCAACATACTCTGCCAGCATAAAATGATGTATGACTCAGATGTCTGCAGCTTATATCCACTGGTGAAAATACAAAGGAAAGGTCTAGTGTAGGAAGCCTTTCCTACTTTTATGCCTGCAAGGTTAATGCTTAACCCTTCAATTGCAAATCCTAGACAAAAGATGATAGAAATTATTAAGGATATCTGTTCCTTGTGGTTGGATAGAATCTTGGCTTTGTATTTCAAACGATGTAGTTTCCTTCAAATTGTCAAGTGACAAGGAAGAGTTTGTCAAGAAGAAGCACTTAACAGTTTATCAAATGCCTTCTAGCCTTATAGTGTGCAATGTTTCCAGAGCATAGCTTCCTCAATGCTGTGTAATTAACATGAGAAAACAAAAGGAAACTATGCAGTTGGGAACAGAAACATGATTTATTTCAGCAGTTAGTGAAATATACAGTATGAAACTATTTTGTCATTCTCTTTGTTGACTAAACCAGAAAACCTGTATTTAACCTCAGGTGACGTGAGTATCTTGTTAATGTAAACTCAGCAGAACGGAAGGACTTTGTTCTGAGATATTAAGAAACCCAGTTCTTTTCCCCCCACATATTCTATAGAGTACTGCTGCCTTATTGTATCTCATTGTGACTGAATGACTTTCCCTGCCGGCAGAAGTAACTGCTAGTGCAGATAATTGAATTGCCTTCCCTTGTCCGTAAACAGATTTTTGTTGAGCCTGAGCCCTTGGAAAAAGTATTCTGTTTCAGCAGTGCTCTAATATGTGAATGTATCCATTGTCCTTAGAAAATGCAGGGTGAGAGAACGTTCCATGACTGCATGCCTTTTCTCACGGCCATGGTGAATTAATCAAGAATTTTTTCAAGTCGAGCAAGCCTTTTTTTTTCTTGCAATCAGAAATGCTTGACTTGTAGAACTTTGGTTATTTACCGAGTCTAAAAGAAAGATGAGCGAGGTAACAATTAAATTAAACAGAATTAAACCAAGGGGGGAGGTACTCTAGTGCACTTGTAGAACTTGGTGTCACAAGCTATAAAAAAGCCTACAGCTGTTCAAAACACTCAGATACATTCAAGGTTACATTAGAAAGAGGTGATGTGATAGATTGTGAAGGATTTTGTTTGCTTTAGCTGTCCCTTTATTGACCAGAAATATTTGATATAGGCTTGTTTGCTTTAGTTGAGTGCCTTTATTTTCCAGAAATGTTTTATATGACCTCTAGCTGGCATCATGTGAAATGTTACAAAAATCTACTTTATAACTAATCCGGTTGTCCTAGAAGGAAAAAAAACAATTGAAAAATATATTAAACCAATAAAATACATTTTTTTGTACATGCATGGATCCACAAGCAAATTTGCACCGGCTGACATCTCCTATATTTCTATCAAATATAATTTTATTGTCATGCCAAGCAAAATGCCTAATTATTTAAATTAAATAAGAACATATGGGCTCTGGCTCAGAAAGGGAACATAGTGTTTCTGGCCTATGAGAGCTGGTCAAAGTAAGATTATATGTAATCCAAAAACAGTCAACATGCCAGAGTGGCGTGATCCAAACTGAAAAGGAAGAGTCGGTCTTGGACAATAGATAATTCACCACCAAAAAACACCCAGTCATAACTAATCTAAGGACATAAACTTCATTGTGCCAAATGCATACCCATGATACAATTTAACTGTAACTTGGTTTTAGCAAGTGTAGAGAAAAATAAGCAACTGCTCTAGACAGATTTGTCTATTATGGTACCTTAACAGATAATCTTACTGTTTTTTATTTATTTCTAAAACAAATACACTCACATTTTTCTCTAAAACCACCTTGATTTCCATGTACCTGAATCTGAATCAATTTGGAGGCAGCTGTACAGCAGAGATAAAGCTGTAGTAGTACTGTATAGCTTCGCATGTATTAGATTGAATACTTTTTCAATAGTGCAAGCCAGTATGATGAGTGGTGATTACACACAGAACAAAAACATTACATATTTACATAGGAATCCTCTTTATTCCTCCGTGCTGTTTTGGGTCACACCTTAACATCATGCTGGTTCAATTTACCTTCCTTATTTTATTTCTCATGGCTCATACATCTTTAGGATTTTGACTTTGTTTTTCTGTGTCTGTTTTGTTGTTATATAGAACTGATCTATCTCCTAAATGAGGTTGTCCTGGAAATGAAAGCCACTGAAGCATCTCCATCTCAATTCTTTTCTGTTAATTTTCTCATTTTTTCCAAATTGTACTAATTGCATTCTGCAGCTGAGTCGGTTCACAAAGCAGGCAGTGGGAGAGAACACATTAATACTTCTCAGTAAACGTCCAGCTGGGACACGAACCTAACAGGAAGGTCTAATCTATTAAAATAGCACATTCACACTGTTCACACACTCCTCCGCTGCCTTCTAGCTTTGACCTCTGTTGCCACTAACTTAGCCCTTCTCGTCATCCCTGACACCATGTCAAAAAACTTTTCTGATTTTAGCAGAATGGATAGGCTGTTGAAGTGCCTTCCTGTACTTCCTGTCCATATCATAGCTCTGTGTGTGGGTCTTGTCTGCAGCTCCGTCTCCACAGATTGTTTAGATACATGATCCCTGTTGTCAGCGGTGATGCTGATGGGAGTTTTTCTCTCCCTGCTCCTACATCTCTATTTTATAAGCATGAGAGTTGGGTCTGTAGTAGGGGATTAATTTTAATTAATTAGTGTAACTGTTTATACAAATCATTTCCTACTCTGCATTCTAAAAATTCAAAACCGTTGTCCTTCATTTTCATTAAAAATGAAATGATACATAAGGGAAGAATTAATAATTCTTTATTTCCTGGGAATCTGTAAAGACTTCCACATCCCTTAAACCCACTGATGCACACTGTCATTCCCAATCTGTCATGCCTCCGAAGTTCCCACTTGTTATTTGTTCTTGCCAGCACTAAAAACGGCTTCTGAATAGTAGGTTCATTTAAAAAAAAAAAAACACTAACTTGTCTACAACTTCACATTATTTCATAGCACTAAAAGTGTTCTTTTGGGTCTGTCCTTTTGGTTTTGTTACACCAGAATGATATGTTCCCATGGGAGTTTTTTGTTTGACAGCTAAAGTGTAGTGTTTCCTTAATCACAGTAATCTGCATAGTTTTATTCAGCCTGCAGCAAAGATTTCGAACCATGCAGCCCACGTTCCATGTTCTAGCATGTTAATGTCGAGTCGGGAAGCCATTCAAACACTTTGTATGCTGTTTAATTAAATACTAATGAAAGGTAGATCACTACACTTGATTTCTTGGTCAGACTCATTCAAAACATACTCTAGTGTTAGGATTTTTTTTCAAAGTATTTCCTTACTCACAATTAAACCTTTGTTAAATTAACAAGTCTTATCGTATTTAACCCTCTGCAGCTTGATTTTGTCATCATTGATTGACATTTATCATTGAAAACAATTATTGAGAAATAAAATATGTGGTTTGCAGGTGTTTTTGTGACAATTTCAAGAGTTTTGCATCACCTTAGCGAGAATAAACATACTGTATGTTATTTTGAAAATGCCAGAGCTTTTGTGTTTAAAACGACAGATAACCACTATGTGTGTGCTTTGACTTGGCTCATTTGCGCTCAGTGTTGTGCTTCATCACTGTAAGTGTTTTCGAGAAGGAAGACAGTGTTAGACATGGATCAACTGATCCACTTTCTGAGTAACTGTCCATGTCATCGTTGAGTTGACAGAAGTCCAAGGCCACAGGCCAAAGCCGGATGAAGGAGACCAGTGGTTATTACTGCCTTTGAACTTCTGGACAAGAACTATTTATATAAACTGTGCATGACCCAGTGGAGTACAGATTATAGAGAGATACAGGATTTGGTAAGAAAACAGCAGTGCTCCTCAAACGTGGGAACAGCTCTGTAAAAAAGTACAAACACATATCATATAGAGGTTTGGTTTCATCAAGACCTCTGTAAAGTATGCAGAGTTAAAAGAGTCATTCTTTTATGTGGAGTAGCTGGTGTACAGTGCTTGATCATGTTTGATCATGAATCTGCACAAATGTTAATAACCTCTTTAAAATGTTTTTTCAAATAGCTTTACAGTTTATTTTGGTTCGTCTATGTAATTATACACTGTGGGGAAATAAGGCAGTGTCAGTGTTCACAAACTCGTGAGAGTGAACATGTTGCTGGTGATTGTGTATTAACTTAAGCTATAAAGCTTTACCATCAATCTGCCTTCCAGGATGCCAATTCCAAATCAAAGGAGGTTTTGACCTTTTATAGTGGGAATAAGACCAAAAAAAGGACAAGACCCAAATGACACATAAATAAATGTTTTTGCACAGAGCATTGAAAAACATCTGATTGTTGCTGTTTTTTTATTGTGGAGAACAAAATCTGAATTAAGCCATGGCTATTCGTGAGAGCTGTCCCATTTCCAATGACTATTTCTGATTCATGTTATAAGAGGGTGCAGTAGAATATGGGATGGGGTATTAAGCAGGACGGAACGCAATCCTAATCAGAGAGAGAAAATAAAGGGGTAAAGGTTATAATGAACATAGCAGAAAGAACAAATTCCAGACAAAGACAATGTGTCCTTATCGTATCTGAACAGTAGATGCTAACAGTGATGGGATATACTGTAGTTTTTCCCAAGTTAAACTCTTTGATGTCCAAGAGTTACAGCTTGTAGAGGCCTGAGCAGGTTAGGAGGAGAGTCGTCAAAGTGACTCCAAGTTTGATATGTAACTAGTTTAGACACGCCAGGGCTGGATAAATGTAGTAAAAGAAAGATTTTTCTCCCAGGTAATAACACTAAACTGAAGAGCGAGGGAGCCATTTTGTTGAAGGAGTGTGCAACTCACCAGTAACAGCTCAGTCCTATTGGCATACTGTACTACTGAATCAGGACACATTCTCTTCCTCAGGAACAATTGTAAAACAAGGTTTATCTATTTGACTCCTTGCATAGTTTATAGGCTGAAGGATCCAGTCAAACCTTCTGAGAAGAATCTTTGAATTACTCAGAGTAAGATTTCATTTCAGCAACAGAGACAGCCTGAGTTATTTTCTGGTTTGAGACAAAGAATATCTTGCTGTGTGTTTGGCTGTCAGCATTGATGTCAGCCAAAGAGGGATTGAAATCTGAATTAGCCATGTAGCTATTTGGACAGACTGTCATCTTGGTTTTGCACTCTAACAGTAGATGTCACAGTAAAAATATCTTGTTTTTTTTCGTATCTTGTAAACAAAGCGACCTTAAACTGACAAATGAAATCACTTTGCATCACCTAGGCTATGTGATGTATAATATGCAATCAAGTAAAGACTCTGTTCACACCCAATCACATTTACAGCATATTTAACATGCAGTCAGTGAACGCATAACATTCTTATCTGCAGAACACCCATTGTGTTCTCTTTACGAAGATTTGCAAAACCTAGTGAAAAGCAATGAAGGGACTTTGGAACTCGGCCCAAGTGATTGCTCTTGCCACACACTGAAGCTTGCCTTCCCCTTGGCAGTGTTCGATGGGTCTGAAGCAGACGTGAAAGTGTCCTTTCCACCAGCCCAAGGTCTGCCACTGGCTGGGACAGAGAAACGTTGAGGGTTATATGGAAGGCCAAGCAGTAATGCACAGTTGCGCTTCTCATCTGATCGGCGCTGTCTGACTGACCTTGTGTCGCTGGGCTTTCTCTGCAGCACCCTGTCCAGCTGTGTGCATGCAGTGGTGGCCCTGCTCTACCCCTTCTCCTGGCAGCACACCTTCATCCCCGTCCTGCCTGCCTCCATGGTGGACATCGTCTGCTGCCCAACCCCCTTCCTGGTGGGCCTGCTGTCCACATCCCTCCCCAAGCTGAAGGAACTTCCTGTGGAGGAGGTGAGACGCTTCCTCCCAGTCACAAAGACACTACGTTCAAGTGCTGGTGAAATACCTATTTTACAGCTCTAAGCTTCATCACAAAGCTGTACAGTTAGCCTAGTGTAATGGATTCATTATTTCTGACAATTAAAGATATTTAGAAAAGTACTTTAATTAGATTAATTTTAAATCAGGTACAAATACTTCTATATATATGTAAATATATTCTATATAGAAACAAGATTTAGAAGAAGCTAAATTAGCATCTAAATTTATACCCAATGGCCCGTGGGAGGTTTGTTTTAAAATATATTTGTCGACGTGTCTGAATTTAGTACTTGGCTTTTCAAAAAGAAGGTTGGGCCTGTGTGGCTTTTGGTGTATCATTGTGGAGTACAGTGTATTGTTTTTATTCACAGATATGACAGGGGTTGAAAATGCTGTGTTACAGTCTCTCTTGAAATGTTTGATCTATTAACCTTTGGAGGCCTTTGTTCAGTGTCCAACAAAGATCTTGTTGGATTTTCCACGTCTCACAACAGAGTCATGAGCCAGTTGTCCTGTCTCATTTTGTATGTTTAGGACGTAACTGGGGTCATTTTTATCTTTTGCATATTAGCTTGAAGTGCCGACAGTCTTGGTAGGCTGAGCAAATCTTGAGGCATCCAAATCATAAGAAAACCTGGGAGAAAACTCACGAGATGCTAATTAGAGCCATTGCCTTGGGGACCTAGTTTAGCAACAAGGAAACCGACCCATTTGAAAGCTTGCACAGCATCCAAAAACTCCAATCTGGCATCCTGTCAAGATAGCTACAAAGGTTTTCATTGCGGAAATTAATTTTGCTACAGCAACAAATGCCCTTTGGGGGCATCGAATGTTTGATTTCTTGGTCTAATAAACAATCTGCGGATCAGAGGAAGAATTCTTCTACTGATATCTTCTGGAGGCTTTGTTTTTGTGCTTTTAACTTGGTGGAGAAGGGACTTAAAGAGCGCTGCAACATTTAACTACTGAAAAACTGATGTGATCTTGTTAGAGGCTGTGATTAAGGTGACATCAGCTCTTCATCATATACACTACATACAGCTGCCATTAAGTACGTTCTGTGAAATAAAATGTTTAAGAACTGTTACCGAGGTAATAATGTTATGAACTATATGCCAAATAATTGTATTCACCTGAGAGAATTCACAATATGTTCATTTTTGTTATCAAAGTGTTCTCAAGTGTCCATTATCAGGATGCTATTTATTTTACACAGCAGAATAAGCAATTCTATTGGATCATTTTTTCCCTGGGTCACAACTATAAAAGATGAGCAGAGAGCAGCTTTCAACTTTTTTATTAAGTAGAGCTGGTAATGGTTCCAGCTGAAATTACTCAGATTGATGTACTTTCATTTAAACACACTGGAAGGTTAGCATTCATTGCAGAACATGCTTTCTAAAAAATATGTTCATGTTTTCTGATTTAATACTAAATGGATGTATTCATACTAAAACTGGAAAACAAATCATTAAGGAAGAATCACATGCTACTGGAGCACATGGCCTGCTTTCCTCACACGGCCCGGCAGCCCCAGCTGCAGCTCATCTGGTTCCAGTGCAGTCTCAGTAGTTGGGTCTTGCCCTTGTGGGTTTGGCACCAGATTGCTGGGGAGGAGAAGCCGCCAGTCGTGTTTATACACAGAGCCTGGCTGTTGGTGACCTTGTGTAGTATGTTTGGATCTGCCCTTGCATGTGCACAACACAAAAATGATATAACCAGATGTCTGTTGCTTCAGAAGCAATGAAATAGAGGCTGGCTGACCGAACGTAATGGAAAAATTATGGAAGGAACAATTGATTTTTACATGTGCTGACCCCTGATGCTTTTCTTAAAGTCTGAATTATGGTTAGCTTGTCACTCGGCATCAGGCCCGGTACAATTGACAGATTATTACACGGGGTGTTTAGCCTGGGTGCTTGCCTGTTGGGTATTCCAGAAACATTTTGGTAACCATTTTTTTCTCCCCTTTCTGTAATTTAGGCTTTAATGGTGGACTTGGGAACAGATCGTTTCATTCGACAGGTAAGCATCAACCTTAACATAATTGAAAGATGGCGGTCGGGACACAATACAGTTTCTTTCCCTGTCCTCTTGCTGCTAAAGACATAGTCCCCTTCTTGCTGACATTACATCTCCCTGATTACGATGTGCTCTGCAAAGATCTTTGCAATTACCGTCAGCCTTCATACATCTCGTATTCATATTTTAAGACCTCGTTTGCACAAATTCCACCCCCGTTTAGTGACTTCTTACAGGAATTCCCAGAATTAAATGTCCACCCATGGCTTAACGGCACAGTCAAACAGTTTCTGCTATAAACCTCACAAACACCACTGTGCTGCTTTAGCACATCACACGATGCTTCCCACATGTTTGCAACAAGCAGACATAGTCCTCCACTCCATGTGGCCTTCAGTGAATCACAAACAGAGCCACAAGACTATTGTTCTCTGTCAATTCCAGGCGCTCATGTCATTTTGATTAATAGGATGCCAGCCTGGCTTGTACCCAATCCAGAAACAACCCTACAATTTCACAGTCCATGGCTGACTCTGTGGCAGGAAGCTAACACTGTGTTAGTGTGGTAATAAAGCCAGAGGTCTCAGTATTGCCTCTTTGAGATGTTAACACTGCTCAAGTGGCCCTTCGTTTATTTTAGAATTTGTAAGATGAATGTTAAAGAATAATATCTTCTTTTCCAAAGAACCCTGTGGAAAGTTAATGAAAATTCCCTTTCGTTTAGAAGTTGTATTTTCAAATCCTCATCATCTTCTTAACTTGTTTTCTAGACTTTCTAGAAAAAAAAACTTTCTATTATGAACAAGTAACTTGAACTGCACAAAATGTTTGGTTTTGGAGCCTTTTATCCACATTTGTTACTGATTATGATTTTCATTCTGCTCTTTAGATGGATGATGAGGCCACATTGTTGCCACGGAAACTACAGGCTGCTCTGGAGCAAGCACTGGAACAGAGAAATGACCTAATCAGTCAGGACTCAGACAGCGAATCAGACGAAGGTAAAGACACTCGTCATAACTATCAGAAAATGTCATTGTTATCCCAGGATACTGTACTGCCCTTACTAAAATAGCAACACTGCAAAACATTTTGTGCAAGGCTATACTGTGATACACATTGTTATGTATTGTAGGACATATGCACACACAAGGATTTCCAGTAAGGGTACACTGTGTAAGTATTGAAGTATTTAAAGGCATTAGAGCCTTATAACACTGAATGTTTGTGGGACACTTCAGAATAGGGAAATGTGAATGAAAATCACAAGTAAGATTTGATATCCAGTTTCCTAAATATTAAGATTATTGAAATTAGATATGTTAGCTCAATTTATCATGAAATTCAGTTGAAGTGCATCAGATTGGAAACCAAATTGTGGTAAAAGGTTCATAAGGAAATAAACCCGATACCTTTTAAGACAGATCTTTCCTAATCCAGCTTTGGTTTTGTGTTGTTCGGAACAATTGTTTTCTAAGAAGGAACAATAAACTTCAGCTTCCACAATAGAATAATTCACACAAAAAAGAATGGATAATTCCTGGCAGAGAATGATGAGCCTGACATCAAGTATTTCTGCTATGCTCACATCGTTGTGTGTTGGCAGGAAAAGTGAAAACGTTCCTCTGCCTTTTCCTCTACAGGAAAATAGATTTGCTCAGTCCCCTTCTCTTTTAACTTTTAACTTTTAACTTTTAACCAGAGCCACATGATACAGAGCCATTTAATAAGACTAAGAATAACAGTTGCACTTTAATTATGCCTTCTTTCTGAAGTGCTAGATTTCTGTGTATATTTCTGTTTCTGAGTGCAATACATGAAAATAATCTCCGTTATCCACCCATTTTCTATCTGATTGATCAGTACAGGGACAATGGGGAGGCAGAGCCTATCCCAGCAAGCAATGGGTGAAGGCAGGATACACCCTGGACAGGACACTAGTCCATCGCAGGGCACACAGACACGCACACACTCGGACCAGGGCCAGGTTTTCCTGGAGTTAATTAACCTGCCAGTCGATATATCTTTGGTCTGTGAGAGGAACCCCATGCAAATACAGGGAGAACATACAAACGCCCCAGAGACGGCACCCCAGTGCTAACCACTGCACCGGCCTCAATTCTTTTACGTTCTCTTTAAATCTTAGAAAGCAACACCTTGAACAGTGTGGTGTCGGAGGCCTTCATCCGCTTCTTCCTGGAGACCATCGGACACTATTCCCTCTTCCTCACCCAGAACGAGAGAGGGGAGCGGGTGTTTCAGAGGGAGGCCTTCCGGAAGTCTGTGGCTTCCAAGAGTATCCGTCGCTTCCTGGGAGTCTTCATGGAGTCCCAGATGTTTGCTGGGTTCATCCAGGACCGGGAGCTGAGGAAATGCAGGGCCAAAGGTACAGTAGCTCCTATCACTGCAGGAGGTGCCTTCAGTATGATGACATGGTAAACTGAGACTCCTGCTTATTTGTTATTAAAAACCTACCTGGCGCTGTTCATAAGAGGTGTTAATTACAGAGGCATTCCTAAAATCCTTGTTTTAATTTATGTGCTGAAGCCGTTTCTCATTTCTCTTCTTGATCTGCTGTGTTGGTGTAGAAAGGTTTTTGCAAAAAAAAAAACAAGGTTCCCCTCCTGTACACAGCTCACTTTGGGATGGAAAAGCACCATGAAATCCCAGGAGCGACTAATTTGTATAAAAACATTGTAAGAAATTACACCTTGTCATATGGTAGTTGCCATGTTGTTTTTTTCCCTCAAAGGTAGTTTGTCGATCTGGAAAATACCAGGGTAGAAGATGTTATTGATAATGACAAACCTTGCTAGTTTCTTGGTTTGATTTCCTTTTCCACCACTTTCTCTGTCTACTGGGGTCGCAAAAATATTTATCTTAAAAAGGATTTTAGTGCCCCCTTATGGTATATTGGAACACTATCAGCTTTACTGACAGCAGTGTTTTAGAGTAGTGGTTCCTATGTGAAGGTTTATGGCAGAATATTAGGGAGTTAGCACTGTTTCATTAACAATATTAAAACCAACATTTTTTGTTATTCGGTGACATTAAATATATACCCATCAGATTAAAAAAAAAACCTTCACCACATATTTTTTTAATCTTCCAATATTGAGTGGTAGAGAACATTTTAATAGGATTCAGCTGTGCATCATTGGTGGAAAATGGCAGTTTTGAACATGTGGTTTCTTTTTTAACCATATTTCATTCCACCTCTATAAAACAAGTACTCTGAAAAAGAAATACACGTTTAATGCACATTTTTACATTTAACTGATGGAATATGATTTTGTTCTTAAAGACTATAGGCCATTGTGCTTTTGTGTATGTGCAGAAGTTCAGTGCTCAAGGCTTTTATTACCATCAACAATTTACTTCCACATTTGTCAACTGCCATTGCTGTCTTCTGCAGTCTTTGTTACTCCAGTTGTTCATGATGAATAGCCCACACGAAAAGCCATGCAAGATTGCTGTTTTAGGATGACCATGTTCTGAAACTAAAAAGCATCTTATTCAATCAACCCTGAAGGCCCGTTTTCTAAGGGCGAATTAAACACTTAACTATGGCATATATTAACTAATAGTCTATCATGAATCACAGATTTACATTTCTTTTGAGAAATTTCTTTTGACCACTGAACTCTTTTCTGTTGACACTTTACAACTCTATAGCAGAACCAGGCAGCAATTAGGGTTCTGTACAAATTTTGGATAAGACACTGCTGGCGTGCTCATGAGCACGGTAGTATATCAAGCAGACTGAATATGTGAAACGTATAGTAAGAGCTTCTAGATGTTAATACGCTTTTATAAAAAAACTGACACTTGTATTAACCAGTGAACACTGCATGTGAAAATGAACAATGCAGTAAAAAGTATTAGCCCTGCTTTACCCAGAAATGTGAATTGCATGTATGCAGATGTTATTGTGAAGACCGATTTTTTATTTCCCTACCAGGTCTCTTTGAACAGAGGGTAGAGCAGTATTTAGAAGAGCTGCCCGACACTGAGCAGAGTGGTGTGAATAAATTTCTGAAAGGACTTGGTGAGTATTATTGCACTATAGGGACATGCATCTAACAGCACTTTCTCAGTATTATGGCTGCTTTAGATGGAAAGACGAAAACAGAGCAGCGTCACAGGAAGCTGTTGTGGTAGTAAGGGTCACATATGCCAAGCTGTTCTCAAGGACAGAACACAGTGATGGAAATATTTATGCAAAACTTATTCCAGCTTTCAAGTTCTATTAGAATACAAGGATACAAATTTAACTCAATACATCTCATTCTAAATATCAAGAAAGCTGATACAATATACAAAGATTTCCCATAAATATTAATCTTCAGAATAGTCCTGAATGACACTCAAGATTTTATTTACAGGAGGTCAAATCAATAATTTAAACTTACAGTCTGCTTAGTGTCATTCTCCTTGTGCATATTTTAAGATGACTCCAATGCATTTTATTTTTCAGGAAGTAAAATGAAGTTCCTTCACAAGAAGAACTAAAGAAGCCACATTCTACTGTACTTTTGAACCAAATGTCAAGACCAAGGAGCCTTGTACAAATGTCTATTGCAAAGCGTGCACATTTGAAAACTTAAATTTATTCAAAAATCAATTTCTTGTACAGCAAAGTTTTCAAGCTGCAAGACATTATGTAAATAGTTCACTGTAAGCTGGCTGCCATACTATTTTAAATGATTTTACTTAGGCCTGTGGTAATTATTTTGTATATGACCGAATAAAACAGGTGCTCGTTATAATAGGATGAGTTGGTAGTGTATGCATGGATGGTACAATTAAATGTGCATTTGACTGTTGCAGAATAACCACTGATTTAACAGAATGCTTGAGGAGAATCCAGTCTGTTCAGTGAAAATGAAACAAATGAGCGCAAGCCTACATGCTATATTATTGCTTTATTAGTTTGAGAAGCTTTCCTCATCACAAACGAGGTACTCTGCAAGTCAGAAATCCCCCTGTAATTTCAATAGCTATCAGTCAGTAAACCGTTTTGTACATGTAATGCACTACTTAAAACATATGAAGAAAATTATCTGCTATTTGTCTCATGTCTGATCAATTTTACAACTGGTAACTGTCAAATATGTAAAATTTACAGAAAATAAAGTATGTGTAAGAATAATTGTATTGTAGCTCAGTATTAGTTGTTTGATGCACTCACTGGTCTACAGTGCGGACAATATGAAACCTGCTGACCACTTATGAATAATTAAGTTATAAAATACCCTGCTTTTTCAAAAATTATATCAAATTCCAGATGGTGTTTGAAGGAGAAAATATGATATAGCACTGAGATAAAAGTGAACACTTGAGTCTAACAAATGCCAAACCACTTCAACATCCTCAACCCTTGTGCTTAGCTCTAAATTAAAAAAAAGAAAGGACACAGACAACTTTTACAGAACATTTTATTCTTGCAAAAGATGGTAAAAAGCACTTATGCCATCAGTACACAAGCTCCACCTGCTCCCTTGATTTTTTCTTCAGCCTTTCTGCTAAAGAACTTGGCCTTCACAATGACAGGTTGCTTAGGGAGTTTGCCTTTGCCCAACACTTTGAAGTAGCCCTGACAAAAAAATAAATAAACCGCCATTAAAAAAAAAAAATACAATAACGCGGTCAACTTTTAGTTTCTCTCTATAAAGATTTTACTTTGGAGCTGTTTATTGGAGAAAACCGGAAATCACACACAGTTTTTGAAATTACGTTTCAGCAATACTTGTTTGCATTTGTAAAAAGCGTCAGTAACTGCCAGAACATATGATCATATATTTATCAAATTTGGCCAGTGATCATTTCATGCAGAAAATGGTTTACATCACTTGTGACAGTAGCTATAAACACGTTTTTGGCTAACTCGATCAGCAAATGAGTATATGATACAATGTGTATCACTGAATTAAGTATGTATTGTTCCTTTAAAACACTTGAAAATCCTTTGATACCGTTATATTAGACAGCAGACCTAACACTAAACAATTCCACCATTATGTCAATACAAATCTAGTAAATCTGTAAAATAGGTAATGACATTTAAATCACAATTTCTTAACACCTGAAACAATCATTTTTACCACATATGAAGGCAATTTAAGCAAATGACTTGCACATGTTCTGTAGCTCTCAAGAACCACAGGTAGCCACTCTTAAACGAACCAATTCACACACTTAAATCGATAAAACCCCACGTTCCAAACCATTATTTGTTGATAATTTAATGGTGACTTAAGACCTGCTGAACTGTGGCTCTCCAGGGGCTAGGGTGGCCACCTCAGGGTATACAGAAAAGTCAACTTCTGCATCCGATATTAAATGAGACCAGTAATCATTTTCCAAGACCAGTAGTTAACTATAACAACTGCAGGACTAAATCCTAGCCTTGGTACTTGAAGCAATTAGTACCTATTACCACTAGCCGACAAGTTACACCCCACCCAATACTTCAGGTAAATGTACTTCCTTTGAGGTGCACTTGAAAATGCCACTATGCCATTAACAGGTCTGATGCAGGAGTTTGAAAGAATAGACCCAACGAATCACAGACAATGTATTGGATGGATATGGATAATAGTTGTATTTTGGATTTTTAACAGCAGCAACAGTCGGTGCAAGCAAAGCAAGAAATAAAGTGTTCATCACAGTGAAGATACGAACAGCTCAGTCTAATATGTCCATTGTCACAGAGGGACAATCACTGGTCTTTGTTTAAAGTCTGAAAGTATTGCAAAAGTCCTGCACTAATATCTTTTTTCTGAAAGTACTTGGTTAGTAGTGAAATGTATTAAATATACCTGCTGCAGGGCTGGTTAAAATAGCACCAGCACATGATTTATTCCTGGGGTCTGGGAAAGCAGTTGTAAAACTTATACATTTACATCTTTGGTTCTGCACAGTCCTGACACCATTGATTGAAAATATTTTGTTCAGTGCAGTTCTGCCTTTTACAGGTGATTCTTGTGCACTCAATTTTAACAATTTTTAGCACAATCATTAAGAAGCCCAATTCAAATTTTAAAGCATGGTCTAAAAAAAAAGATATATAATCAGTGGCTTTATCAGTGGAGTGACAAGTAAAATGATAAAAAGCTATATTCAACCACAAAACATGGAGCTGAAGTACTCATGCATTTTACATCTTGTTAAACACAGAATGACAAAAGGCTATGCTGCATGAACCTTAAACAGCTAAAAGGGAGGCCTATTATTAAATTTGTTTTACAGTAAGCTTATAAGAGCTTCATAATAGATTTTTGCCATTAAGGGAAGTATTTATCCCACAAAAGAAAAGGCATGTTTTTATAATAATAGCAAGAAAGCGATCCATAATTGTTAATAAATCGTGGGTGCAAATTTTACTCAGTGATTACTGTATCATGATAGTAAATGGCAAATTTTAAATATTAGTATCCTGAAAATGTGATGGTACAGTAAAAAAAAAACGTCTCAAGAGGGGGTGTAACATGAATGCACATAAAACAAAAAGTTTGCCTACATTAAAATAACTGCAGGGACTCAAGTTATATATCCCAGCTTTTGGATTTTACTTAATACTGCTGTGCAGCAACCAGGATTACAGTTTATTACTTCTGTGCTAACAGCATCCACACAGATGATTACAATTCCACATATCCAAGACCAGTTACAGTTGTAAATAAAATGTCTTTACAACTCCTTTCAAGCTCTTGCAGTCTAGCTCAGGCAAAAGTCAACATTGTCAGTGTGGACTGTTTAACTACACCGTAGAAGTAATTCACAAATCCCTATCTAAAGAGTTCGAGTAACTAGACTGCTAAATTGTCCATTATTTTGATACAAACTGAAAAAAAATCAGCCTATTATTAAAAACTGATGTTAAACTTGAACAGAAAATGTACTCACAGCGCGGACAACATCTATGATGGGCGCAGGACCTTCTGGCTTCTTGGCATAGTTGAGTCTGGTCTGCTCACTGACCAATGTCCAGAGCTTGTCCAAGTTGATAGTTGGACAGAACATGGTGTTTCTTTTCAGATGGTAATGTCTCATACCCACCTTACCAAAGTAGCCTGGGTGGCTGAAATGAAAGAAGAATTTCTTGAAGTTTATGCAGTAGAGTGCAGTATTACAGGAAGCTGTAAGGAATGACAGCCACCGTGACTAGGGCAGTGATCACTCATTGATGTGCAATGCTCTTAAGAGGCAGCCAGCTAGTTTTCCCACAGAGCCAACTAGATCAATGTTGCACGTGTGCAAATCAGGACTAATGCTGAATTTCACTTGAACCTTTAAGGCTATACTTTGTTTTAGTGCAAAAAAGGAACTGCTAATGCTGTACAAGTTCTTCCTTTGATAGAAAAACAACTCCAAAGGTTTTTTTATATAATATTCATAGACCAGCAGAAATTACAAGTCCCAACATGTTTTTCAGCATATCTGTTGAATGTATACATGCTAAAAGTTAAATAGGATTGTCTTCTCGGACACATGCAATTATTCAGTTTTATACATTTTGAGAGATTGAGAGATATACCCCCACAAAAAAATATTTAGCTACAATGAAGAGTTCAATGTATAAAACCGTTGAGCCTAAAAAATATTCAGATAAAGGGTGTACAGAATGTACACCTTGGAGGTGGTCAAGGTTCAGTTTAGTGGAACACACTTCACATCTAGCGAACAGGGAAAACTGGCCAGCGTCCATCTCATTGCCATTAATGTCTTTTGACATGGCTTAGCAGTCTGAAACTCAGGTTACTTGTCATGTTCTACCAAAAGGACTCGTCTGTCCTGACAAAAGGATAATATAATTCTTTAGCTGAGTAGGCAACAGCACGAACTATTCCAAGTTAAAGTATTTCTCAACTGATGAAAAACTTCAGATGACCCACATACTATGTACCATAACTATAGCACATGAAGCAGAAGCTACAGGAAAACATCTCAACAGTTAACCTGCAAATAATATTTGCTTACAAATTCATTGTGTCTCATTTATTCTAGTACATGTATATAGTATAAATGTATTCTAGTACATGTATAGAATACATCTAGTGTATTCTAATATAACAGCTAACTGTGCACACTGTTAGACAATGAGCTGTAATTCCATAGGCCATGATTAATACTGATTTTAGACTACCTCAACTCATTTCAGGAGTTTATGAACAAGTTTCAGTGGCGTTTACTTACTATTTGTCGAAGTTGATTCTGTGGTGATGCATACCACCAGCATTACCACGACCTCCAGGATGCTTTCTGTGCTTGCCTGTCCCAGACAAGAACACACCACGATCAGCAACACAGAGGCCAATCAATCCGGACATCTCCCTATGTACGACCCGGCAAGCCCAGGGCAGCCCTTCAGACAGTTCACTCACCGATACGGCCGTGGCCGTGGCTGACGTGCCCTCGGAGCTTTCTGGTCTTCCTAGTTCTGGTCGGCTGCAGATGGAAGTTAACATGTTTTCAATCGGGGAAGAAACTAGCACCTTTTACTAACGCTGTGACTACCCGAAGGAGAGAACGCATCACATCCTGAACCTGATCACCAGTATAAGAACATAACAGCGGCTTCCGAGCTTGATGAGCGATTCAACGGCATGATGCATCAACCGCACACGGCCGGACTAGTGAACGACACCGCACTAGGAGCCGCAGAGCGACCTCGTATGCAATGTAAGAGTCCAGATTTTTTACATCAATAACAGCCCATCTTACACCAGGGGGCCTTTTACCAGGCCCCGCAGAAACCGCCGGTATGCGAATCTAGCAAGTAGGACGGAAACTGTAAAAACCTTCCCGGCGCACAGCTACTGCAAGACGGGCCGACAGTCTCGGAGCCCATCAGAGCCTCCTGCTCGATACTGCCCGAGCCCTTCAGAAGACACCCCGACAACTACCTAGACACACACGGCTCAAAACAAGACACTCCGTCCGCTTCTGCAGCACACATCCAATAGCCTGACGGAGATCGAAAACATTCCAGTAATAATCGTCAGTTTAATTCAAACACTCAACTGAGCCGCATCCGCTAAATACCACCTTCCATAGAAGGCCCCAAGACATTTTGGGACACGACTATAGCCAAAGGAGAAGTCATCTTATGTTTGATGGCAAGATATTTTTCCCCCAATTCGGTTTAAGCAATGCCAATAAACCTCTTTTATGTAACATATCTTAGTCAGTCTAACATCATTTGAACCTAAAAGACGGGATGGTTTGTGATTTAATTCAACACTTCCAGCGGACCAAGGCGTACATGTAACCTACCATCTTGGAGGGTGACGCAAAGAGGAGAGAGAATTGCAACTCTCGCGACTATATGCGAGATTTTGTGGCTCAAAACTGTCGGGCGTCGCAAGTTACAGCGACACCTGCTGGAGCGGAGAGCAAAGTGAATGAGGGACGCAAAAGGCAGACTTGGGAGGCTTTGTGCAGTATGAAACAGTTCTGCCTTCGGCTAGGTGCATGACTATACTGTAACTGTTCGGTTTATTGAGCAAATATTTGCACATCATACTATTTTTGTTTAAATAAAAAAATGCGTTAGCTAAATGTTAATGTTAAATGTGGGGAGGTTTTGTATTTAATTTAATTATTATTTAATATAAAAATTCTCAGCACTATTTACACATTTCAGATAACTAATTATTGTGATTTAAATTATAAAAAGTAAAAGTTGTGAAGAGAGAACGTGAAAACGTATTTTTCAAATAAAAGTATAGACTTGGACAAGACATTTTTCAAAAGTTGATTTTCTTTCATTCAAAATTAGGTTTCAAGATTTTAAATTGCGTAACTTGCATATCAAGGGTCGGGAGATCAATAACACACCGTTTTACACCATGAAGTAATAATTCACCGAGAAATAAAAAAATGCGCTTGAAAATATTTCTGTAGAAAAGCGGTGAAGAATATTGCACAACCAGGATAATGGTTATGTAACTCAAAAAGTCGAGGGTTTGGTTGAGTTAATGTTACATCATTTTCTTAGCAGCTTAATTAGAACGCGCCTCATGGGGTCATTGGTTTATAACGAGTGTAGGTATGACCCAGAAAAAGGATAGACTACAGAAGAAAAAAGGAGTTTTGAGATGAAAATCTTATTTTACATAATATTATTCACACAGAAGACTAGTGCTAAACGGCGCTAAAGATGAGTTACATAGTACGTTGTCTTCAAGAATGAAGTTATGCTAAGAAAATCTGAACCATATTTTGCTGAGCTTTGACGCTCACATAGTTTTATGATACGATTTTCCTTACCAACATTGATTTGAAAACGGATTTTAATTGCGGGCTGTCCTTAGTGAAAGCTTATGCAAAGAACTACTATAATTCAAGCATTGTTGTATAACATCTTAGCTCCTCTGCAGTAATTGTTATTTTTAAGCATCATGAAAAAAAAAACACTCGTTAGGTTTGATCATATTGTCACATCTGCTGCCAGATTCATACAGTAGGTCTCAGAACTTGTCACATTCTCCTCGACACCCGCCTATGAAACATCGCTTCTACCTGCACTAACAGATGGGTGTATATCATTACAATATGGAGGTGTATTATTACAATACAATGTAACACTGTCCTCTCAGTTATATCTTAAACCAAAGCAGCATAAAAATTAAGGTAAACAGCAATGTAATCATGCACAGAATTTCAGGTGTTGTGATAGAGTGTTTTATGGTGCAGGCTTTTGCTGAAGCTATGCTGAAATACACAACATATTCCACGCCACAGGTCTGACTATGCAAATGTATCCAAAATAAGGTACCAAACCTGAAATGTCCACCACATGGTGCTGATGATCCAGGTAGTAAAATCTGAAATGAACTGAATTACAAAAATATCTACAGAAATCAAGCCAGTCCCATGCAAGGGCTATGTATTTGGTGTATCTGTATAATTTTCTTTTCAAGCTACAGTACAGTGTTCTGCAAAGTAGACTCAGTTTCGTAAAACATTAGTTTATCTCTAAACGTTTCCAGTTAAAGGTCACCCATACACAACGTGCCGTTGGTGGGCTGTTAGGTTAAAGCAGATACAGGTTAGACCTGAGAGGATTCTGATCAGATTTTACTTCAGAAAAGGGTGACAAGTTACATTTATCTCTTGGCCATTACAGAGAGAAAGTCTGAGGCTCCCTTGAATAACGGACAGTTGTACAGCACGTGCTAAGGAGTGGCACGATGAAAGTAAACCTGGCAAAGGCAGGAGATGACATCTGTACAGGGGCTACATCAGCTCGCAATTATTTATAGAGCAGCCAGAGTGGCTTCTGACTAATTTGCATTCTCACAGGAAACTGAAAGCTGAGTTTCTCAGCTGGCTGCTTCACAGCCCCAATCCCTCTTTAAACGTAAAGCATTTTACAGTGTCCTCTGCTGCAGTCATGTGTTTTCTATTGAAACCACAATCAAATAGAACGCGCCTAGAAGAAAATGATCTTTCTTTGCAGTGATAGCCAGAAGACAATTTTAGTTTCTCAAAAAATGAACTGAGTTTCAGATGGGGTGGTGCTTTTGAAGGTCTATGACTGGAGCTTGAGTGATGTGAGTAGACTGCTGTTTAAAATGGTTTATTTGTTTCTTGTGCTATCCTGGTTCCTGTGCATTGAATTTTGTATTGCCTAGATTCATTTTGGAGAAAGTAGAAGGATGTTCTGTAATGCTTTTCAATGACAACAGCTTATATTAATAAAATAATTAGTAATTTTGTGCACATTAACTGAAGCATTATAATAATGCTTTTGAAACTCTTAGAGAGCTGTTATTTGATGTTACAAGGGTGCCATTTCAAGGGAGCAAACTACATGCTACTTATTTATTACAGTGAAATCTCTGGAGTGGTGTCCCTAATGTATGCCACATACTGTACGAGTACGCCGTGCTACAGAAAGTGCCATTTCTTTAACAGTAACAGGCAACAATTTATTTTTAAAGTTACTCAGCAGAGGCCCTGGAATTAAGGTAAGTGAAGAAGCCAATCATAAAAAAATGTGGAACACTTATCTAGTTAGTTGTTGGGATGTAGACATTTTTTTCTTTGGTTTTGTTTGTACTTTGGAAAATGACATTGCTGTTGTTAATCTGCCTGCAGTATACGGAGGCAGATTAGCAATCATCATTTTTATTAGTCTAGTTATCATTTTTATTTAATCAGGATTAGGAGGCAGATTAACAAGTATCATTATCATTTCTATATCAAGCCTAATGTCAGACTGGAGCAGGTTTTGTGGCTTTAGTTCTGATTTCTCTTTTTCTTGTGCTTGAGAGCTTTTTATCTGGGCAGTATTTATGCACCTTTCCTCATTTTGAAACATTTGCATGTTTTTTAAAATCATGAATAACTGGATCACTGGATCTTAATATTAACAAAGCCCGCTCACTCCCTGACCCTGCTGACATTCTCCAGTGTGAGTGTATCTGAAGGGGCCTGTTCCTTTCTGCATGAGGCTCGTACAGTCTTGTGCACGCCTTCGTTGCTTCCGAACGTTTAAATATAGTTCATTTGGCCTTTGCTTCCATTTCTGGAAAGGCTTTAGGGGATCTATTGTCCTAGAAAAAAATTAATTATCTTTTGTTTCTAGCTCCAAATTAGAATGAAGGGGCTTCTTTTTAAACAGATAGATTTCATAGGTTATAGTAGACCCTAATATTTGCATCTGAAATTCTTAGTAAGGTCAAAGTCTGCTTAACTCCATAAAAGATAAAGCACTTATTTATTATTCTGATGATTCTGTCTCTGCTACAGGTCAACCCATATGTTTTGCCACTAGCTCTGCTGCATTTCCCATCCCACAGTAGGGGACACCCTGTAAGATATGAACTTTTCCAGATCTTGAAAGACTTTCTGGGCAAAAGTATCGACATGGACAAGGTAAGGATGTCTTCAAACATACTAGTTAATGTTCAGGTGTCCAATTTAATGTTTTATTTGAAAGAGGCTGTTTTATTTATAAATTGCTGTACTACCAGTAGTAGCTGTGTTCTTCCAGTATTCAAAAGTAGCACAGACTACAGGTACAGGAGAGTTGCATTCATCCAGTAAGTCTAACTCTCCTGTAAATTAAATTGTTTTTACATGTTTTCTTTTAAGACAGTATAGAGGCTTGAGAGGTGAGTGGCATCAGTGTGTGGACTGCAAAGAAACAAGCAGAGGTGATTACAAGCGGTATTTGGACAGTATAATGGAGTATGACAATTAGATTTGCAACTTACACAAAAATTCTTTGTTGTGTTCTGCCCTGAATAATTATGGGCAATAGTTTTCTTGGAAGTCATATTAATTCTGTATGTCAGTAAACTCTTCGTTGTAAAATTAATGTACTTAATATCAGCAGTACTTTTTCAAGACCTACAGATAATGTTTTGTTTCCTGATAGATATTTACAGTATTGACAGTGTAAAAATCACAAACCTCTTTTCAATTGTTATTTTTAATTGCTCAGTATTAGACAGTTCCACTGAGATAATACGACATCTAAATCAACAGGATCAGTTAGCAATTAGCATACAAACTTGCATTTATTACAAATGTGATCTAGCATGTCATAGGCTCCAAAGGTTGATTTAGACATGTTTTCACAGTCGTCTCACAAATTCAACAGATGCCGAGCCTTATTCTTCTACACAGAACTTTAACAATCTGATTGCATCTCTTAAGGTTCTAAGAGTGGCTTTGTGGCAGGAAGTAATTGCAGATTTTGCATCAGCAGATCTAGCTTTGTACACAAGCTGGTTTCTTGCTGCTTGATGTCCAGTGGCATCTCACAGCTTTATTATTTTATCTGCTATTATCAGACCAAAAGGTGTTTGCTTTTTAAATGAAATGCAGAAAATGGGGAAGTGAAGGTGCTAGTGAGATGTTGAGGTATATACAGTAAAGTGCTGAAGGTACTGTATATACACTAACAGTAAACACTAGGTGTATATCAGTACAGTTTAGACAAAAACAGGATTGCACCTACCACAGAACAGGTCATCTTTTTGTTAAACAAGCATATATCTTAGCAGCACTAAAATTAATAAGTGGTGGACAACGACCCTGGAGAAACGTTAAAGCACTTATACCCATTGCCGGGAACAGAAATTCAGATCTATATGTCCTTAACACATGCTGTGAAATACACCTGTTGTTGCAACTGTTGTTACATAAGAACTCACATTTTATTTCAATCAGGACTTACATTGCTTCTTCTATATATAGTCATAGTTATATTTTCACAACTCTGTTCCCCAAAAACAAGATCAGTGGGTTTGTAGGACTGTCTGAATTACTGCATGTCCTGTTACATGTTACCTAACACCTGTTACCTAACCATGTCCTGGTACCTAATCAGTGTTCCCTCTAATTTTTAATTGCCTGTGTGTGCAAATATTTCAAGTTGTGCAATTTTTTTTCCCTCAGTGACAAAAACTTGTGCGCACTAAATTGAGTGTATGTAAGATTGTAAACCTAAAATTATTTTTTGTTAATATAGTCATTCTCATAGAAGCATAGATCCAAAAGACCAGGACAGTGATTCAGCGAGCCCAGTCAGAGAGAGTGTGGAGCGAGCATGAGCTGTGTGTGTGCACACAACGGGCACCTTGTACCTAACATCTGCTTGAAAAGCTTGGACATGTGAAAAATTAATGCAGTTAACATACCCAGTTGTACACCCTAAAAGAGTACCATTGTTTTTACATGGGTTGCAAATTTAGACATTTGCTTTTTATCAAACATTTAGCCGATAGAGTGTAAAGCTCTGGGCTCCAGAATAGATGATTGTGGTTAAGATGAAACTGAATAAGGTGCTTTACCCAACCTGTAACCTCAGGATAAAAGAGTCAGACAAGTGAGTGAATAACATAAATTCTAGAGAACAGGAGGGAGTTATTTCTTGTTGTGTTATGTGTGCAGATGTGTGCAGGTGAACACCTTAAAATCTTCAATATTCCAGAAGGAAGCAAGATCATTTTCACCGGCCAGTGTATTTGTTCACAATTTTTTCAACTATTTTCTGCAGCTCTGTACCGATTGTCAAGAACAGAGAGAAGCTCAGGGCCTCTGCACTTTCTGCAATAAGTGGTTATGTTTTCGGTGTACTGATATACACCAGCACAGAAATACCACTTCACTCTTCATATCCGAAGCAGAGAAGATGCCTTCTCATGCTGGTAAGTTTCTTTCATATGCTTAGCATCCACAAAGAGCTGAACGTTTTAATATTACACTGCTGCTCTGCTGTACTTGTTCTGAAAAAATGTTGCTCTCCTTTTGATTCATGTAACATTCTGCCACACATTTATTTATTAAGGCAAATTATACTTGGAGACTTTTGACATGTCAAAATTAAGATCATGAAATATCATAAGGCTGTACAAAAGGACTGGCAGTCGTTATGTACAGTAATAATGTGCAATAAACGTTAAATAGAGAATATTACTGTAACTTCCCTGGTTTGATTGGGTTACCTTGATAACAATGACACATGTTGATGGAAATAGGTTAGTTTCTCCTATTATGTGGTAGTGATGATATCCAACAAGCTGCACAAAGACTCATCGCTACATCTGAACCTCTGGTGAATAAGCACAAACCAAACTAGCCTGCACACTTTGATTTAAGTATCTACACCCTTTCCCGTCTACAGGTTCCTGCTTTGAGTGCATTTGAGGTACTGCAGGAATTTGCCACAGTGGTATCACTTTACAGTCTTATCGTTTTAAGAACAGAAGTGAAAACAGAAACCAAGTCAACAGGATGTGGCCAATGAATAATCTGCAGGCTAGATGCCTGGCACTTCAGCAGTGGAGATTGTGGTCTGTTTCATACACACAGTAAAGACCACTCCTGGATTCAGAACGTTTTACAGTAATCTTTTCTAGCACGATTCGTCTGCACATGAATACCCCTTTCCTCCACTAGTCAGCTAAAACTGACAATTGGCAAATTTATCTTTAAATAACTCATTTTCCTAGCTGTATATATTATGTAAATATCTTTTTTCTGAGGTTTCAGTTTCCAAAGTACCATGACCCCTACCTCTTTGTGTATTCTACTAATTTTATATTTGTAACGGATATCACCTGTCCCTTATCAGAGATCTGCCTGTTCCTGGTTAGGGTTGTGGCAATAAAATACCTTAAATTACAAAAACTGTTTTCTAAAGTCCTCTAAAAAGTAATTGTAAGAAAACCTTCTGCAAGTGGTGTAGAGTTCTGACAACCAGTTTTATAATAATAGATCAGAATTTTCTTGTTGTTGAGCCTTGCTTATTATAACAGCTAATTATCCACAGGATAATTACAATAATATACTTACTAGAAATACACAAATGACAACGTTAAACTCAGTAAAACGATAAATACATACAAACTGTCTCGTTTAGATTCTATTAAGTTGAACATAGACAAAGACTACAATAAAATGCAGCTCAGGTATACTGTATTTTTATGTGGACTTAAAATATGTTGTCATGTAAATGTTTCAGGATATAATTGCAGGGTATAACAAGATATAATAATCTTAATGAGGGCACAGTGAAGATTTACTGTACTTATATTCTTAATAAATGGATTTTTCATTTACTGTGCAATGTTTCAGGTGTATGTATTGCCCTTTTCCATGTAGAAAACAAGTCCGTGGGTTCTCTCTCTCTCTATTTTAATTGTGTATTAAGTCAGTTTTAAATATTCATTTCTTTAAGGTCCTAATTTCCAATCCAAAGGATTCCTGTTCTGCCACTTTCATAATCAGGAGCTGCTGGATTTGTTTTGTGAAACATGTGACATGCTCACCTGCAAAAGCTGCCATTTCTCAGCACACAAAGATCACAGGTAAATGATCTGGTGCTGCAGGGATTTGTCTGACTGGGTTGATGGAGTCACGAGATAATTCCCAGGTTTAGCAGCCACAGTAGATAAGTTGTTACATGGTCGCCTGTTTGTTGTTGATCTCTCATTTTGTAATTCTATTTTTGTTATGACGTGCAAAAAATATATTTGGTGCAGCTTCCCTCCTTATTTCTTTCTTTAGGTTAATCCTTGTTGGCAAAGCACTTCATAATCAGCAGTGGCTCTTTGAGAGCTTGATGGCACAACTGGATGACAAGCGATCTGTTGTAGAGAACTCTGCAAAGCAAATAGAAGCCAGGTAAAGAAGTGTGATTTGTGTGTTGCACCTCCTATGTGTAAAAATGGACTTGAAGACTTAATTACTTGTTCTGTTCATGGAAAAAAATATTTTATTTTATTGGAATTACAAGGGAAAGGCATATGGACTGAAAAGGAAATCTTCTCATTTATTTTTTTTAAACGGTGAGAAACCAAAGTTTTTTTAAAACATAAGCACTAGTTGCAGACATGTTTCACTGTTTTACATGCCACTGCCTAGTCTGCAATATGTTCTGATGAAGCAGAAACGTTGTAGTTCACAAAATGTAAACTACTCATCTGCCTGAGTACACACATTTACACAAGGAAAGGGTAAAATATCCAGGATCAGGAGCTAGCTTACTTATGCAATTCATAAAACCTGAAAAGAATAAGGCTGCTTTCAATGGGAATCTGGCTTTTTCGATGAGGATACCTTCTATGGATTCTATAAATTGCTGGTTTGAATCCCAGCTGTCCAGAAATAATGGATTCAAACAGTATAAAAGCAGCACTCCTAGGCTGTTTCCACCCACACATGCTCTCATTGAGTCCTACAGTCCTGACACAGTCTGAGCCGTGACGAGCACGCAGCTAGCTGAGTGAACACAGGAGTGGTCAGGGGTTCTCTCACGACAGAGAGCTTTTGCTTCTTGTGTGTCTTCATTGCCAGTGAAAGTTCCACCTCTCCCTTTAACTGATTTACATTTTGCTGTGGTGTGAAATGATGTAAGGCTCTGATGATGCACATGGCTGCATTCCAAATGTGGAGAAATACAAAGGAAATAATTTTGTTCTTCTATTTTTAAAAAAGGGAAATTAAACAGAGCTGTTAGTGTAAACATTTTACATTTCCATTATAATTAATTGGGCACATTTTGAAACCAGAGTAAGTTTTAAAAATGTAAATAATAGTATACTCATTTCTAAAACATTGACTAAACTGAATTGAAACTTTAAATTTCTTTAAAGTCTGTGTTCAGAAGAGATTAGATGAAAGTGACATTGTTACACGAAAATGAAAAGAAATTATTAAAATCTAATTTTTATTCCTTCATTTTAAGCAACTGTGTTTTGGTTAAATATTGTAACAATCGTATTGTCATTACCTCTGTGTTGCACAGGATACATGGCATAAAGATTGCACAAAAGAAGACAGAGAACCAGATTAAAATGGCAAAGATGATTATGATTAATGAACTGAACAAACGAGCCAGCCATTTAATAGAACAACTTGAGGTAATTATGCCACGAAAAAATCTAAAAGCATTAATTTGCGTAGAGGTTCATAAGCTACACAATCCTAAATTTGAATATTCTGTATCACAAATGAACTAGTCAGCCCTTCACGACAGCACTAAACAATACCTTCTCAAGTTCTGAACCTTCCGAACCCTGAACATGTTCATGAAGAGTTTAGTTCAATTTCAAAACATATTTTTTGTATGATTTCATGAAGCACAGTTTAACCTCACCTGCTTTTCGCTGACCAGTTGACCTAAATGTTCACATGAATGTCATTTTTCTGTTCCTGTGTTGACAGAAGATCACAAATGATTTACAGCAGAAAACTGTCAGCCAGCTGAATGGAGTGATAGATTTGTGTAGCCAGCTCAGCCATGTGCAGAACTTTGTGAACTGGGCGACGGTGAACCAGAGAAGGAGTCCTCTGCTCTTCAGCAAAGAACTGGTGGGTAATAATACTGACAGTAATTAATATCTGCTTGCATTTAGATAGAGCCTTTCACCCCAGAGTGCTTTGCTTATATGAGGGACCCACTTTATCCACCACTGAAGGGCAGTCCCACTACACAGCGGATGAGGTGGAGAAGGGAGACATTTCTTTACTAGTTCAGTTAAGGGGGGGGAATTTAGGGAGAACAAAAAGAGTAAAAACCAATGTGGAATTTGGCCAGGAGGCTGGGATTGACTGCCTACGCTTATGAACAATGCCATGAGATCTTTAATGACCAAGCAGTCAGGTCCTCAGTTTAATGCAGGGGTAGGGAATTCTAGTTCTTGAGGGCCTTAGGTCCTCTGGTCTTCCTTCCAGTCCTCATCTTCAGACATAACAGAACTACCCATTTGACTAAAAAGTCAAATCTGTGCTGGTTTAGATCTTAATCGTTTGCTGATACCTGCATAAAATTAAAAACTCCAGCCCTCAAGTAGCGGAGTTCACCATCGCTGTTTCTTAATACTTTCATATCACGATCCCTGGTTTAACATCTGATCTGTATGATAGCGCCTTCTACAACACCATGTCCCCTATCACTATTGTATCAATACTGGGTATTGGTTTACAAAACGTGGTCTGGAAGGAGAGCTCCACCTAACACCCTTGCATTAGCAACCTTGTTTTACTTCGAGGTCTCCCATCGTAATCCTGACCAGCCCCCAGCCTCACTTTGTTTCTGAGTTCTGACAAGGGAGATGGGAGCCTCCTGTGTCGTCCTGCCCTCTCTAACAGTACTGTATTCTGCTGGATAAATATTTGATGTCTCATAAAAGGAACAAAGGATAAAAAAAAACCACTCTCCATTCCTCCTCTTGGATGATTATGGATGATTGGGTTTTTTTTGGACAATTTGAACTTTAGTTTATACAGTGCTCTAATGAATAGCCTTCAACATGTACAGTATGAAGAGCCAAGCCAGGCTGCCAGATTTTTTGCTGTGTTTGTACCTATTCAGTTTTCTGCTTGGTATTTTGTGTCATCTGTATATTATCTATAATTCAAGGATGCCTGCATTAATATGGAAGAGCCCCATATCAAACAAATGCACTGTGTAATCTTACAATCTTATAATTGACCAAACAGGCAAGATGGGCAGAATGATCTCCTCTCATTTGTAACCATTCTTATATTCTAATAAAATCAGAGGAAAGAAATGTGGTATAAATAATGATATTACCAATGAATGAGTGATGATTCAATTATAGAAAAGACTCAATAAAAAGCTTATTTTATTCTTCTTGTTAAACTGTGGAATTCTGCATTTCTATTAGATTCATAACTTAGAGGTACCTTATAACACTATTCTATTTATTATTAAAAACATTAAAGTACTAATTTCTGTGTGCCAACAGTATGTACTGTTCAAGTATGAAGGTATGTCCTATAGCTAGTTTAGGTCATTGGCAACACAGCTACTGTACCTGAGCCACTTTTCAAGGCCAAGTGATGAAATGGAGTGTCCTTGGGAAATCTGTATCACTGTCACTGTTGGAATGACCCACTTGTTTTCAGATTACATTTCAGATGCAACGCCTGCTTGAATCTCAGCTTCCCCCTGACATTGGCCCACCTGTTAAGATTAAATTCAACTGGGACGCCAGTTTCTGGACCAAGCAGATCTCCACTTTAGGTACAGTAGATGTCAATTGCATTGCTCACTAATCTTGTTAAGGTTGCTCAGAGTCTGAACAATAAATATACATTAATTATCCACATTATTATTGGATTTCTAAACACCAGATGTTTGGAAATAAATTGCTGAAAGTGAAGTGAACTGGCTGTCACCTCCATCCCTTAGTGCTGCTTGGCTTAAAGGACATTATTAGCTTTGACATATGACAGTTTCTGACTGCTGGTAAATTCTGTTTCAATCTGCTGTACGTACTTGACATTGGGGTTCTGTGCAAATCAAAGGCATCTCATCTCAAACTTTAATTGAGTTGAGCTTTCATGACAGGAGCTTCATTTTTCCAGACAGGGTAGCAGTGCTGCTTCTGCGTCTTTTGACCAAAATCAAGTGTAGTGTAGGGTCACCTCAAATAAGCATTCATCCAGTATATCAAATAGTAGGGTGATGCAGTGGGTAGCATGGCTGTCTCTCGGCACTGGGGTCCTGGGTTCAATTCCAAACCTTCTTCGCAGGGGTTTCCTCCTGCAGTCCAAAAACATACTGGTAGGCTAATTGGTTTCTGGGAAAACTGGTCCTTGAGGTTAACATCGGAGTGCCTGCCCTGTGTTGGGCTGGTATCCCGTTGCAGGCTGGGATAGGCTCTGGCTCCCCTACAAACCTGACTTGGAAGAAGTGGTCAGAAAATGGATGGATATCAAGTAATAATGCGGGATCCTATAGTTTTCTTTCTTGGCGTTTCGTGTGTTTTTTCAGGCGAGCTGACGACAGAGGGAGGAAGCAGCCCTCACACCGAAGGTGGCGCCTCTCCAAGCGTTCTGAAGCCTCAGCCAATCACGTGCCCAGCCATGCCAGCCTCCCTGTGCCACCAGCCCCAAGACCAAAGCTGTGGCTTCCCCACCTGCCTTCAGTCCCGCGTGTGCTGTCCGCACTGCCTGAATTTTTCCCAGGCACCCAAGCAGCATGCCGACCTACAGAGCGAGCTCCTCGCAGGACAGAGCAGGGGGCCTTCTGCCACGCAGCAGTTCGGCGCCTTGGGACGAGGCAGAAAGCTCCGCCCGATCCGACCCTACCCTGATAAATCCTGGCGCCACGGTCACCAGGGCGCTGTTGGTCTGGAAACGCAGGCCTCGAGATGGCTTCTTGACAAGAAGCAGCTGGAGCTCAGCCCCTATCCCCTTAGCCTCACCCTGCCAAACCAAACTACTCCATCCCTGCAGCTGCCAATGCCGGGCCAATGGGTGCCCAAAAGCCCTCTGGCTTCAGCACCTCAGATGATCCACCTGCCTTCGCAGTCCCTGATGCAGCACAGGTACTTCCAGCAGTCTTTGTTGCCCAGCTCAGGCAGACCGCTGCAGGGGCGGGCAGTGGAGAATGGCTTGCGGATCTTGGCGCCCTGTCGATTAGAACCACTGCAACCACAGGAGGCCGAGCTGGACCTGCCGCTGCAGGGAGCTGAGCAAGCCAGAGCCGGGCCGACCAGTGACACGGTGAGGCAACAGCAGCGGCGGCAGATCTGTCTGCAGCAGCTCAGCACCTCACCAACAGCGGCTCATGGTCAGGACCACCCTGCACTGTGTCAGGCATCAGAATTAGAGCTGAAGCAGCAGACTGGGACGAGTAGCAGGATGAGTCAGTCACACGTGGTTGACCAAACCATTGTAAGTTTTACATACTGGGCTGTCTTTCACATGTATTTAGAATGACCACAATTTTCATACCTTGCGCTTACTGCTTGCTTCAAAGCTCCACATATTTAGGTACAATAACACAGTGCAGCAATGGAAAGGTGCTTTGCAAAACTGATTTTTGTAGAAGCTTCAGTGGTCAATCCCAGCTTCGTTTGAGGACAAAAGTTTTATGGACAGTATTTTAATCTCCTTTTTATATGCATGTACAACTTACTTTAGCTTATGGTACCACACAATGGCTATGATGTCACAGAGCTTGCTTGGCAGTTAAATAAAAAACACTTTTCCAAAGAAATAATAGCCAGGTATAATTTCCATACACACCTTTATTGACACGAGTTGCAGCCTCCAGACAGGAAATTATCTTTTCAGTTGCTGACGATAGCAATGAATGTGATACCACTTGTGTCTTAAGCCATGGTGTCACACTGGACGGATTAAATTAAGTCAATTTCTTTTAGAAGTCTTTGTAAACTAAAATCTAAATAACTTGTATATAAACAGAGTGCATAAAGCCAACAGCTGGTGTCAGCTTTCATCAACAGGTAAATTATGATGTAACAAAACAAACAAACCCCCCCTCCCACACCAAGACAGTAATCTTCCACAATGCTCTAGGAACTGAGGATACAAAGCAGCATACAGAACAATGCGATATTTTCAACAGATGAAAAGAGAGAATGTTTCCAGGTAAATGTGAATTCAAGTTAGGTGTTCATTACTGTTTACCTTTACTTAGTAACAGTGAGTTAAATGAGTGGGAAGCACTGGGGTGAAGCCATATATTTACTTATCCTCACATTAATGAGTTGCCCTGGGAATAGTTGAGCTCATGGTTAGATTTCATTTCTCAGAGCACATCCCTGCCTGTTACCTCGAATCACCGCATTTCTCATCCATCATCTGAGAAGTGGATACCTTTTCAGGGCTTTCCACTTTTAGTCTTATTCACGTTTCAACCACAGAAACCGCCACTGGACTCCTTAGGGAGGTATTATAGGTAAGGATTTTTAATTGCACAGTAATTAAAGGAAAACCGTGCATGTCAGCTGGGCCGCGTCTCCTCGCTGCTCCGTGCACAGATGTGGAAAGAGGCAAGCAGCGAATAAACATGCATCGCTTTTTATTTGTGAACAATTTATTGCTGGTAGTGCAGAACTGAGCTGCAGTGCTGGGGCGACCACTGCTACCTTTCTTAACAAATTTGTACATTGGACAAGCCGGCACCCCCAAAAAATGGGATTATCTGCTGTATTTAAAGTGATACAGCTTGTTCAAAGAAGCCTTAAGGGCCTTGCTTTAACATTTACATAATTGTTCTAATAAGTAAGGGTTTAATTTTAAATTTGCTAATTCATGCAAATCATTGGAAGAAGGTACATCAGTGTGAATTTCAAATGCTCTTTACCTATAGAATAGTGCCAGCATCTGATCTGCCTGTTTCTGTGTTATTTCAGTGTGTTTTTTAGTCTGCATTATTAAGATGATTTAAATCTAAATGTCTTTTGTAAGCTCTATCTGATCTCTTCTGACCCACTTTAATTCTGCATCTTTAATTTGCCTGCAGAGTGGGAAGTTAACTGTCTGATTCTCTCGCAGGGCTCTGCACCGCTCCGTGCCATTTCCATTGCTCCTGCCTTGCTGAAGATGTCTGAGCCGACCAACGGACTCCTGAGCAGCACACGCCGAACGCCCGACCCGAAAAGAGGGAAGAGGACACATCCCAGAGACTCTCCGTCAGAACCTGTGATGCCTTCCTCCAGGTCTGCAGCACACCTTCTCTCTGAACACCAGCCCCTAGGGGCTGCACATAGCTTAGCAACAAGACACAGGAACCATGGGAGCAAGGACTGCAAGGTAAGATTCAAGGCAACTGCTTCACAGCAGCAAAACAATCATGGCCACTGTTCCTCAAGTGGAAATGAGCTAGTGACCAGTGCAAGTCATGCTACAAGCACAGGTACAGACAGACGTTGAACAGAACAGCATTTGTATGTTTTTAGGATACTGTTCCACCCAAACTTAAAGACATTCCTAAAACAAATCAGTCAAGCATTTTATAATGAATAATCATTAAATTTCTAAAAATATGACTAAGGGCACAGCAGTGGTAGGTTGTTGTTCCAGGCAGCTGACAAAAGTTTCAGTGCCTGCCTTGCTTTATGTGTTTGCAATGGATTCAATGGAGGTAAGCCAGAAAAGAAATGCAATGAGTTAGGTACATTAATACAGCCTTTGTGCATGGCTGTGGTTTGCAGTGCATTGTTGTGCAAGTGATTCTCTTAGTTCTTGTTCTTGCAGTGTTGTCAAAGAAATGCCTTTACCCGTGCATAATTATGAGTTGACAAATGGAACAGCTATTGTTTCTTAGATATTTTGACTTTGTGTGGGTGTGTAGGCGGAGTAACACCTTTGTATTCTGAACAGCTCTGTAGCTAGTAACACCGCGTAGCTAATCTACTGTACTGTACTGAACTCTCTTGTATTACAACAATGTACAGTCCAAATAAAAGGTTGTTTTTATAACCCATTATAGTTTACATGTAGACAAACACTGACTCTGGTTTCTCAGGTAACAGATGTTTCCAGCTTCGTATGTTTTGGTTACAGCATGACGCAGTGGCTTTTATCTGGAATAATTACATCCATCTTGTTAGCAGTGTAAAAAGCACAACAAAATAAATGTTGTAGAGTGCTTATTTCCTGACTCTTTTACTCTGATTGATATATTCTAGTAACTTAACTATGCTCCTTATGGTGTCGTTTTATTTATTTATTTATTTATTTATTTATTTATTTATTAGATTAGACTTGTTTTAAAGGATTTATCAACAGGATATATATCAAATGCTTGGAGTGCTCTTCATTGCATTTGGCTTCAGAACATTTGTGTAAAATCTGTCCTATTTCATAGTAAGCCAAAGGAATTACCTTACCGAGGTCCTGACTCTCTGTGGTCATTAAAAATCCCAGGGCATTTCTCGAAAAGAGTAGGGGTGTAACCCCGGCGTCCTGGCCAAATTTCCCATTGGCCCTTACCAATCATGGCCTCCTAATAATCCCCATATATTAATTGGCTATATTACTCTGCTCTCCTCCCCACGGAGAGCTGATGTGTGGTGAGTGTTCTGGCGCACTATGGCTGCCGTTGCATCATCCAGGTGGGGCTGCACACTGGTGGTGGTGGAGGGGAGTCCCCATTACCTGTCAAGCGCTTTGAGTGGAGTGTCCAGAAAAGCGCTATATAAGTGTAAGCAATTATTATTATTATTATTAATTTTACATTTTCCTTGATGTCCCAAGGAATTATAATTGCAATTAACTAAATTAAATTTATTTCTAATATAGTTTATTAAAGGTATTTTACTGGTACCACACAACAAAGTTCTGTATGCATATATTAAACAGAAATGTAAGTTTTACTTTAAAAAGATCTTCAAGTGGGAAAGGAATGGGTAAATTTTATTTTGCAATAATTTCACCGGGGTGAATGCATTACGGTAGTGTGCCTTTGCCTTGATTGACAAGGTTACCTGTGGTTTTAACATGTTCATTGTGTCATCCGAAAATAGTCACATTGCCCTGTGTAGTAAAGAACAGTGAAGACATATTAAAGCCTTCAGAAAAAAATGTCAAATGTCAAATGGAACACAAAATAAATGTGTTTGAAAATATCACATAATAGTTCACAATGCTGAAGTCCCAGGAATGGACCACCACTGTGTTTGTAGTAACTGGCTGTTCGGTTATACGTTTGATTTAAAATGGACCCACGAGTGTATTCACTGCGCGTTTTCTTCTTGCTTCAGGACACGCGGTGTTATGATTCTTACCAAGGTTATTGTATTTTCAACGTTGTTTTCGCTGGCAGGGAGGCCTTATCCGACCCGGCGGAGGTGATGGAGTCGCAGACAGGAGCTCTCCTGCACAGCCCATGAATCTGTCCTTCAGCAGGGCAGCTATGAGCCCCCCCATCGTGCTCCTCACTCCTCTGACTGTCCTCAAGACAGAGCCAGGTGAGGCAGCGTCGCGCCCCGATTGAGTGTGTGGGCCATCATCAATAGTGCTTTCACTTTCACCGCCTGCCTCTGTGTCACTCCTGCTTTGGTTAATTTTCTCTTTAGTAACCTTAAAAAGATGCTGCCATTTATCATTACCTGTCCTGTGCATTTCATGTAAATACGTACGATATCAGACTTTATTTATGAGGCAGCACAAAATACTGGACCTGTTATTTGCGAGCTGTGGTCTCAAGCCATCAGCAGACAATGCTGTTATATCTTTATGTCCAGTATTGTATCCTAAGTGCTTTAGTTAATCCAGAGCGTCCCAGTTAGGGGGAGTCTCATACTCTCAGTTTCATTATCACTATAGAAACCCAGATAAGCTCCAGCGCTATCATCCACTTACATTCATGCAAAACGTTTAATATTTTTGAACTGTTGCGTTCGGGAGTGTGGAAATTTATGCATTATTAAGGTGACCTTGTCTGAAGGGGATAATGATACTGCAGCTATATGAGAAAGTAAAGTAAGAAAAAAACTTGCTTTGGAAAAAATGGCAATGAGTAAAATGGAGATAAAAAAGGGCTGTGTTATTGTTTACCCAGGTGTCGATTGCTTTTCACCCTTTCTTCTTCTTCACTAGGTCACAGCACTTACGAAGGAGATGATGCTAAAGGTGAACACTCTTCACAGAATACTGTCAGGTATAGTATACTGTGTGTGTGAGCCTTAATTGAAGGACAGGCACTTCTTTCATGTGAAAAACATATTGATTTGTGTCAGAGTTATACATACAGAAATGAGCAGTATACAGGGTGCTGAATTTAACTAATCTTCTGCCATTCCTTCTAAGTTTTGTAACTAAAAAGGGAAATTAGTAAACCTAGTGATAACTGCATGCAGGAAAAAAAAGGGTGTGAAATTCCTGTTTGCAAAAAATTATATCTGCAAAAATGCATGCATTGCACCAATGTTTGTGTATGGACACAACATTTATGAACTAAAAGGATAACAAAAAAAACATCCAGCTTCTTGTGCATGTAATGACAACCCAAAGCCAATTCTAGAAGCACAGACTACAAGATGGGATTGCTAGATCGTGACATGACTGCTCTCACCCTGGATGAGATGGATACATTCTTATTCATCTCAGGGCCAAGAAAAATAACATTCTTTAGCCCTCTGTGCAGCAGAACGTAACACGTGATATCCCTGTCTGCATCTGTTCTGCGAAAACCGTTGTGTGAAAACTGGGCAGTCAAACCCAGTGTGGTAAATCACAGTGACGTTTACTGCAATGTACAAAAGTGACCTAACCTGACGTGGCACAACGTGATCATAGCATATGGCCTGCATTTAAACCACTTTGTTCCTTTGTTCACTTTTCAGGGTTCCCAGTGAAATCTCAAACTTCCCAGTAAAACCTATGGTTCCATTTGTACGCCTGGAGCGCCTGAAGATCTGCCCTATTTCTGGCCAGCTTCCAGCACTCAAGCTACCCTCAGAGAGCAGGGAGAACGATGCCCCCCCTCCTGCAGGCACAGACCTGGACACGGAAACAGGAGCTAGATCTGAGCAAGTAGGGACCGTACTGAAGCTTACCAACATATTCTAGCTACAAAAAGGCAAAAAACACAGATTCTTACATAAACCTTGTATCCTTTTGGAGATTCAAAGCCCAGTGTTGTATTGCTGACATGGAGACATTGTGTTCACCAATAAATAGCATTTGCATTAATTGTACTAGATAGATTTGTTTCTTTTTCCTCCACAAAACTGTTATTGTAAATATAAACAATACAATGCACAAACAAAAAGGAATAATATTTTGAATTTTACACCTTATACTTGTTTGACTCAGATCTACCAAATAAATATTATTGAGGTGGTCAACTAAAACGTGCTAAGCCATAAGAAGCATTATTCTAAAACATTACAAGAGCAGGTTAAGCTTTTCTTAAAACTAATCTCTGCATGCAACTCTGATCTGTTTGCAGGACAAAGGCAGCTGTGGGACAGAGTATACCGGAGAGGACTGTCTGTCACTCCCAGCAGTGGACGGTGTTGTTGAGCCATCATCGGGCGATGACTCGGACTCTCCCAGCCCTTCGGGGAACTTGCAGTGTCCAGAGGTGGGGAGGCCAGCCGAGCCCCCTCAGATGGAGCCAGACCTGGGAACCGAGGAGCTGGGAGAGGCCTGTGGGGAGAATGAGGCAGAACCCTCCGCTGAGAACACTATGGAGAACGAGGACTTCTGTGCAGTCTGCTTGAACGGAGGCGATTTGCTGTGTTGCGATCGATGTCCCAAAGTCTTCCATCTCTCCTGTCACATCCCCCCACTCCTCAGCTTTCCTGTGTAAGGATGGAGCTAGGGCTTAATTCTCACTATTTTACATTCAGTGTATTTGTTGTCATGATCTGGAAAGCAGGCTAAGTCAGATGACTGTGTAAATTATTTACAAGCAATAAATTTGTTCTATTTTGTTGACTTTAAAGGCCTAATACACAGGGAATCAGCTGTATTTCATGAGAAATTGACTGGGATATTATGCAGCTTAAAAGAACACATTATGGTAAAGAAATAATTAAATTGGCTAGTTTCTGGGAATAACATGCTTGTGGAGAAGACATAAAAATTGCAATGACATAAATCCCCTCAATGATTTTAGTGACCTTTTTTACTTGTATTTTATTGTTTTTTATAAACATACAATCAAAAATAAAGTTGTCAGTCATCCACAACACCAAGCACCACAAATACAAATTAGCACAAAGTCTGGTACCCATCACCCCCCTCCACTCTGACAGAGGGTGCAGCGCGGGGGATCTGAAAATCATAGTTTGCTTTCCCAGATGGAGAAGAATTTTCATCAAAGCATACCAAAACGTTTCTGCTTACGTTTCATTTCACTGAGCTTTCAAATAGACCAGTGTGCACATTGCTAAAGTTTAGCATTTTGGAAATGTAAAACTGAAGATAATTTTTTCATCTCTCTTGTGCTGATGTCGTTTTCGATTTAGTTGAGTAAATTCTACAGGTGGCATGGCATTGCAGCTTTTAAAAATGCAGAAACAGTAATCCAGCTGATTTCTCCTGCTTCAACGCTCTGCAGAGCTCCTGTGTTGATAGCGAACCCCTTCGTTTTGTTTTGCAGGGGTGACTGGGTTTGCACACTGTGCCGTAATCTCATTGATCCAGAGATGGAGTACGACTGTGAAAACACACGTCTGACTGCAGAACACAAGGGAACAACACCTCAGTACGGACTGTCCGTCTTAGACCAGCGGGTAAGCCAGAATGCATACTAGAGCTATACAATTACTCTCTGCGTAACCGTTATTTATTGGGTAGCAGCAAATGTCTGATTGCAGAGTTCTTTAGGGAATAAAGAAGGACAGTAAAGTATGTCAGTTGTGTACAGTACATACTGTACTGTCTAAGAGTCACAAAGCAGCAAAAGATGTTTTAAAGAACAAATACCCATTATTTCCTCAGTAATGCAGTAGAGAATAGCGTTTTCTAAACACAGGGAGGCAGATGACACAGATGCAACACTTCTTTTTTCCTATTCTGACGTACAGTATAAGTTTGTAACTGTGACACAAACACTGAATCTGAATCCAATAATTGATAACATTCTACCGCTGGGATGTATATTGATGTTAGTATGATGATGATTTCATACACTTTCGCATTTTCTTTACTTTTCATGAAAACGATAAATTGTTTCACCTTCTCTTCCACAGAAATGTGAGAAACTGACGCTGTTTATTTACTGCAGTGTCCTCAGTGCCCCATTCCATGAGCCTGTGAGTCCACTGGTAAGAGCCACAGCTGACTAAACAGAATAAGGAGTGCTGAGACATACTGTAAATAGTGCAACATTTGTAAGAAGCCAGTTGCGAGTTATTACACTAATTGTTATGTTGTTCTTAGCGTGTGCTGTTGTTTTATTTTTGTCTGTTCAGTGTAATAAGATAATAAACAAATCAGCTGAAGAATAGCAGCTGTAAAGAGGAAAAGAGTTTTTCATTTTTGCTTTTGTTTAATACAGGCACGTCATTACTACCAAATAATCAAGAAACCAATGGACCTCTCTGTCATAAGAAGTAAACTGAATAAGAGGAGCCCTCTTCACTACTACACACCTGAGGAGTTTGTTTCAGATGTCTTTCTTATGTTTAGGAACTGTGCAAAGTTCAATTACGTAAGTAAAGTTACTTATTTTTTTTGACACAATAGTCCTGAAAAAGACACATGCTTGAACATTCCTTTTGAGACTCGTAATCTACAAATAGTCCTTTTGTATGTTTACATGTCAGGACAGAGTCAGAACCTTATGTAAAAAAGCTGAAAAACTGGACTTGGTATATGTTTTGTTGCATTGCACCTTCAAGCTCTCATCTTGGCTAGTTTCAGACAAGAAGAAAATTCAAGCATGGATGTGTTAAATCAGAAGCAAATGGAATTTAAAGAAAAAGAAGTGAAAAGCATAGACAAGCACAATATTGACAAGAATGAAAACCATGGTAAAGTGTCAATTTAAAAAAAAACTGCTGTAAAAAATCCAAATGTGCTTAAATCAGTGTAGGATGTATTATATAGTATATCCAGATCTTTGGTCATTGAGAGGTTGTTTTAGAGGAGCTCTGCTTATGTTAGGCTGATCAACTCTGTAAGACAGAGTGGAATAGTTGAGCGATACAGACATTTGGTGAAGGGTCTTTCATACTACAGGCATATTGTTACGAATTCTGCAGTGGCATAGCATGTTCCTACGTCTTTTCTCCCAGCAAGCTTAAACGCTACACAGAACCCTATCACAGAGGTAATTCGATATTCCTGAAGGTAAGGCGTCCTGTGAGAAGTGAATTTCAAACAGCAGACAGCTTCAGCGAGTGTGACTTGTGGTTTGCAGCCAGATTCGGAGGTGGCCCAGGCAGGAAGAAACCTTGAGGCGCTGTTCAACGCCAAGCTGAAGGAGGAATTTCCGGATAACGTCTTTCCAGAAGTGACGGACGATTCGGACACAGAGGAGTTTGATGGCACATATAAAGTGGGTGACAACGGCTTCCCCTGGCCCGCAGAGGGGAAGGAACACTTTCACAGGAAAAGGAAACGAAGGCACTCTCTCAGCTGGAGGAAACACCACTTTTAGCGTCCTTATTTTTGAAGAAGCCGTCCAACATGCAAAGCTCTAGAATCTCTCATTTTTTAAAAAAAAGGTCTTTCAGTTATATTGCAGGCAGAAATCAGATATATTTTTTTTCAAAAATGTGAGATTGATTCCATCCAGGATAGGGGACAGAGGGACATGGTCTTTATTTTATCTTGCATTGTCTCTTCTTTTTTCAGCTTCCAAAGGTGAGCAGTTGTAACCATCACACCTGATTGAATTAGTATTGTTGGGAGGTTGGGCTTTAACATGGACCTTTTACTAAACAGATTTAAATGGCCATTTAAAAAAAAATAGAATACTTAATTTTCTTTAAAGGCATCCAAATTCTACCGGCCGGTAATGCTCACTAGTTTATAATCAAGGAATTTTCTGACATTCCTGATAAATTTCTTTTTATCATGCTTGTCCATTATTAATATTGGCAGCTGAGGACAGTATGTAACTTTTAGTTTGTGAATAAGGACTAACAAAGACTGTACCGGATTTTAAGGTCAAGAACAAACAACTCTTATTGATCTAATGCATTGAACTAATTTTTTTAACATTCTTTTCTACTCTTACAAGATAAAGATATTTTCTAGGTAGTTATTTTCTACTCTGTATGTTTTCCAAGGACCTCCTATTAATGCCTTTGAGTGAATTGTAGAGAATCTTGTCAGATTTGCTGTCATTTCCGATTTGTCAACAAGAGGGAGACCTTACTGCAGGAGTTCTGAGGGGTTACAGAGGTTGTAAGGTTCGCATTGCATCAAGACTAATAAAGAGACCATCAAAAAGCATTCTCACTTTGTTGAGTGTCAAATAAAAGTGATTTAAATTGCCCTTTCGATGAAAACAAAAAAGTTAAACATTTTCTACATTCCAACATACGAAGGCTGAAGAGTGTTACTAGGTGACAGCCATGCATTTTCATCGAAGGAATGTCATTAGATTATTGAAGCTGGGATAAGCAGTTTTACGTGACAACTATAATTTAGACAACGCACACTACTGCTATTATGCTGAAGGGCTTTAATGGAAAGTGAACAGAATCCTAACTGGTGTAGATGAGATCAGGTGCTGTTTTAGACTTCGCACACAGAGTGATGCCAAGACATGAACAGAAAGAGGAGCCTGAGAGAAAACAATCCGAGAAATGATTTAGAATCTGTCCACTGCAGCAAATAACAGAGCCAGGTTGTTTATTTATTATTTATAGATTTTGTAACATTAAGGTTACAAACAAACACATTAATTTGCTTTTACACTAGTACAGTAGGTGCATTTATTCCTCTCAGTCCCAACTGCCATGTCTATACCACTTTTGGTTTAAGCTGCAGCTAGAGGTTGCTCTCCTAACTATTTTTATGCCTTCATATAGAATTCTGAACTCAAGAAGGACATTTCAGTCATTTTATTCCACAGAGACAGTCAAAATACTGTTATTATTTCCATGTAAGGAGAAATAATAACTCAACATATCAACAAACTTAAAAAGGGCAAACACAGTATTTTTCCTTTATGCCTTGCTATTCATATTACATGCTATTGTTAAATTTCTCCATTTGCTATTTTTGAAAAAATGTGTATGAGTTCTCAGTGTTTGTTGAAATAAAATTACCTTAAATTATGGCAGCTTGGCATCTCACATCCAAGTATATACTAAAGATTTATTTAAAAAAAACTCTATAACAGGACTTAGTCTTTCATCACTGATTTCAAGCATGACACGATTTGACTGTGATGCATAACAGATGCAGAACAGTTCAAATAAGCATAGTGTGTCATTCCACAGTTCAGTCCATGTGATTTTCATTGCTGAAGTTGCTTTGGACTTCTGTTTACTTGACAAAACACAGAACACTTAAATGCAGTGAGAATTTAAATAGTTCTTGAAAACTAAAGGGGTGGTGAAAAAGTGAAGAAAAAATAATCACAATTCTGGGTTGTAATTGTGTTATTATTTATTTGAGCTTTTCAAATTTTGTAAATGACCTTGTTTTCTTCATTTCTTCCAATTCTCACATTGTCTTGGTGAATATGATAGAAGCCATTCAAGCACTACGTTCATTTTGGGATGGCAATACTTAAATGTGGATTTAGGAGAACAATTTATGGGTCCATAGGGCACGTGAGTACAGTATATTGTATAACATACAGTATATTGTTATTTACTTTAAAAAGGATTAATTAAATGTATTCATATCAAGAGTACCACATTGTCTATTGAATTCACATTACACCACCTAATTAAATCTTAAATGAATAGAGCGGAGTTCTTTAGAAATAAGTTTGAATTTTGTCTGTCTGCTAAACCAAGTTGTTGAGATTGGGTGGCATTGTCTCATATAAGATGTTTGATATTTTCTCAACTTTTGCTCAGGGAAGTATCTGCTGAAGGAGTCTGCAGTCCTTTTTTTTCGAAATTCTATTTTAATGACTTATGGTACAATTAAAGGGTTAATCTTGACTGCTTCACAACGCTATCTTTGTTCATTAGTCACAGAATCAGAATCGTGCAGTCTCCTCAGTCCTGTGGTGGTTTTCATGACAACAGGGTTGACTGATCTTTGTACTTAATTGTCTACAGTTTCACACAAAGGTGAGGTTATAATATAAGGATACTTCTTACATTTTCATTGGAGTCTGCACTTTATCATTTTAAAACTACTGTTCTGCTGATGCCAGGCGCACATCAGTACCTGGAGTAAGACCAAAACTCTCCTACATTACATCACACCCTGTTTTACACAGGGATAGTCTCTCTCACAGTGTGCAAAGCCAAGTGAGCTGCAGCTCTTAGCCTACATACAGTATATTCAAACAATTAGGTGGTTCATTTAAGGCTAATCTTTTGTCACAGGCTTGTTGACTAGCATCTTAAATGCGGTGGCAGAGGAGGCAGCTCGTGTCCAGGCTCTTCGAGGGCCACTGAGGCCTTACTAGTGCAGATCGTTTCCCCATCCAATTACATTTTTCAGCTACGATAAAAAAAAACAACATTTAAAAAAAAATATTGGTTCTTGAGTGGCTGCATCACAGAAGAGGAAGAAGCAACAGAGCGCACAGGTTTCACAGGTTCACTTCATTAACTGAAGCCAGCACAATCTAGATACGGTGTCAAAATAACTCTCTCTTTCTTCCTTCTTGCTCTCTCGAAACCTACAGCGGAAGGCTCAGCAGACTGTGGACTGGGAGTACACCCTGCAGCTTAATAAACCAAGGCCCTGTCTACTCTTGTCTACTCTTTAGATGGTAAAGGGTTCCAAGAACAGTCCTGGTTAATTTCATTATAAGTAAAAAACCTGCACTGAGTATATCAATCTGCTGCAGTAAATTAGCACAGGGCTCTCTGTGTCTGTAGATCTAAAATGCATAAAGTACCTGGCCTTACAAATCATACTCAGGCCAAGGCTGTATCAAAATACCAAATGCTCAGTGCACTATAAATCATCCAGGGAGCACTGGATTTCATTTTCCCATAACTTCCCTTACTGGGATACTTTGGTGATAAGTGTAACTGTTAATGGTTATTATCCCACTGTTAAGATGAAGATGCTATTGTAATTAAATCTCACCATTCGGTGTCTGATGAGCATTCATTCAGGGCATCCAAAGTTTAAATAGCCTGCATAAGTATTAAGTTTTAATGCTTCAATAATTACAATGCTAGCATTATGGTTCAGCTTTAGGGGGTATTTTGGTCTGTTGAACATTTGGACTAGTAAACGTTCAGAATACAGCTAACTTTCTTTAGCTCATCAATGAAAACACACTCCTCCTATTGCCCCCAGGCACAGGCAATTTCCTGATGGATAGTTTAATTATATCTGTTCAAAGCCCTACAAACTTCTAGAGCACCTTCAAAGTTAAGTAAAAAGACATCAAAACCACATCTGGTTATAGGACCAGACATGATGTAATAAAAACAATGTTTTGTGTGTCACATTTGGCATGTTTACATTGGAGACCCAGTTGTCTAAAAGATTGCCTTCATGTTCTTCTAAACACAACACATTTCTCATTGTCAATTAGAAAAGGTTATATTTTAGGGAGCAATTTGCTTCTCTGCTTCATCTGTAAACTATTATTGGTTTATACAATGTAAAACATTAATTGCTATAATCCATGTTCCCCTAACTTTCCTAATTCAGAGTGTTTCTGTTTCTTCCGTTTTTTATTCTGGGCCTCCCTCAACAGTAGATTAATTGCATTTACTGTGGTTCAGAGTCTCACTCTATGTTACTACTCTGGCTTTTTGGCTACATCTAAGGTAGAAGTTGAGTGTGAATAAAGAACTGTATGAACCTTTGTAATTGTGTATCTCATCATAAATTAGAGCAATATAATAACCACACATAAATAAAACAATGGCACTTGACTAAAACCTCTTTTAAAATCAGAAAGAAAATCCACATTATGTTTACATTGTTCAAGCTTTTTAAGTTAGACTAATAAATACATTTAATTGGTTTAATTATTACCCAGCTTGTAAAGTACTATACATCTTAAAGTCTAGAAGTAGTCTGTTGCCTGGTTTTAATAAGGTGATGAGGCACCTAAAGCATGTAATATATATTGACATGGACTCAGCTCTATATTCTTTAACTAAACATTAAAAGCCTGAAGTATACTGCTCAATTAACTTCCTAAGAATTTGTTTCTCCTTGGAAAAGGCTATTGAAACACGTATTTAAAGCTGGCAAATGAAGTAATTTACTCCAAACAAAGTAACTTGTTTCAAAAGTGTTAAAAGATATTTCACACTTCAGGCAGTGAAGAGCTTGGTTATGCTGACAAGTGTGTTGGGCTGCTGTTGGAAAGGGAGACATGAATACTGAAGACTGAAAACTTTGTAAACAGAAAGTAATCCCCCTACTTAGCATTTACCCATAAAAAGGATGGATAAACTGCGATAAATTCCTCCAAGTCACTTCGTGTTGCAAAACACATTGAAACTAATTCCATCAATCCAAACATTCTCAAGGGGCAGATTTGCTTTGAGCTGTAGTGCTGCCATAGGTAGCTTAAACCTAGATCCCTTAAAAATTACGTCAGGTGGGCTGTGGGAGTATGGAACAAGCAATCCAGTCATGCTGATGAAGCCAGTACTTTGGTTTCTTTCCAGAAAAGTTCAGAGATCTCTGGATTGTTTAGTTACTGACTACTGGAAAGGACCAGAAGCGTTGAATGGTCTCTTTTCATCTGAAACCTTTCTTATGTTCTAAATATATTATTGGAGCAGTACATCAACTGTAACTGATCACCAAACTCTTTGTCTTACTTCCCACACAGTAAATTTAATAAACATGTGTTTCAGTGACAGCATAGATCAGTTTGTATTTGTGTATATCTTCCTTATCTTCCAGAGCAAGAAACAAAGTTATCTGCAATACAAGCAGTTTTTTGTCACACTCCTGAAGAAATTACACCTTTAATAAGAGACCCACTGTCTCTGCAGTATGACTCTGAAGGCTGACTATTCATTTTCTGCTTCACAAAGCTCAAATGTGAGATAATTAGCATATAATTAATCCACTCTAATGGGGCTCAAATCACCTTTTTTAACATCAGGTTATTAAAAACTTGTGATAATTGAAAATACAAACTGGGGGAAAGATTTGATCTAATGATTTTTTCAAATTGATCTGGTATTGAAAATCTAGATGGAAGATTTTAAAGGCTGAAAACAGTTTATTGTGCTTAATGTATCTGTCATTTAACATTGTATATCTTGTATTGATTATATTTTAACCAGTTAACATTTTTCCAGTAAATATTTTAAATTCAGATTATCTCTACTATTCCTAATAAAAATCAGTTTGGTTCACAGTTTCCAAGTGTCTTTTACATTATTTATATTGTGACCTTATGATGCAATGGACAGACACTGGATATTTGCTTGCATTGGTATGTTAGCAGCTATGCTAATAATCTGATTACATTGGTTAAAGTCAGATTCACATTTATCCAGAGTTCTTCCACAAATGAGGAGCTGGCTTGTACATCATGTTTCAAAACATGGGCACAGCTTGTACCTTTGGTCTTGAATCAGGTCAATGAGTTTTCTGTCATCAGAAATGTACAATATTGGAATGGGACAAGAACAGAGCTCGCTCAGCTTTGGGCACTAAAGGGCAATTTTAGAGAATAAGCAAAATAAAGAAATAACTGTCTGCAAATAAACACAGAAAAAAAGTTTTCTAACAAATTGCCCAAGAAAGTGGAACAGAAATGTTAAATTACAGTTTAGATCTTGTACACAAAAAAGACTGATGGAAACGTTTATTGTATTGTCTCACTTGGAAATTAACTGGAGTTTACATTTTAAGTATACTGTATATACAGTATATACTGTATGTGTAATTAAGGAAATATGAAGTGTGAAGCCTTAAAATGATGATGTTCTTCACCATGGCTGTGCACATAATCCTATATTTTATATGTGGAATTGCAGGCTCATAGGCTCATGTGCTTTAGGGTAAGTCTCTACCAACTTCGCACACGAGCCTGGTGTAATTATTGTCTATTCTTCTTGTCGGATTTGTTTGAGCTCTCTCAAATTGCTAGGGAATTGCTTATGGTACAGTATATACTGTAGCTACCTGATGAGTGTTGATTATTAGCCATAGGGGGAGAGTAGATATTTCCATTAGTCACTTGATTGAAGAATTTCAAATAAAAAATGAAACTAGAGATGTGAATAAAGATGAAAGAAGACTTCTAACGCCTAGACCTCCAGTTTCAGCAGGGCGTCATCTAATGAGATTATCTGTCATAATGCTTTTTATTTGCTGTGTTATGGACAAGTGGCTTTTCTTGAACAATTTGAATTATTAGAAAAAAATATTATATATATTTCATAAACATATTTCTTGATGTTCTCAGCCTGTGCACATCTTGAATAATAGTAAGAAAAAATGTATTTGAAAGTTTTGTATTTGAAGATGGGGACTTGCTTTCTTTTAACTACCTACTGTCAAAGTGCAATTCATATGTAATGGAACTCTTGGTTTTTCATAGTAGCCTCTTCAAGGCAGGTTGAACTTGCCTTGGTATTGCTGCTTTGGAATAAGCACAGTGAGCACCCAGATACAGTACATGTCAGTGTTCACAAAACAAAGTCCTACACTGACAGGCTTAAAGAACTAAAGCTTTTCAGTCCTGAACAGAGCTGATCCACTTATTCAAAAATCTCAGAGACATTGACAAACACAACCCAGCTGCCTTCGGCAGAATCAATAGTGAAACAAAGCAGAGGATACAAGAGGAAACTATGTGGAAGTGTCTTTAGACCGAGAACAGGGGGCAGCTCTTTCTGCAGGTTTGTGTGAGTATGGAACCAGTTATGCAGCCAAGTTGTTGAAGCTAATTCACAGAAGAAACTGCTGGAACAGATCCTAATATCTGTATTAGCCACTAATTACCAAACACCTTGATGAGCCGAATGGCCTTACATATTTCTCTCATTTGTAAACTTTCTCATGTTCTGATGCTCATGAGTTATTAAAAGGTATCTGCAATTAAAGTGTTTGGTCTTTATAAATACTTCAAAGGATTTTCAATGTGCATTATTGTGCATTATTTGAAACTCATAAAAGACTATTATTTTACCCTGTACACCCTATATAAAAGAATATGGCTAGATAACATTTTGTCACTCACACATAGTTTTTTTTTCTTTTATGGTATTGCATTATGAATCAGAAGTATAATAATAAGAAAAAAAACGACTGCACTCATGCACAATAGTAATCTTTTTCACAGGTTTGGATATAAATAATGTGTGCTCAAGAACAAGACTTGTGACGTTTACAGAACTTGACAAATCAATTGTTAAAAAATGAAGACTTCTGAGAATCACCCCCTAGTGTCACTTAATTTGGTTTCTAATTGAATATAGCCCAGTTCTAACATAAAGGTTTGCTAAACTGTATTAGTCAAGCCCTAGTTTTATGCATCTTTTGTAGTGATATGCATGAATATTTTTTCTAAATTCTGATAGTACATTTTTTATCACTGCCTTTTTTATTTCAAATAAATGAAAAGATTTTAAATTTAAATGTATCTCTGTTTACTTAAGTGCCATGAGTGACTAATGCATTTATAGAAAAGAATTTGGACACTTGGATTTACAGAAAATTGTGTTCAAGACCTCTGTTCTTGACCTTTTTAAGTCCCTTTCAATTAGCTCATTCTTTTGGTCTTTATCCACTTAAACCTCTTCAAATCTGTATGTGCCTAAACTTATGAATGAAAGAAAAATATGAAGAAAATTCCACACAACAAAACTTCCCTTTGCACAATTGTTGCAAAGAAAACAGTCATATTGCAATAAATTGCTTAAAGAAACAGATGCCTTCATTCCATAACAAAAAGAAACAAAAAAGCAAAAATATGAAGACTTGAAGAAGACTGACTATCTAATGGAACACACTCTGTCAAACACTTACTGCAGCCACCTGGATATGTTCTACTTTCAGTAGCCTTGGGATAAAAGAGAAAAGAAAAGAAACAAAAAAAAGAAGACTCAACTTACGTGATCCTAACTTGGAAGCTTTCCTCCTTTAGTGGGAGGAGAGCTCATACGCTGTGTTTTTCTTTTGTTGGAGAGAGGTGGTGGTGGGGGGGATCTGTAGTAAGAGAGTTGGTCTCATAAGTAGCATTAATTCGAAGTTCTTCCTGCGCTAACCTTCCTGCAGTCCAGCTTCAAGAGACAGCTTATTATTTCTGACTGAAAGTGACTAAAACCTAAAGCAAATTTAACAGGACCGCTGACAGTTTAGACACTGCAAGCATGAATGACATAAAACTCGCTCTTCTGGGAAGCGAAGGTGCAGGAAAATCAGGTAAGCTCTTTGATGCCTTGTGGTGTTAACTCTGATTTAGATGTATTCTGTGCTTTCAGCTTCTTTGTGATCTTATATCTCTTGTGTAAAGTTAGGAGACAAAGCTAGAGAATAGCAGGGAAACTTTAGAGCCTGAAAAACTCCTGAGTGACAACACAGACTGGAGTTGCTGCCTTTGGGGTTCATTTCTTACTTAAGTAGAAAGCAGATGTGAAAATGGTCAGCGTAACACATTTGTGTTGTGCAGGCATTCTCCACCATGTGAGAGATGGCTGCTGCCTCTTTTTTCTCTTCTCTTACATTACTGTATATGCAAAAGCAAAACAATGGGAGATGAAGACAAATGGCAGTGGGGTGAAAAATGAAACTGTCCTGAAACAACAAACGAGGGAAATTTTGCAAAACAGCCACTGGTGCTCCCCCACGTCTGTGTTTGCTCTTCTCTGTGTATTGTTACTGGCAGAAACGAATTACTTTGGACACATGAAGAAAACCCTGCACACGTATAGGACACCCCGTCTTTTGGGTTCTTCTGCACTTTTGCGGAGACCAGCAGTAGACACGAGTAAATAAAACAGTAGGATGCCCCATTTGTCCAGCCGGATTTTAATGTGGTTTCCGTGGAAATGTACAAACCTCTGCTTATGCATTTCCCCTGCTTCTGGCACATTTTCTTTTTACTTTGCTATAGTCTAATGTTGAAATGTCTTAACTGAAGAAGACGTGTTGCAAGCAAATATTTCTCTCAAACACTTTGGTTTGATTTTATATTTCATACAGCTTATGCTCTTCAACATTAACGTTTTTTAATGTGCCAGAACACATTCTGAATAACAAATTACATAGGACCCAAAACAGCAACTGTGCTCCATAAAGCACATTCACTGTATTGTTTTATTCGGGTTATTCACATTAAGAGATATTTAATTGTTGTATATCAATCATTTTAATCATTTGAAAAATTGAACATCACAATTAATACAAAATACAAGGTAAGTTCTAATGTCTTTTCCTAAGAGCTGCTGCCTTATTTTTCAAGCCTGCTCAAAAAAGTGCCGCTACACAATTCTATCAAGCAAAAGATTCAGTCCTACTGTATGTCCAAAGGAAGAGAGTATGACTGCTTTCTTCTTTTTTAGGGGTGCAGGCAATTTTGAATGAAATATGAAAGACAAAAATCTAATTGTGCAATTATGTTACCCATAAATCAAACAGATAGAAGCCATATACTGAATGAATACAATTTAATACAAATGTAATAATGATTGTAATTATAATAATGCTTTATAATAATAAAGATAAACTGATTAGCTTTTTTTCAAGTTTCACAAATGCTTGAAAAAAAATAAAACCCAAACTTCAATTTATTTCACCATACTGCAAAATGTTCATGTTTCTGATTTTTTTTAGCTGTTCTTGTGAGATTCTTAACCAAAAGATTTATTGGAGAATATGCTTCAAATGCTAGTAAGTATCCGTTTTTCAAAAATATTTCATTAAGTGTTAATGAACTGTGAACTCCTAATCAGAATAATGGACATTTAAACTGCTAACAAGGTGATATCTATATTCTTTAATTTATATATATATTTTAATATGCTCCATTGATTACACTAATTGCGATCCAGTTATTAAGGATCAGTCTTTCTTAGCTTTCACTGGTCTGAATTTTGTTTTCTTCTGAAGTTTGGTTATTGTATAAATATGATTAAGAGATTAAAAGAACTGGACTTCAAAAGCTTTGTTTTGGGCTATGGCCAAATAACAAAATCAAACCATATGTGTTTTTTGGGAATGATAAAATTGTTTTGCCAGGTGACTATTGTTTGTTTAATTCTTATAAATAACTAAATTAATCTAACCAGCAACATTCTGAACCTTCCAAAAATAAAGAATAATTCTACACCATTATGTACAGAGTATTTTGCCAATTTTTTATTAACATCATGCTTCTATTGAGATAAAGGCCCCGACTGACTCTGTTGGTAGAGCAGGGTTGCGGGTTTGTCAAATGACTAACAAATGACTTGCCAAACATAAAGTCACAGGTACATCAAACTGTTTTTGAACCTTAAGGATTTTTGATGCAATCAATCTCAAAAAGATATGCTATTCTTTCTGAAATTGTCTTTATTCTATCAATTTATCTCATAGAACAAAAACAGCATATATATGCTATGTTTATCAAACTGCATTTCCATGAAATGATCCATTAATGAACAATTACAATTGCAATGAAAATTTTGCAGATTCCTTATACCGTAAAAGGATCTCAATCGATGGCCGCCAATTGAATCTGGAAGTGTTTGATCCCTGCTCCCAGGTACGTAATGAGACACATTTGAGAATCACATGCAGTCTGTCGGTTTTTATACATAATCAGGAACCTCATAAAAATACCTTTCAAATGTGCTTTTGAGTATGATGTGTAGTATTACAGTATGCAAGATGTATGACATCAGAACGGTTTGACTTTTAACATTGGAGGCCAACAATAATAACTGTACCTACATTAACTAAAAGAAAATCCTATTTACAATACAGAATACTTGGCACACACCATTGTACAATTAAATGTTGCACTTGTAGCACTGTTAAATGAGCGTGTGTTCCCTAAATCTCAGTGATTAGCTCATAATTATTTTAAAAAGATACCCCCCCTCCCAGGACCTTCTGTGTAAGGTTCCTAGAAGAGCAGAGGTAGAAACATTGTACAGCTGATAACACTACTCATCCCTCACAGAGCGGCGAGAGCAGATGCATTCTGGAAGAACCCCAGGAATGGGCGGATGGCTTCATTGTGGTTTATAACATCAGTGATCGGACTTCCTTCCTCAATGCCAAAAACATTGTGCGCCAGATCAAAGAAGCCCGCATCGAAAACTGCAAAGGGTGAGTTACTGTATGTCCATTAGTTGTGTCCTTAGAGGGATGCAAGTTAAAGATGGGATTATAATGAATTAATGAATAGCATTCCTTGTACTGTAACAGGAAACTATCCATTTAAATCGGAGTATTGAGTTAATGTAACAGACTGAGAAATGCTCCTTTAATACAGAATAGTTATATTTGTACAAGGAAAATAACCCAGGTTTCAATTATTAAGGAGCCAGCTGTCTCTGATGGAGACATTGCCTTATAAAGCCTAATACACAGATCTTAAGGCCTCTGGGCTCTCTTAAGTTAATTATGCAGTTAAATTAATTCTTCAGCTCAATTGACTATTGCAAGGCAATCCTATAACTGCTTGTATCCAATTTTGCAACTCATATTAATTAAAATATTACAAAGTATTACCAGAAATGGATTTTAGGACGATATTCAACAAGAAAGCAATTTAAAATTACCAGATGGAAGTGTGAAGTTCTGCAACTTGACCTAATTATAGATCTTTTATATAACAAATGAAACCACCCGGGTGGTCAGATCTGAGAGTTAAATTTCTGTGTCAGGTTTTATTTCAAACAAATCCTTAACTGACATTTCAAAATAGCTAGCTAGTTCATTATTCTTTTAGTGTATATAATTAGCAGCATGGTTCGGTTTTAAAATATAAATATCACCTTAGTCTTCTAAGGTGGTAGAATATACAGTAGATTTACATTATGTTATTGTCTGTGGCTGTGTAAAGCAATCTATTGAGCTGTCAGGTTATCAGAATCAAAAGGTTCTTTCATTTGATGTAACCAGCAAATGTCTGGAAAACATACACTAGTTTCTGGATGGATAACTAAACTACAAAGGTTTGGTAAAACCTTGAAATATCTCTTACTAGCAGATTCTGTATTTCAAAAAGCTTTACTGTGGGTCCTATAAATTCACAGTTATCCAAGAAAGGCTTCCAGGAGACAAAAGCAGACAATCTAAAGTTGTGTATTTTTTTCCCAGGGTGTTATGAACCTTGCTTATAGTACTGTATGTAACACACAATACAGTAAAGGCCGCGGCCCTTCTCCTAACCCTCTTTGTTTTACATATTGGCATTTCCTGGGTACAGGGAGGTGGAGGTGCCCATTTACCTAGTCGGGAACAAGCAAGACCTGTGCCACGCCCGGCAGGTCTGTGAGGATGAGGCCCGTTCCCTGGCCCTGGAAAACAAGTGTTGCTTCCAGGAGGTGTCCGCCGCGGAGAACTACCAGGAGATTTTCAACCTGTTTATCAAGCTCATCCGCAATGTGATGGACCATCTGAAGTACCGGGCTGACCGGCGGAGGTACAGTGGCTCCAAGTCCATGGCCAAGCTCATAAACAACGTCTTTGGCAAGAGAAGAAAGTCTGTGTGAAGCATGCTGGGATGCTCCTGAAAGGATGCTGTCAGAATTCGGCCTTCCCTCGTGTTTACACAGGGAGAGGAACGGCCTGTTCTTTGATCCTTCTGCTACTAAAACATCTATCTTGCTGCAAGGACATTTTTGTATGGGTGCTGTGCTATTTCTTTGAGGAGAGAATTGTGAAACCTATCAGCCCCCTTTAAAATATAAGTGCTATAATTCTTTTTCAGACTTTGTCTTTCTCATATCTGTATTACCTTCAAGGCAGACCATTTGAAAACATTGTGAAGACAGCAATAAGCTATTGAATCTAGCTTATTGTGAGGTCACATTAGTGAGGTCAGGACTTCTCAAATTGTCTCGAATACTGCCTTCATTTGCACATTATCAGTCTCCTAATATGTTTTACATAAAACTTGTATTTCACGTGTGATGATAGTATTTTATTTAGCTATATGTAAATTTTTAATATATGGCACTTCAAATACTTTTAATCTTAATCGGGCTCACAAATGTTATTTATTCACATTTTAAGTACAATTCAAGGCTATATATTTTTTGTGATGCAGCTATTCTACTAGAAAATACTGAGATGTTACTAAAGAATTACTAGCATTTAATACATCCAATGTCAGTGATAAGGGTAGCAACAATTTGTATCCTGTCCAGGAATCCATCACAGGAGATCTTCACGCAAAAAACAGACAAATAAAATTAACCAATTTAGCACATCTCTGGAAGGTGGGAGGACACCAGAGCACCTGGAGATACACACCTTAACATTGGGAGAGCATGAAAACTCCATACAGAAGTTAAGTCAAATGTTAAACATACCTTTTCAGAGATCAGCTGAATTATTCTGCTTCAGAAAAGATTGTATATAAAAAAAGGCAATAAACCTTCTAATCTTGCAAAAATGTCTCGGTGATTTTCTGTTGAACTTTGGATCATCTTTCCAGCACACAGTGAAGAACACAACACAGTAAACTTTCTGTAAGCAACTAGCAGAGTATCGACAAACTAAAAGTATATGATGTACAGTACGTACAGTATATTAGCAGTACAAGTCAGAGGAGCTTATCTGGGTTTCTTTAGCACTACAGCAGACTGAGAGAACATGAACTCTCTTGCATGGGCTGCCGTTTCATCACAGGGATACTACCAACAGTACTGGTGCCCATTTATACAAGCTGGAGGACAGGCACAAAGAGGGTAAAGTACAGTATGTTGCTCAAAAATACAACAGTACTCACAGTAAGGATTTGAACCCCCCAAGCTTCCAGTTAGGAGCTTACAACCCTAAACTTTACACTATTCTGCCTCTAAAACTAATTTTCTTGCATTTCTTAATGTTTTACTCACAGCACATTGCCAATTATATCACTGGGATTCAGGGGACCTTTTACAAAGGACTGTTTTCAACACTGCTCCTCACAGACGTGTCATAAGAAAAGCATTAAACACTTCACGCTGTTGAAATATACTGTATTGATGTCCTTTAAAAAAAACGGGTTCAATTACCTGGCAGAGCAAGCCAGATGAACGGCTGTTTTAAAGTATATGGAAATTGCATGAGCAGTCATATTTCTCCATCCAGGAAACATGGTGTTAATTACATTTTTTAAGTGATTTCCCTAAAAGTGACATTTCAATTTATGGGTTAAATGACATATTTAAGAGAATGCTGACAAAACAATGCCAGCTGTGCTGCTAAATTGCAATGGCAATTAGCTGAGAATTATATTGGAAGATCATACAGCTTGAGGTAACAACAGTATTTGAAAAACAGCGACTTATATGCCTTTATCCAGTCTCTACAGCTGCATTCTTTGACCGACTGTTTCTAATTTTGTGCTGTACCTTTGGGGACTATTGAATTTCTGTAGCAAGTAAACAACAGCAGTAATAGTTCATAAATATGGAACAGAACATACTAAAAATATTATAATTGCATGCAGATGTGATCATGTTAATCTGAATGAGAAACATTCAGTTCTGATCTATACATCTTCATCAGAGTTTGTTATGTCTAATAGGAAATAGTGCATTATTAATGACAGTTATTTTTGAATGAGTGTGTTGCTATAGTTGCTTGGCAGTAAGCCGGAGTTAATTTATTATTGTCTATTAGGAGGAAATTTAAAAAATGTTAAAAGGAAAGGAGGTTATTGTACAAATACAAATGTTTTTACATCAATTTTAAAATTAAAATGCTACAATTTTTTAAAAGCACTGTGTAACGTGATTTGAAAGAGCTTTACAGAATATGAATGGTTTCTCACCTTCCCAGAGCATTTTAATCGCTTTTCAATGGATATGCCTTGCTTATAAAAACAATTTTTGGATAAGACGCATTTGTAAATTTAGCTCGCAGTCACCTTGGTAAGACAAGCCACAAGACAATAACATTTCTATTATTTTTCATGGTCCACTGTGTTAGATCAAACTCATGTTTGCTTATATTTGCCATTTTAGTAGATGAACAAAATGTCTGGTGCCATTTTCTAAACATCCCGACACAGCATATACTGTGAGAACCTGAATCTGGTTGAATTACCATGTCCAAGTGATCTACATTTTCTTTTTTGATGCACGACTTTGGTCTTTACAGTGCTGCTCTTGAATAACACTACATGCCTCTTGTTGGTTAACACTTTCCTCATAGCTCTCCGTAAGAATGATAAATACTGAAGCAATAAAGGAATTGCTGGATTTTGCTTTGCTGCAATTTGATTTTATAGGCAATTTCGTAATGCACATGCTATTAACTGCATCATCTGGAGCTTGTTAACCAACTAATAGCAGCAGCTAAGGGTAAGAACTTAAAATATGGCTCTAGAGTATGGCTGTTGCTGAAATCTGCAAATTATTTTCACAAGAAATTATTTTAATCAGCAGAAAATATGGATCTAATGATGGAATGTCATTGTTCTACAAAGCAGCATTTCAGTACATAACAAATGAACACACTAACAGCCCAACCATGTCCTCTGTGTCTGTAGGGCTAATTTCTGGCTCACTGTAACCCTCCAACGATTCAGCTGTTACTGAAAATGAATGGATAGATTAACCCACTAATAAACAGAATTGAATAAAGGATCCTATGGGATGAAAAGCTCTATATAAATACAAGTACCTAATAATTCTTATTACAGAAGCACAAATCACATACTGTACAATACAGCATTTGTGTGCCTGAATACATGTGTGTGGGTGTACAGTACCTAAGCAGATGTTGCCCATTTAAATTGCGTGCAATGCTGGAATGCAAGGCTTTGGTACGCTGTTTGGAGACTGCTCAGTTTACCAAGAAAGGATCACTGTTTTCCCCTCAATTGACTGTATCTTATTAAGAAATGGAAGTGTGCTTTACACTGTATACTGTGTAGCTAATTGAAACCCAGTATTGACCTGGGTTATTGTAAATGTTTTACTATATGTTGCACAGTGAACATCATAACCAATGGAAGAACCCCAGCCTCAGTGTTTACAAATTCTGCTTAAGAAGGTAAAATACTGTATATGAATAGTCAATATGAATATGATTTTGAAAAATTGTGCATGCTAGTTACCTGAACAAGGTGAATTTCTAAAACAATATTATAACAAGTTTGTTACTAACCAGCCATAAAGAATATTACAAGTGTCTTTGCTATTATGGCTTGAGAGTATATTAAAAAGTGCTCAACTCCACTGTTATGCTGCATGATTGTTTATGGATTTATTGAATATTTCCAACCATCAAAAGCAAATAGATCTTCAAGGCCCTTAAAGACTCCACTGCTGTCTAATTTAATGCAATCTGTTCTCATTTCTGACATTGCAGTTAATTAACTTGATAATTACAATTACCAAGATATTGTAAAACTTTACCTCAGATACAGTATATTATATAACCCCATGAAATAACTTTTCTATGTTTCTGTATACAGACAATCTCACGTTTCTTTTTTTCTTATCAGCATTATAACCAATAGCACAGTCACATCACCCCTGAGCTACATGTTTTAGAAAAAATGTTTTACAGCGTAAAATAGCTTGTTGTTTACAATAATGGAAACCTTAAACCAGTCCTGTTTATCTTTTTTCAACGTTTTTTCCCCCCACTTTCAGTTAAACTCGGTAATAGAAACAAACCACGGAATCATTTGAAAGCAATTTCAGAGCCTCACAGAATGGCACAGAATCAAAGATGGAAAAAGTCTGCTGGTGTCTGACCTTCTGCGTTGTTTGGCTGTTTTTCAGAATTCAAATGGAGGAAACGTGTTACAAAGATCATTAAAACAGATTACACTCACTGTAAACATTTCAGTATGACCAGATTTTAGGAAAACAGCTGTAAAGGAAGAAATGACGGAAACTGAGGACAGTTATTGAATAAATATTCTGGTATTAAAAGTAGATGCCTTAGGGTCTCTGGAGTGGCTTAACCAGTAAACGTGCTTGAGCCAGACCAGGCCTGTTGAAGATTGGACTGTCCCACTAGCCAACTGTGACTGGGAATTCCCCCCTCACTCAGGGCTTGTGGTGATGTCAGCACGGGACCTGCTAGCCCTGCAATCACTGCTAGACTCTCCTGCAAGGCCCTGTACAGCGCATCCTGCTGCATGTCAAGACAAATGGCTCTAACAAGAGGACTGACTGGAGGAGCATGTTTGCCTGGCCTTTTTCTCCACACTCAGTACAGGAGCTGAAATTAAAACAAGTAGCTGTTTTTTATTTTTTATTCGGGTGGGCATATAATGAATGAACAGTAAGCAAATTTGACAAAAAAAATAAAACAGCTAATTTTCTCAGCTTTTCTAAGTGCAATTTTTTTTTTATGATAGCTTTTGCTATTGCAATAAATAAAGCTGAATATTTAAACAGCCTTTACATGAACATAAATGTATGTATTATCAGAATCCAAGGCTAATTTCAGGCTTCCTTTGAAAGATTCTTATATTTTACTCTCTGCGTTCATTTTGTTTCCACACACTTCTTAATATCATTAAAAAGTCATCCATCACAGCTGGTCCTTGAGAGACCCAGTTCAATTAGTCTTACTGGTCACCTGTTTTGAAAGATTGGCAACACCTGTAAGCTGTTGATGAATCAGGCACATAATCTGTTCAATTAAGACAACTCTGGTCCCTGAGGGCTGAAGAGTGCTTAGATTTGAGTATTAAATGATCTCTAAATTAATTCAACAAATTATCTGTTTAATTGATCACAGTGGAATTATATCATGTCTTCCGACATGAACATTTAATGGTAACCTACAAAACCTGATGGACTGAGGCTCTTCAAGACCAATGCTCATGATCCCTGGTCTATTTTTTTTCTCTTAGACTCCAGTTTTGAATTTTGAGCTTCCTTGCTAGAAGTCCAACTCATAGTCAGTATTGTGTTTAATCTTCCAAACATGCTTCAGTTGTAATTCACACATCTACAGTGCCAAGAAAAAGTTTGTGAACCCGTGGGTGGTCCATTTTCTCCGGTATTTTAGAATTAAAATGAAGAATATGAAGATAACCTGATGAATCGTATAAGACATAAATATTGTACATAAGATATATTTGGATGATTTAATTATCAAAATAATCCTGTGTAAAGATCCTTGGGTATGTGAATTATTAGATTCAGTAACTGGTGCACCTCTGTGAGCTGCAATGACATGTTTCTTGTTACTGTTTATCAATCTCTTGCATCAGGTTTTATGACTTCTGGCTCAGTGTTCCTTACAGAGCTGCTTCTACTCTGTGACATTTGAGAGTTTTCTTGCGTGAACAGCTTGCTTCAGGTCTTGCATTTCAATGTCATTTAGGTCCAGACTTTGACTTTTCCAATTCAAAATATTAAATTTCTTCTTCTTCAGACATTCTGTTGTACAGTACATCTGCTTGTACAGTAATTTGTCTTGCTGAATAACACCAAATTCTTGATTTTGTCAATGGTGGTAAACTGTCTGGATCCTGGGACAGCAAAAACACCCCAGGCAATAATACTCCCACCACCATGCTTGACAGTCCGGGTGAGGTTCTTGTGTTGAAAGGCAGTCCTTGGCTTATGCCTTGCAAAATGTTTCTCACTGCATCCACAAAGTTCAACTTTTGACGTCTGTCCAGTGAATATTCTTCCAACAGTTATGTGGTGAATATAAACACTTTTGGAAAGATTGCATGGGATATTCTGAGCCTTTTCACTATCCTCATCACTGAAATTGGAACTGACACACAAAACAGCACATACAGCACACTCTGGCAGTATACAGAAAATCTCACATTCTTTCACAAACAGCTGCCAACTGTGAAGCCAAAAGGTGCAATACACAGTGTGAAAGATCATGAAAGAATACCTTTATTTATCTTGAAGTGTCAAACAATAAGCATTTCTGACATCAGAATAAGCTTAAAATAAAAGCTTTGATTAGAGAGTGAACACACTCTCTTTGAAAATAATCTTTCTAATTGTGGTGCAATTACATTTCCTTTCCTTAGAACAATAGTCACCACATTTAAAAAAAGAGACTCCTTTTAATAAGTGACAGTACTGAAAATAATTATCAGACCATATTAATAAAAGGTTTACTATTACGGCATTTTACAAATATACTGCTGTAAAGGGGAATATTTTAAATCCACAGTAAAACAGTTTTATGCCAGAGAAACATGATCTTATAAATTGTCTACCTCAAATGCATTTGCTACTGTATGTTACATGGTTTTGTGAAATATGGCTTTATCTATATTTCTTTGCCATTTTTATTGTTATCTTTTGCATACCACTGTAAAATGTAAGGTATACTAAAACAGCAGACACCTTTAACAAGTTGATGATATGGCTTAGCTAAAAAAAGTATTATCAAGTTTTGAAAACATGATAATCCATGTGAGTTTGTTTTAATCCTTTGAAATATAACCTGAATTGCAGTATTTAAGTTTTTATTATTTTCGAGTACAGCGTAGTAAGTAGTCAGTTAGAAGAAACACTGTGAACGTGAAGAACACATCCCCCAAAGCTGGATACTCTATTACTGCTCCCCGCCTCACAATCATCGTTCATCTGACTCCTGTTCATCCCCCAAGCTCGTCTCCATAGGTGACAGGGTGACAAGGTCTTCATTTCTTACACTTATGTAGCACTTTTCTGGACACTTGAAGTGCAACAGTATATCAGCAGATATTAGAATGTCACCTTCCTAGTGCTTTCAACTCCACATTAAAAACCTTCTAGTTCAGAAAAGCTTTTACTTAATTGATGTCTGTCTGCCCCTTCACTCTTCTACCACACTCACAACTGTCTTCTATGATTGTTTTTTCTTATCGTAAAAGCACAAAGAAGCTACTTTTAATTATGCTACTGTACATACATACAAGGCTTTATTATTATTATTATTATTAGTAGTAGTAGTAGTAGTAGTTGTACAAGGACAGGATAAGAGGTTATTCTCTCAGGTAAAGTTACTAAGGGAAGAAGTGACTAACACACTGCATCTTCCATCCTCTGGGTCTGAGAATAAAAAATGCTTTTGTTCTCCTTTGGTAATTGTAATTGGCTTCCAGTGCAGCAGATTTTCAGGACTGACACTAGAGGTCACTGTGTACCTCATGCAAATGAAATTGTCTGCCAAAGCTGAGAGAGACTACAGGAGGCAAGTACTGTAACTGGCTGTTTCCAACCTTGGAGGGGTGTTCTACTGATACCTCACTGAAGTGCATAGAAATAACAGTATAATATTTTTAAAAGTTTTATTAGGAAAAAGACAACACGCATCTAGCCACCCAGACAATATTGTGCTCCTAATCCTGTGCAAAGGCAATATAAAGGAAACGAAGCAGTTTATTCTTTGGAGACGTCTGCATCACAAAATATCTTGAGAAACGCAATGTTTTTCTAAAATGCTTTCTTTGATAACCGTATAAGAATAGTGTGATAACTTTTATTTTTAGAAATTAAAATAGAAAGAGAAAACCTTGAGATTCAATGTTTTCAAGTGGTGATTATTTTGTCTGAAATTATATTTTCCACAACCTCAAACAATAGTTTTTAATCCCGTATTCAAAATAAATAAATTTGTGAAAATGTCAACCTAACAATTTGCAATTTCGTAGATAAAATTCAATTTGCTTGCGAGAAAACTACTCTTCCAGATAACAGAACAATTGTTATTTATATTTGTTCCCCCCCCATATCAGTAGACTGCAAAATAACAGGAATAAAAATGCTTCTCAGAATAAAATATGCCACAGTTAATACCTGGGACTGACAATAGAAATATAAGTCTTAGCACGAGAAAAGTGTCTACATCAGTGGGCGAAAAACACTGCTGTTCAAAATGAAAACATTTTTTCAAAACAAACGTTTTGATGACTGGCGTAATTACTGTTTGTTACCGGTCCAAAAAGTCTGGTACTATCGTCTTAGCTTCTGTCCTATTTATATACTGCACCTGAGTGACTAATGAGAAACACTTTTCATTATACTATGCACCTGTGTAAGTTTAATGACAATAAAGTTGAATTGAATAATTGAAGGGGTTATACATAAAAGCTGGTACCAAAAAGGTTAAATACCTATTGTAATTAAAACATTTTCTTTATACAAAGTATATTTAATCAAATGTACATAGCAGACGTATAAAGGCATTTCAAAATACTCCAAGATAAATATTTTTGTATCCATATGTATTTATATTCTTGCTACAGATGGCTTCAAAATGTCTTTAATGTTACTGTAAAGGCATAGACCTTCGCTTTCACTTAATTGTAAAGGTGTCTTGTCACTTTGCGGCTACCGTAGTTCATTCATCTACTCTTTTCGCAAGTTAATACTTTCTGAAAGTGTCTGGTTTGGAAGACCAGTCTGAACGGTCAACAGATATCAAAGGATATAGCACAAGGACCCGAATTTTGAAATTCTGGTATATTTTACAATTAAGGTACGTGTATATATATATATTTGAAAGAACAAACACGTTTATTGTACATAGAAATAGTTATTCTAGTGAAAACTTCACTGTTACCATAGCAACAAACGCTATAGGCGTATTACAGTTTCCATTAGAATACAACCAGCTGAACAGTTCGTGTTTTATTTTTTGTTTTTATTAGCGCAAAAAATAGAAGTTAGATAACAGAAGTTAGTGTTTTTTATGATTCCGATGTTAAGCTGACTATAAAGTTAGACACTTCTTGCTATGCAAGTGGTAAATTATACAGTGTTATTTTTATCCCTTCGTTTTACCGGGTAAGTCAGTTGTGACCAAATTTCCATTTGCAAGGAATATTTTACTTTTATTTTTTTCTTTCCTAAAAATAACATCCGAGAGAGCACTCAGAAATGACAGTAATGGGTCTTGCAACTATACTTTTCCTCTGTGCACTGAAAGCATATAGCCAAGATTTTCGTTGAAGAGAAGAGCTTACTGCTACAGTCGTTTTTCAGTCAGTTAAATGGTAATGCAACACCGGGAAGGAAAACAGATCGTCACAGGGTTTTAAACGCTAAAAAACGTGTTTTAATGTCACAAAGGTGGTTTTAATCTTGTTAAGAGGGATCAGTCAGTGTTGGCAGTGTTGTTTACTTCACCAGGATTGGGAATTCTGCAGTGTAGCTCCTCTGGGGACAGTGCACTGTGTTTGTTTGTTGCTTAGAGTGATTTAAAAACAACAACAGTGACGGCTACAAGTAGCAAAAGATACACAGTATGCTGTATTTCGATTAAAAGTAGTAAGTTATTAAAGTTATTACAAATTTTTAAGGATTCAATAGATTTTTAATTTTAGATTGTTTATAAAGGACAACGATCCCCAGACGTTTTCGCGGTGTTATGGCTGACTGACAAATCTTTGTCACTTTTTGCTTTTGTCAACTTTCAAGAGGAAAGTTATATCAATAGTTGGATATCATTTCCTATTTAGATACTCTCGGTTCTGTTCTAAAATTAATTTTGGGGAGAAAGTTAATATGGAGCACAACTGAACCGTTTGGTTTAAAAGACTGTTTATTTTTGAACATGTTAATATCTTATTCATTTGATAATGGCTTTTTGTTCCTACCCTCTTTCATTCACTTCATGACCAGCTACTGTTGAAGGTGGTTAGACTACATTTGTGGAATCATACAGCACACTTTCCGCGTCTTGATGATCAATCTCCTCTTCTATTTAATTTCTCGAATAGTCTTCTGTGGACAGTGTATTTTGTTCTTTCTGGTTTTATAACCAAATAATATATGTACTTATATACTGTAATACCAGGAAAGTTAGCCCTCTTGTCTACCCATCTACTGTACAAATGTGGTGTCAGAAAGCACCAGTTTAGTGCTACTGTACATGCTACATCATGTTTATGAAGACTGGGAAAACTTTAAAGTTATTGATCAATTGAGCAAGGTAATAATTTCAATTAAGGGAACTCTTCTCCCCAAGAGCTGTCAGTTTCTATACCTAATGATTTTGAAATGACTTGTTTTAACATTTTACTGCCTTTTGATCACAATTACATTGTTTTAGGACTTTCTAAATTGGTAATACAATGATTAACTACAAACCCTGCTGGATTGTGGCACTCAAGGAGCTTGGTCAGAGATGCTAGCTCAAGTCCATTCAGTCTAATCTGTATTCCGAACAATCTAGACAATTATACCATTTAATGTACATAATTTATATTAAAATGTGATAGTTAATGAAATTATTTGTGTACTTATAGACACTGGCTGTTGTTTATGTGCTGATTTTATTGTGAGGCTTATATTGCTGGATTGTTATAATGTGAGTTTCTCTCACAAAATAGCAAATGGATGACCCTGATTTCAGTCTTCATGTCTGAGATGAAACATGTTTTGTCCACAAGTGGGGTTTTGAACCCAAACATCAAACATCAGTTGTGCATAAATTGTAAACTGCCTTTCTGTATTGTTGAGCTTTTTTACATGATGAGTTAGTGTTTCTATCACAACTGCCAATTATGAGACTAAATATTTATGCATGAAATTAAAGCTTTGAATTCTACTACAAAACCTTATGTTTTACACATTTTGACTGGAAGATTTTTCATTGCCATGTTGTTTTTTTAAAGAATGATGTTTTAATGAAGTCATCACTTTCTAAAGTCTAGCCTCTAACACATCTCTAAAAGAGGTTGTAGTTACAGTTTATAGTTTCTAATTTAGGAGAAAGTATTAAAATTGTCAAAATAATAATCCTCTTGTTGAAATATTGTGGCTATTTAAACCAATCTGTACAGAATTAATGAAATTATTTGAAAAGCTAATCCATAGCTAAAGTGGCGCATTAGTCAAAGTTAATGAAATGATCACACTTTGTGCTTTCAAGCCCAATTCCCAAAACAACCAGTATTTCTCTCAAAGCATTTCTGCATAAAGTAAAAATGTCATTAAAATAGTATCCAGTGTTTATCTTTTCCCTACAAATTAGAAGATGCCTTGATTAGATATACTGTAGTTTATGAATGTTAGATCAAAATTGCAGACAAATCAGAGAATCATATGACTTCAGTTTTCTCTGTGCTGCACCATTCAAATGAAAAACTGGAAATGCAAAAAAGTGTGACTTCAGGTGATTAATCTTTTATTCCATTTCATGCTGTTTTAAAACTCATCATATTATGGGCTTTACTGAGTACTTGATCAATTCCAGAACTCAATTCCCTATCAATTCAATCAAAAGCACAATTATACTGCGATATAGATAATGTCTAGTTTATTAAATGTTGTGAATGTTTTTGATTCTTTGGTATAAAATTCTAAAACTAACTAAAGTTTAGTTTCACTGTAATTGTGTCATCTGATCATCAGCTTTGATAGAAATATAAATGTAAGGTGCTTTGGCTAGACTAAACTATAAGCTGTGTTTGGATAGCTTCTATAAAGAAATGAACAGATTGAGCAATTAATGTGAGATTAGTCATTAAAACAAATGAGCTTCATAGCTCATAGTGAAATAAAATTAATTGCTCTTGGCACCTTGATACTTTTAAAAACTACACGACTCTTCTTGAATACTTTCATACTTTCTGCATCTCTTAACAAATGTACAGAGGATGTTTGATTAACACTGATATGTTTTAGATAATATACACCATACTTTTCAAAGTAATGATTTTGTTTGTTAGAATGATCAATCTAAGGAGGTTGTAATATTAGCTTGTATATTAATGAAGTAATTAAAAGAATAAATGTTCCCCTAACATGGTCCTACAGATTACTCGTCTTTAAAACAACTGATTGTTTTAAAGTGGATACCAACACCATTGTATTTGCAATGTAATGCTGAAGGAATATCTCAAAACTATGGCACAAACTCCAGTGTCACTGTTATGTCATTGCACTTGACCTTAATTCTCTAAATGGCTTAATTCAGAGCCTAAATGTCTTACTTGAAAACAACACTTTAAAATTACAACTACAGTATGTATTATAGAACAAGCAAATGGTTAATACACTGATTGAGCCCCCAGCAATGTTGGTTTTCCTAAGCAGTGCTCACGTTTGATCTCCTGATTCCCATTCAGTGTGATAAGCCTCAGGCTTTTGTTTTGATGTTCTGTGCAGCCTTGTTGTAAAATTTCATTATCGTGTGTGTTTATTATTGATTGGCATCAGGTGAGTTTGCCATTGGCACAGTACTATTGGTAAAATGAAGGAACAGTGTAGTGAAATTAAAAGTAATGTCATATACATTACCCTGAATAACAGAATATGTTCTGCTGAACCTAATCAGTTTGAGTGTGGGGGCTGTAACATGTAACATATCACAATATCACAATTTAGTGGTGGATCTGTGTAGTCCAAGGCAGGGTGAAAGACTACAAGATGATAACGATGAAATATAATTTGGTATTCCAGCAAATTTTGTTTTTATATTATTCCTGTATTGAACATTTTACTTTTTTTAACTCATCCAGATGTGAAGGTGAACCTTAAAGTAGATCTAATGATATCTCTTTATGTGCATTGAAAATAAACACATTAAAATAATTTCAGCATACAATTTAAGGAGTAGATAAACTGAATTAAAGAAAGTAGAGTATTAAACACAAAAATATGCAAATGGAAACTTGCCCATGCTCTGATTGAGATGTTTATAAAATAATATAGTTTTTTTCTTCATGCTTAACTTGTCTATAAGCATAAATGTTCATTTTGGATAAGAGTTGAGCCTCTGAAGAAAAACTTATTTGTTAAACCCTCTAAAATACATTCCATTGACATACTTCAATTCTGAGAGCGTATTCAATTTTTTAAACATCAGTGAGCATTAAAACACCTATTATTATGCAGGTTTCATGCCAGATAATTATATTTAGCTGGAACAGGTCGCTGGAAGTTAATTGCTGCTTGTATGAGGCTTAAATAATTATATGAGTTTCAAGCAGCTGTGTATTTCAGACAAAAGAAATAATTTCTTTGGCTTTTGGAATTTCAAAGTTAGTCTTTGTGGCTGCAAAACACTGCTAGTTTCATTTTGTCTTTGCTATTTTCCCCCAGTGACCTACTGTATACACTCCTGTCCTTTTACAAATATACAGTAGCAGTTGATAGAAATATTAAGTATAATGCCACATACTAAGAAATTATTCACCATGAATTGATATTTGTTTTGCATTTATAAAATTCAAAATTGTTGATCTTTTACATACTTATACTGTACATATTATTCTATTTTGAATGTTTAAAAATGTTTTCAAAATGCACACATGAAGGTGGTCTAAAGGATCTGTTTTTCTTTAGCTGAATAGTTGAATTACTAACATGTTTCTATACCGGACTTGATATGCAACCAGTAAAAAACCTGTAACGTGTAATCTCACATCACGGTGTTGTTTTGTTTAACAATCTGAGTTGAACTCTCTGATGGGAATCATGTTTCTATTAGAAGCTGGGGTGAGTGCACACTGTTCTGTGTTCTGAGCTGAGTTTTGTACTGTGAATATAAACATAAAATATCAGGAGAAACTGAGACATTGAATCATTTCTGTCCCTCATGTAATAAAATACCTTTAATGAAATGATACCAGACAGGTATTCGTAAGATCAATATAATCCTAGTAAGCAGATACTTCTTCATTCTGAAAAAAATAGCTTACTGTAAAGCAGCAGTATAGAATTATTTGTTAACATTGTATAGAGATAGAGCCCTAACTGACATCTTTGTAGTATCAATTTCCTTGACTTATGACTTTCCTTTACTCATATTAAGTGTATTTATATACACTGTATGTTATTGTTTTGTATTTGTAAGATTTACAAATCTTAGAAAGATAAGGTATTCTGTATGATTTTTATCAGACATTACATTAAAATACTTTTTTAAAGTGTATTACAAATGTGGCTTTTAAAATTGAAACAAATTGTAAACAATGCATTTTTGCAATTGCTAAAGCTTTAAAAAGGACATTCTACAGGATTTAGCCAGGAACTTGATTAATTCAATATAAACATACTTTCTAATTTGTTGAGTCTTATCTCCTAGCAACATGTTGAGGTCTATACTAAGCAAGTACTTGACATTCAGTTTCTCAGAAAAAGTGTTTCTCAAACCTGTAGAAACTCATTAGTCAAAGTGGAATGGACAGAAATGCTGTAATAAATGCTTTCCAAAACGTTCATGTTAGTTCTGTTCACACCTGTGTTTTCCTGGAGACAAACATAGGAGTACTTCCATTTATAGAAACTTGCAGCAATTCCCTTTTGTAAAAGGAACAACACGGTGTTGTATACTTAGCTCTTTTTTAAAGGCCGCCTTTTTGAATTCAGTGTTTTGCAGAACAATTCCTCCTTTTGAACAAAAAAAAATCTGTTAAAAAAATCTGTTTATAAATATTTAATATGGCTGTAGTTTCCAGATTTATTTTCTGATTTGTGTGTGCATGAAATCATATGCAAGCAACACATGAAAGAAATTAATAATGTCTAGGTGTAAAGTTAGCTTACTCATCATGGAAAACAAACCAGACAGAAGCAACACTGGATATTTTGACTGCTCTGTCTAGTATAAAACAGCAATTAGTAAATGCGATGATAAGGATAAAAAAATGTAATATTTTAACCAGAAATAATTAACCATGTTCCTTTGCAGTGCTTCTGATTTTTAGTCTTAGCATTCCTCATTTCTTTGGTAATGTAATTGCACGCTTCATTAATGCTCTACAGTTTATAATTTGTCATCACAGCCTGATGTCAATGAATAATTAAGCTGCAGATCAAGTGGATGAAACAGTCTGGTTGATGGAAGGAAACCTGTAGACACTTTAACTGTATAGGTATCAGGAAGTTATAAAGAGGCTTTAAATTATTTCCATTGTAAAGTGATTTGGGTCAGCTTTGCCCTAGCTGTTCTAGTTAGTGAAATCGCCCCCTGGTGGCGGTGTTATGAAAATTGTATCTAAGGAAGAATTTAAATGAAATGTGAGGCTTTATTAAAAAATGTACATGTTAGAAAACCTGTGCCTTCCAGTACTGTATGTCTGAAAAAGAAACAGACAAGTTAAACTCTAACAAATGCTGTCAAGTAAAGCACAGAAAAAGGCAGCAGCTGAAAGTACATTTGCTCAACAGAGAAGAAAGATAGTTTAATGGAAGGATGATTGCCAGTCCCTCCTACTATGTAAATTGACATCCAGCAAAGATTAATGTTTTATCTCTCTGTCTGTAAATTTCAGATGACTGCAGTCCTACCACTGCAGCCAGCCTTTTTTTCAGTGGACCAAACGTTGCCACCCCTCTAGTTGTTTTATTGCATACCTCCAGGCAAAAGAATTACTGTGTGGTTCTGCCTACATTGCTCTGGTCCTTCATTTTAATTAGCACTTAAAAATGTAAATCTATAAGCACACACTGTTCTGCTAGATTGAAAACGATAAGGCTCTTACTGTTTCATTATGGGCAGGATAATAATGGAAGTAATAAAGTTAATGTACCATATGGCAGGAAACGTTGTTTACACTTCACTGTTGCTACAAAGACAGACAGCCAATGTCAGAGGCGCGTGCACAGGAGAAGAAAAGGGAACTACCCACAGCTAGAATTATCTCTGTGTGTCCAGGCATCACTCCAGTGCCACATTTGATTTGTGTTTCAACTAAAACACGGCATCTCTTTTGCAGTCAAGGGAAACAATGTGTGTTTCCCTTTGCAAACAATCAGTAAATAAACACTAATGGGCTTTTGACAGTTTTGTTAGTGAAACGACAAATACTGGGGATCGATTACTGACATACAATCTGCTATAATTACTTGCTGCTGGCTGCTCTGAGATCTGTAAAGGCTGAGGAAGAACAATGGATTCTATCTTAGTTTTGCTCCATTTTTCCATTATTTATAAGGACACACAGTAACATGTCTTACTGTATGATATTCCACACAGTAAAATGTGGAATATGGGCATAGTAAACATTTTTTAAACTCTTACATTTTATTTGATATCAATATCAGAAAATACTAATATAATGCAAACAACTGATTCAAGTTGTAACACTTCATGAAAACTGGATCATAGAAATGTAGCAGACATTTAGTATCAGAAAACCTAATATTGCTGTAGAATTAGAGTATTTAAAGATATATACTATACCAAATCATTGCTAACATAAATTTGACTAATTCTGAGTGTTACAGTACAAGTCTCTGAAGGCATTTAATTTAACAGTCCGTGTTTTTAGTTTTCAATAATGTGATACATTGTCATCGGCAAATGTAATTAAGGGTTTCTTTTAACTGTCAGTAGAAGTATAATGGAATGCATTTAAAGCACTTTGAAGAATGCTTCTATTTAAACTGACAACACACACTACTGTACATTTGAATTATTAAAGCAGGAAATATAAAAGTAAAACACTAACTAAAAAAGAAATGCTCGGCTTTGGTATGATAAAAGAGTGCTGTTCAGCAACTGCTGTTTGTCTTCATTGTACTTTTTCTTTTACCTTTCGTGACATAAAATGCATCTTAAAACATTCAGTCACCAATATTGAGTACATCAGCAAAATATAATAAAAAGTAAAGATATGTTTAATTATTCATTGATATGAACCAATGATGAAATGATTCTTTTTTCTGTCTTACAGGTTTTAAAGGCAGTGATTGGCATGGAATCCTCCATTTGTTGCACACCTTGGTAAGTCTGTGTTTCCATCCTGCACTGTTGTGTCTTGACTTATCACTTCCACGATGTTTTATCCTGAGAGGAGCAGGATGAAACACTCCCGCAAGGTCCAGTGTATAGATGGACAGCAGATTACATTACTGTTCACTTTGGGACATCTCCAGAATACATTTAAATTCGGATTTCATAACCTGTAGTTTCCTAATGCTTTGTAGACTTTTGCAATCTTTTACCTGTGCGATCTGTGTGATTCATTGCTGTCATTTTTTCTTATATTCACATTTTAAATAGTTCTTTTACTATATCAATGATAGCTGTGCTTTGGAAAACAGGTTAGAAAAGTAATAAAAGGACTAAAGGACATATACTGTGCATGGGAAATAAATAAGTGTCAATTAAGCCAGTTGATGAAGCATTATACAGTATAATAGAGCCCACTCTTGTGTGTGAAACACCTGTGAATCCTGTGGCATTTCCTCTTTCAGTTTTGACTTGCCTTTTATGAGGCTATTTTTTGCTTTGCCTCCTCCCTTAGTTAGCATGGCTAAATGGAAGACACAACAGGGAACCAGAATATACATAATAGGAAATGCAGGTAAACTAATTCTGTAAGGTACATTAACATGAACCGCACAAGCAACACAGTTGATACAACTGCACAGCAGTGTACTAGTAAGCATGCTGCACAGTATAATGATAATATACAGTACATTTTCTTCATTCCAAACAGACATAAAAGGGTCTGAGATAACAGAGTGGAACCCCTACAGTGAAATGGCATTTTGAAAGGGCAGGAAACAGACGTTGCTTTCAGGTTACAGTAAAACTAAATTCAGCTTCATGGACATCATTGTTGGTAAACTTTAAACCCAACAATAAATGGTCTCCTGCCTCTTCTAAGGCTAGACCTTCTCTCTCCTCACTTCCCTGGCTCATCTGTCTGTTCGCTCTCCCTGTGAAACAGCCTATCCAATGCGAGCCTTCCGTCTGAAGACTACAGCAGAGCAAAGTATCGGGATGCAAGCTGTCTGGCACAAATTAACTTTGATTGAGGGTATTTTGATTTTCAGAGACCGTCACAATAATTTTGATTTGCGAACAGATGTGCCATAATTTAAAAGACAGGCTTGGTATTAATGTCTTGTCAGTGATAAGATAACATGCGAGAAAAAAGAGGTTAAAGACACCGTTGAATTGCTGATAATTGCTTTATATGTGGTAGATCCACTCTGGTGCTTTCACTCATCACTTGTTAATTTCTATACAATGAATTTGACTTTTGTGCTTTTTCCAGCGTTAAGTAAATTGTACTTAAAATAATATGTGCCATTTAGACTCTAGACCTAACACACACAACTTGTGGACCCTTTGAATAAAGCAAATCTATTGAAACAGGAAAAAAGAGAGGATGGAAATTTTAACAGCACATCTTGTAAAAAAGGGTATTGAACACCATCATGGAAAGTTGCTTAATTCATGTTACCTTAGAATTCTTTACTTTGGATCAAATTCCTTTTTAAACTTAATCTTTTATACCTGATAGTACTGTAGAGTTCTGTCAGTCTTCACTTTCAAACCCATTCCTGTTAATCAGATATTGTAATGAGACAATTAACTATTGTTTTATTTGCATTCATTTGGGCATTATTAACAAAAATCAAAGTCTGAAGACAAATTCTGTAGTGTATATAAAACTTAACCCCCATATTCAAAATTATATATTGAGAGTTAAATAATTATCTGAAACTAAGATAACCTGGGACTTTTTGTTCATGTATGTATTTGGTGGATTTCTTTTATCGAAGTTATATTATTGTACATGCACATAGATACATTACCTTGATATGACTACAATAAATGTTCTATTTTATTTTTTATGGCACAGCTGTTTATATGTTTATATTTTAAAATCATCACAGTTTTTGTCCTGTGCACACAATTATTGAAAGCTGTATTGTCTCTGAGAATTTGCCTTGAGTCAAGAGATCCAAATTACTCGACATGCAGTGTAATAGTGTCACAATGGCTTATATTGTAGAAGTGGTTGTTATTGATTTTCAAGCAAGGTCATTTAAGTTAAATTACTGTAAAAGAAATCCTGTGAAATGTTTTTTTTTTTACATTTTGAGCTTGAACACAAATCACATTTCTAAAATGATGTATGTTTTTGATGGATAAAGTTAGTTAATTTAATATTTAAATACTTGTACTAAGTGTACTAAGCATTTTGAATAATGTCTTAGTCATGATTATCACTTACTTGTAATATTAAAAATTAAAATGTTATAAGAATTAAATTTCTGTGCTGTGCACAACAACTCTGTGCACAGTTGTCTTTTATATCATAATCCTTTAATTAAAATTAATATTCATAATTTGTCATTATATCATACGTCTTACTTCATGTAGGTCAATAATATTAATAAATTATACTGTTTAATGTACAGAACTGTGCAGTTCTGGATTATTATATCTAATAAACGTTCTAAACTAAACTTTGATTCGCATGCAAGTTTTACTCCCTTGTGATGCAGTTCATTTTGATGCTTTTTTAAAGTAATGATTGGTTGAGTTCACCTCTTATAATTCACTGCTGGCTGATTTTCTGATTTGTTATCCAAGGCTCTTGCTGTCTTCACATATATCAGCCCATTCATGGTTTTAGAATTGCTGCATCCATGGTGGTTTTTACTGCTAGTCTGGTCTGACATTACAGGCCTCATCATTTGCATGAATATTTGCTTTTGCCTCTGGGTCTGCAAATGCGTCATGTGGGTTGTGGGTGTACTATTGTGTGAGTGCTTCATTTTGTGAAAGTCCCTTATTAGTACTTACAAGATTAAAGTGCAGTGAAAAAAGCTTTAAATCAATTACATTGAACAATGAAACAAATTTTGTTTTAAAAGATAACCTTATTTGGAGGTTTCCGTTAGTGTGTTTAAGGAAAGTGTGCGGCGATTCTATTTGTTGATTATGTTTTGTATGTGTGTTTTACTTACCAGTGTTGTGTTTCATCCTTAGATGCAGAATATACATGTTTCTAAAGCTTAGAAAATGGCCTCCCAGTGGACACGTTCTAACAGTGCAGAGAACAAGGTGCCACACACTCGAATGGAGGATGAAGCTGCTATCCAGGTACAGTACAATGACATTTACAGTAATTATCATGGGCACCATATACCTAAGGGAGCTCATTTAGCCAGACACTTAGACTGAATGCATTTAAGTGCAAATAATCTTGCACTTCTAGAGAACAGAAACTGTTTTTAAAATGGCAAGTGTGAACTTTGAAATCCAGTGCTACCTTTACTGACTGAAGGTGCTTATACAGATAATGTATATTGTATCTCTGTTTCAAAGTTAATTTATTTGCTGTGAAGTACCTTTATTGTTTCTGTTTTACTTCTTTAGCAAATATACACATTTGGGAGGAAATTAGGTCAGGGTAGCTTTGGAGTAGTCCATGAAGCCAGTCACATTGAAACACAGAGGAAATGGGCAATCAAGAAGGTGAACAGAGAAAAGGTAAGTGCCCGCATGTCACAACCTGACATAATCATAATATGTTTTCACTATAGTAGTATTACATTCTGCTACTCAAATCAGTTATGCACTGTGCAGCTTTTGTTTTAAAAAAGCTGTAATGTTGTTGCAGAGATTAGTTATGAGTAATGAATCACTTGACATACCGTGTTCTGCATTCAGTTGTGTTAAAAACTGAAAGTACACTCAGATATTCTTCAATTCAGACACTTTAAAACGAGACACAGAAGCACAGTGAAGTGTGTTCTCTAACGCAGGCTGGGAGCTCTGCTGTCAAAATGCTGGAGCGAGAAGTTACCATACTAAAGCGCGTTAACCATGAACATATCATACATCTAGAAGAAGTGTTTGAAACACCAAAGGTAAGTATCAGGAAACAGCTGTGTTTACAGAACCCTAAAAAGTTCATTTTAAGGCAAATGCAAAAATACAACATAAAAGAATTAATGCAATCTTTGCACCCTACCCTACCCCCCCATCCCCCAAAATCCCCACTTACCCCCTCATAAATATTTCCCACCTGCTAGTTTCCCACCAGAGAAAATGAGAAAGTGACATTCTTTTAACCTCAGAATAACCAAACCACACTCAATATTTCCAATTCAGTTTTTTTTTTATTTTAAAATGAATGCTTTTAAAAGAGACTTAAAAACATTATGACATCTTAATAAAATATATTGCAAATCCATAAAACAATGTCTTAGGTAAATACATAGGTGTTTTAAAATAGACGTCTGAAAACATCAATAGCTACTAAATCCCTTCCGATTCTTTATTCTGATTACAGAGGATGTACCTGGTGACAGAACTCTGCGAGGGAGGTGAACTGAAAGAAATTCTGCAGAAAAATAAACGCTTTACTGAAAATGAGACAAGACACATAATTTGCAGTTTAGCAGGAGCTATAGCATATCTGCATAAAAAGGGTAATTATTTCTGGGGGCGGGGGGATCTAATAAAGTATTTTATAATGGCAGTAAAACTGATTTGTTGAAAAGTTACACATTCTGTACATAAAGAATAAGATGTAAGAGTGTAGTTGTAACAATATACAATTTTTTAAAAAAGTCTGAAAGACAGAACAAGGAAGATAATGTTGTTGTGAAGTGAAAACCAAGGTATATGAACAGAAATTTAAAAAATCTAATTTATTATTTTTTTATAAAAATAGGAATTTCAGGTTGTATTTTCAGTACTCGAGGGTAGACTAAAATAAGACTTTAAGTGCTGCTACAGCTACAGTACCACACTACAATAGCTCTTACATTAGGTCATGGTAATAATTCTTCAATTATAGATTTATGTTTCACAGTCTGCTGTAGTAAAAAAACTTGAACACACTTTACAACAAAATCTATTGAGAACATGAAACTACAGTATGGAGCTTTCTTCCTGCAGTGCAATATGCAGAAATATTTTTTTTTGCTTTTTCATTTTTTCTAATTGTGCAGGATGGAATCACTAATACAGCTCATATTTTCTCATTAAAGTGAACAAATGTTAACAATGACAGTATAGTTATACATCAATAACTAAAGCGAGATGTTCTTATCTATTATGTAGTGTTAAAACAGATTTGAGAAGGAACTCTAAAAATGTAGTGCTGTAATGCTAATAGGTAACACTATGTACGGAGCCCTCGAGATTTGTATTCATTGACATCTCATAATAAGAAAGCTGATGCTACATTATGACTTAAAGTTATTACAGTACCTCACTGGTTTTAATAATGAGCTAATTATGAGCAACAGCCTGCCACGAAAAATGTTGCAGTCAATTTTAATTGAGTGTGATGAGTTTATTTAAAGATGATATGCCTTTTTTTCTTTTTCATTTTTAAAACTCCAGTTCAGCAAAACTGTTAGCATACACTTTAGAAGTAATTTAGGACACTGCTTGAAAATGAGATACTATTACATGCAGCTAATGAGTCATTTACTGCTGGAAGGGGAAGAATACTGATTAATAGGTGCATTTTCATACTAAAAGTCCCCATGAGGTTGTAGGCCTTATTTGTAAATTAACAGTAAATGAAACCACCAGCTGAGCATTGTTAGGATGAATGTTTGCTTTGCTAATGCCTGAGTAATAAAATATTTAAATAAGAAATGGCATATTAATTATGTCTCGTCCAAATATACAGTTAATTTCCATTGCTTTGTGATGTTAATAGAAGGCCTTGTAAAAGCACATGCACTTTTACTTGGATTTTTTATATTGATAACACACAAGCAGCTCGTGACTATCTACCACTAAGGTTCCATCTTTCCAAAGTTATAAAATGCTCATTTTTTACAGGTAATAACTGGCCTATTAGCTCTGCTCATATCTCATTATCTCAAGAGGAATATCTAAACTGCATCTAGGGTAATCCTGAATTTTGCAGCAATCAGTGTAAAAAACCTGAAATATCTTATTTTGCTTTCCACTAGCACAGATGAAAACCAAGGTCTCAATATTTGTTTGTCTTTTAACATTTTTTAATCTTCATTTCTATTTAGGTAGATAGTCTTTCAGACAGCCTTTGCCTTGAAATGCTCTTCACTACCTAGTAATTCTTAAAATCACAGATTCAGACACACATTTCATGGACTACATACACTTCGATACTTATTTTCCAGTGCCAGCATCCATTGTAGCATTTTAACTCTTACAGTTTGTATTCACTGATCATGTCATAAAATACATATTTTTCGGCGTTCTACACATAAACAAGTTCAAGCCTTCTCTACAATACTGAATTATACATTTGTGAAAAGAAAGGAAAAAATTGTTTTGCTGAAGAAAATTTCTGTTCCATTTGCTCACATTAATGTTAATGGTTTTGTGGGAGAAAGATTGTTGCTTAAATTCTTAAGCTTCCGACTCTCATATACTAAATGTTTACTTTAGACTAATGTGACAAGCTTTCAGTTGCCTCATAGTGAAGACTGTATTTTATATTTATATGCAGTCATATTATACATCTATTCTGCAAATGTTAGTAGTAGAGAAACTTTAGTATCTCAACCATTAAGCATGCTTATTTAAAGAACACATTGAGCTTGATAGATCAGATATTGCCGGTTTGAATCTGGGCTATGTCACTTGTTGACTATGACAAGAATTCTTGGAGCAACAGTATTTAGCCAAGAATCTGTTCTTCTTTTTCAGATATTGTACACCGGGACCTAAAACTGGAGAACATTTTAGTTAAAAGTAATCATAATGATAACGGGAATGAAATGATGCTTAACATTAAGGTGAGAAATGAATAAAAGCAATGGGGCAACTGTTGTTATTAACATCTTCTTCATACAGTACTTTATGAGAATTTATCTAGATCACCTTTAAGGATAAAATATATATGTAGTACCTTCTGTCTTAGGTACTGCTCTACAGTATATCTGGAGCACAGGGTAACATATAAATCAAATGCAACTGCAGTGCTTTAAGACACCAGCTTTGTGACCTGCAATAAAAACTTCTTATCTGCAAGAGATTGGTCATTTCTAGAACATATTTGCTATACTTTTATTTATAATACCTGCCACAAATCACTGTATGTTGTACCTATAGCATAAATTATGGAGTGAACAAAAGGGTTTGTCACCCAACCAATATTATGCTTTCAAAGCGTTTGCTTTTATCTTATCTGATAGTCAAACAACACTGAATAGAAACCATCCATGAAAAGTAACAGTGAAATTTTGAAAAAGTACAACAAAAAGAGCAGTACCATTATCTGAAGCGAGCTTTCATGAACAGTTAATTAGCAAATAATATATAACAGGGCAGCCAAAATAAAAACTAAAATATCTACAGGCCAGAAGTCAGAACTGTAGGGCCCAAATATGGAGTTTGATTCATGTTTTATAAAAAAAAAAGTCAGATTATTTTAGTACTTTAGTTTTCTGCTACATTTTCCTGATTGGCCTTTTGTGTTTTCAGGTGACAGATTTTGGTTTAGCGGTGCAGAAAGGTGGGGTTGGCAGTGAAAACATGTTGCAGGCAACATGCGGTACGCCTGTTTATATGGGTAAGACACGTAGTTCATTCACTGCATTACAGTAGTTTCATGTGGACTAGTTTAACAGCCTAGCATCAGCGTAGCAAATGTTTTTTTTATTTAGATGCTAGGGTGTAAGTACATGCAAATTGTTTAAAAATACTTTTGAGTTTGTATTCAGTGTGTTGGAGTTGAAACAACAGATGGTATAATGATGCTGCAGAGGAAAATTCTCGTAAGTGTGATTTCAAGATTCCTGCCTAGAAAATAAGGAGTCTATTCAGTTTTATTATTTATTATAAGTTATAGCTTTGACTTGGAATTTCATTGCAGTTAGGCAATGCCTTGCCTAAGTGAAAGTTTCAGACTCTTGATTTTCTCCATCAATAATTTTCTTGCCTTGATGATTATAAACTAATGTTGTGCTATGGAAACAGATCCTTGAGTAAGTGTGATTTCATATAAGTTATTTTCTTTAATGGAGAAAAAAATCACATGTGAGTTGAAGAAATGAGAAAAAACAACAACAACCCTGCAGCCTAATCAAGTGTATGCAAAAACTCAAGCAAGGAAAATGCTGTTAACTTGTAATTGATCCAATTAATCTAAATTGCCTCTCTCTTCATTCACCCTCTTGGAATATAATTTCCAACAGGGAAATTCTTAGAGTATTAGTCAAGTTTGGGATAGAATGGATTGGAATCATTTAACATTCTTTAAAAGCTTATAATTAATTAATCTTTGATTAATTGTTGTCTCTTCTTTTTCTGCCAACAGCTCCAGAAGTTATCAATGCTCATGACTACAGTCAGCAGTGTGATGTGTGGAGTATAGGTGTCATCATGTACATGCTGTACGCACTTGTTCCTCATCACAGAGCATAAGTGCTTGGTGCATACGTTTGGTTTGTGATATGGGGTTGTGACTTATACACATCTGAAAAAATGAAAAAAACTTCCAATACGTGATATGTGGATCTCTATTCAATTGCTTTGATGTAGTAAAATTCAATACAAGTAAAAATAAAAAACAAGCAGAGCTTTATCTAATATTCTTTATAATAATATTTTATGTCTGTACTGTAAATAACATGATTGGATCTATTATTGTTATGGTTTACCATATGCCAAAAACCTCGCCCTCAGACTCTGTGGTGATCCACCTTTCATGGCGACTTCCGAAGAGAGGCTTTTTGAACTCATCAAAAAGGGAGGCTTACACTTCACTGATCCAGTCTGGAAGACAATAAGTGATGGAGGTGTGCTTAACCATAAGAGAAAACAGTTTTCTTTTGTTTCCTTTGTTGTAGTTGGATATTGCTAAATATATTGTTTGAAAGTACATATCATGCTGTTCTCCAGCACATCGATCCTTATTAGAAACTTAGAAACCTATTTTAAAAATCCCATATTGTATGTTATACAGTACGTCGTTGTGACTGAACATGTTTATGCATACACAACATCACAAGAAACACAACCCCAGATTCAATGAAAATATTTGATCAGGTAACACTGGGTTTATTTGTATGTTTCTATCATGCAATTACAGTACTTTCAATTGTGAAGTTTTGCCTTACATAAGTATATGTTTATTAGCATTATTAACTCAAACATAGCGACAGTGTGACATATACAGTAGTTGTACAAAGTGATGTTCCCACATTCATTTTTTTGAGAAAATGTCAGACCTGGAAGTGACTGATATTGATGTACACATCTATCTTAATTGTCCCGTAGGTGTGCTGCTGGGTTATAGAGCTAGGTATCACTATTTCATTATTATACATCTTTAAATATTAACACTGACCAGTCTATTGTAGTCTACTTTTTGGACATTGGTAATAAGATTCATTAGTTATTAAAAACTGAGCTGCAGAATGTGATAAAGGGAACAGGATGTTAATACAAGTTTGAGTGATCATTGGCACACATTATCTTCTTAAAAGATAAAGGAATAATGTTGCTGTTGTTGCTGTAACAACATGGTCAACATAACATTATTTTTCACAACAAGAAACCAGAACCTTATATTGGCATGGCAATTAACATTGCTACATTGCAGCTCTGGACACTAGGTTAAATTATAGCCTCAGGCTGTGTGTACAGATTCTGAATGCTCTCTCCTTGCTTGAGTTTTTGACAGAAGCATGCTGGATAGGTTTGATTGGCTATTCTATGCCCTTTCTGTGAGGCTCAGTAATAGACTGGTGTCCCATCACATTCAACATGGTTGAGTCCTACTGTAAATTGTGCCATATACTTCTGGGACAGCCATCACCTTGGGGTAATGGAAGGAACTTAAACCACAAGCCGGCTCACAAAACTGGACTTCCAACACCAAACTGTGGCCTTCTCTCATTTGTAACCTTATGTTCTCAGTGCTTTTGACCTAAGTAAACATAGAAGTTTTGTGGTTTCTCCATTTTAAAATACATTCACATCTTTGACTATGCAAGCACACACTTTCTACCAATATGTATTGTCCTTTCATTCTCAAAAAAGTGTCATATACCTGTACAAAACATGAGAGTTTAGCTTATTCATTTAGAATTTTCAATTATTATTAATAATTAGGCTAAGCTATGTGTTGCATTTCCAAACTAATAAGTGAAGTCAGCCGAGTCCATTTGATCATAAGGCAATTCATTCTTCTCAGATTCTGATTTTTTTAAATAAGGTACATTTTGTTTATGAATATTGTTTCTCCATCCTCCTTTAGCCAAAAATGTGTTGCAGTGTCTAATGAAAGTCGATCCTGCTCACCGCCTCACAGCCAATGAACTTTTGGATAACCCTTGGATCACGGTAAGTGCATTTGCTCATCTGATTTTCAATACTGTACACATAAATAAAAAATAACACAGAACTGAATTAATGTTATTATTACATAGTGTAGCGAAGTTACTTTTTTTTTCCTTAAGCCAAAAAACGTATTTTTTACCGCAAATTAATTTTTGAATTAAAGTAGTTAATAATAAGAACTGTAGTTTAAATCCAGGTAAATGTAGCCTTTTATTATACAGTATATTCAAAGATGGCTAGCTACTTTAATTTGTACAGTTGTAAGTGACTGAAATCCCAATGTGTGTGAATCGTAATGTAATCTAATGATTTGGATGGATTATTATAATAGGGTGACACATCCACCCCAGCTAGGCCTTCTAATGTACTGGAGATGATGAAACAGTTCAGAGATGACCCTGATGACATAGACAATGGCAGTCTTGAAGATGACCTCAATGGATTATCACTGAAGTCGTCCCAGGAAGATGCCTTTCAGCCCAGGGATGTGATAGATCAGAGGTGTAGTTCAGCTGGCAGTAATGGTGCTTCAGATCTCAACGTAGAGATGGATACTGACAGTGGAAGTAGCAAACCATCTACTCCCACTAAACAGGTAAAATAAAAGCCTTAAAAACATTTCACATAGGCATATTTGAGAACAGAGCCTGGATCACAGTTCTGTAATAACAGTGCATGTCAGACATACAGACCCCTTGCTCTTTTAAGAGAATGCTTAAAATTAAGCTTTTAGGGTGCTTATGAAAAAGCCACACTACACAGTAGATCAAATAGGGAAGTGAGAAAAATGTTTTACCATCTGAATTAAGTATTATCTTTAGGGGTTGTGTAAATCCAGATTAGAATTTAGCTTAGACCCTATTCTTACAAATAATGCCATGGAATCTTTAATAACCAAGGTGTCAAGGCATTTCTTTAGTATTTAATCAGATGCATGTTCTTCCATTAGCACAAAGCTCCCACTCACAACTTTTGTATTTAGGGAAGAGTGTCACCTGTACCCACATAACAACACCTACAGTATTATACAGTAGTTGCAACCTCGTTTTCTTTAGAGGTCTCCAGTTTCTGTACTGACCAGGTCAAGCCTTGTGTGGCTTCTGAGATTTAATGAGAGGGTAGAAGGGAGTAACACTTCTTAGCTTACTGAAACAACTTTATGGTAAACTGCACCAATGGCTACATGGTGAACACATTTCAATGGACAAACAACAGTGCCTAATGTCTGAATTTGTATTTACAATAAATCATATTGCTCTACTGTGCACTTTTCATACTACAGTAAAGTGCATTACCACATTGTTGCATGATCTCACCAATTAGTTGCTTCTCTGTCTGATCTTCTGGTGCAGAGTAGCTGTCATGCATCACCAAAGTAGGTATGTAGTAGGTGATGTTTAGTTTGTTTATTTTAGTGTTCCTTAAACAGTCAAGAATGCAAAATCTCTTACAAAATAATAAACCTGAATGTACATTTTACTGCTCTTTTACTGATTATTATATAAACAATTTTCTTTGTTCACCCTGAACAGATACAGAAAAAGAAGACTCTTACAAGTTCATTACCCAATGGCATTGTGAAAAAGAATGGATCAACTCTAAAAACTTGTAGCACTGTGAGTACCTTTTTTCCTTCTTTGAAAACAGCTTTCAAAACACGGTATATTGACATACTATAAAGATTATGAAATGGAATGTTAATAAATAAGGTTTCTGTCCATCAACATATTTATATTATTAAAACTTATTAAAACTTTATCTTAGAATCTGAAGCAGAGACACTTTTTTTTGTCTTCATCTTTGAACTTCTAAACAAATCAGGCCTCAAATTCTTTTTTTTTCCATGCTGCTTTCCCCCATTTGATTATACCGTATTTGCCTCTTTGTTTGCTACAAACCATACAGTATATCAACCTGTGTGTGTTATAACAGGTAAATATTGTGTGTGAAACTATGGAGCTGTTTGTCTTACTTTCCTGGCACTTAAGAGCCCACACCCCTTTGAACTCTTATTGTTCAGAGTTTTCACAGAAAGAATTATATAAACACAGCTAAGGAGTTGGAAAATATTTCTATCTTCGAACAATTAATTAACATACAAATTGTGGCTTTTCTAAGATTTACATACAATAATGTTATAATAATGACACCCGAAGAAAGCTCCACAGCTGAAACGTTGTGTTTTCTTGATCTTTTCAGCATGGAATAAAGCTTTACTTGTTCCTTTACAATAAAGTTATCCGATGTAAAAAGTGAAACTATTTGGTTTTACAGAATAACACATAGGTAGACTTTTAATTTCTGTATAATGTGTTTCCGAACAGAATGGCTTTTCATCCTAAAATATGAAGCAAAAAAGCACAAAGAAAAAAAGATTCCTTTGTTATCTATCTTTGTTAATATTTTTTTAACGTGAAGCAGTTTCCTTTGTTTCACCACTAGATGGAACCAGTATTACCAATGAAGAACTAAATCTTCAAATACCTGCACAGAGATGGTAGAACTGTTTGTTTAGATTCCTTTAACCCTTCAAGACCTGAGTTTTTATTTTTGTGCAGAAGAATAGTAAAAAGTGCTCATATTCTATAGGATCATGTATTCACATCTGAGAGGTGACCTCGGACCAGTATGCTCTTTGAATATGCAGCCTAATGTAATTTCTCACTGAAAATCTTAGTTTTCTAGTAATAGTAATCCAGCTCCTCTTAAAATCCCAGATTCAGACTTTTTCTACTAGGAGGAATTTCAGGTCCTGACAGGGCATAAATGGTTAAAAAGAGTACAGTGTAAATTCAGTTTTTATGAGGTAAGTACTGGTGGAATTTATTCATTTCCCTTTTCCAGCCCTCCACAGGTGGAAAAGTTTCCAACTTGGCAAATACAAAGCGGACAACACAGCAGGACAAATGGGAGTCCAGTCCTCATAGCCTTGGACCTGCAGTAAGGCTGGCTTCCTTTTCAGTGAAGGGGGAACTGCACAAGGCGCCCATCCCTACAAGCCACAGTTCTGGACACAAACACTCCAAACATACTGCCATTGCAAAGTCAAAAAAGACAGCATAGAGCCCACAGAGAAAGTAGCATCAGTTGATAATGTAAAGCAAGTGCCAAAGGAGACAATACTGTAAAAGAAAAAAAACACAATACAATATAACCAGAAAAATAATAAATGCACAAAACACAAGAAACAGCCCAGAACATGTTTGACTGTTAAGCAGAAGGTCTCTAGTTCTGCTCTCTAAAATACAAGTCATGTGAAGATTGAAATAAAATGATGGATGTTAGAGTATTTTACTTCTAATGTAACAATGGATTGTATTTTCTGATGTGTATAACATAATGCAAAAGAACGATTCCTTTGGGGTGCTCATAAGGAAAACTGGTGTGCATCACGTGGTAAATTGATTTTTCACATTGTTGATTGTCTTGCAAATGTGGTTTAATTTCAGTATTGTTAACGTGTGGAAACTAGAGTGATTTTTTTATATTCTCTATGCTTTGACTTACTTGTAAGCCAATATTCTGGAGGAAAAATGTGCTGTATGCACCTGCCACATGTACCAAACTACTTTTTTTCTATGAACCATATTTGTAGATAGCTTTATTCTTGAACGGACTACATGTAATAATTTACTGGAGCTTTAAAGTGTCTTTGCTTAGGTTAAATATTGACACTACCTTAAGTAACACCATTTTAAAGCAAAAGAATTAAGCTGCATATTTTTCAAACTCTTGAATAATTTAGCAAAATGAATTCCCTGCGCACTGGAGGAGTAACTTATCATTAGTGGAATCTTTGATACAAATAATTACCACATGGGTCTTTGCATTCAGAAATGGAGTTTACTATATGTATCTTATTGTATTATACTGTATGAGATTGTACATGCTGTATCTTTGGTTACATTTTTAACATCCTGTTCAGGCATTCTTTTAGTTTTTGTAATTAAATATCTTGTTTAAAAAAGAATAAGCAGAGCTTAAAGAAAGGGTTCACATCTCGTTTGCAAATTTTTGGTGTTGAATTGACCAGTAATACACATTTTTTGTAATACAGGGATGGATTACTATTGGTAGATATTTCTTTCTGTAAAGGTAAACTCTATGTAACAGACATATTATGTAAAAATGTGTACACCTGATAATTAAAAACAGCTGGATTTAACTTTGCAATTACTGAATGTACTGTAAAAGCCTTAATACTCATACAGAGTTGTGGCTCAATCCTACTCTGCCAAACTAAAAAAACCCTGTATCGTATCTGCTGTTTGCACATCTGTAAAGGCTGTTGGATTAACTGTACAAAATTCTGAAGTGAAATTAAACTTGTTACTTAGAAGTAATTCTGTATTTGCTCCTGCTGAAGAGTCGTCTGTGTTTGCGTTTGATCTGATTTATAGCTGATACATTGCTTAACATCATGAAATTGGACTCTGTAGTACAGACATGAGCATGATCACTTCAGTTGAAAAAATATTCAATAATAAAGAATGAATGGTCTCTTAGTTAATAAATAAAGTCTTCAATAAAGTTTGCTATAAGCGTAAATAAACCATTTAATGAAAATAATTTAGGAATGCAGCAAAATGAAAAAAAAAATTCTCAGTTTCATTCAAGCAAACGTATAATATGTATTAAAAAGTATGACCTATAGGTAAACAGGGCTACCAAACTAATGGTAATCTGCGTATAGCCCCGTGAACACTGTACTCCGTTTACTTAAATGTCAAGGTTTTAACTTCCAAATTACTTTATGGGCTAAAATAGAAGAAAACTATTTTGTAGATAAACAATTTGATATTTTAAGCTTTATACTTTTGCATAGCTTTACACCTTCAATATACTGCAGATTCTAATAATAAAATAATTTTTCAAGGTTTATTTTAAACAATCAGAAAAATAAAAAAACCTTATATATAACAAACATTTGTCTAGAAGGGCACAGTAAAAATGAGTACAATAAAAATCTTTTTAACAGTGAGCCGTCAATGTTGAATTATGTTTTTTTTTAATTTTCAACACTTCAGTTAACTATTCTGACTTGAGTAAAACGTTGATCATTTTGATTCTTGGAATGAATTAAACGTCCTTAAAGAGCTATTGCACTCAAGCAAAGGTCTATGCCCTTTAGAGAGCTTTGGCAGAATAATCCTGAGCATAAATACAATATTTAAGTACTCAAGCGTGCCCCTAAAAGTCAGTGTCAATATAATAAAATCCATCCTTTATGCATCTAGATGCAAATCCATGCAGACAAAATCAGCCTTGTGTGCTGCTATACTTGGAAGAGCTGTGGCAACAACACAGGCAAACTAGGGAATAGAGTTGCATTAGCCTATTTAAGCAAATTGCACACTGCATTTTTCCATTTGCAGGATTCACCCCATCATTTTAAAACTGTGTAATGTGTCCATAATAACTTCAAAGGCTGGCTATGCACATCTTTAGAAAATAGTTGTTTTCCATGGTGTTTAAGCAGTGTATGATGGTGCTTCTCAAAGATGAAAGTGAGGCAGCACTTATCAGGTGTCTACAGTATAAGACACCAAGTGTGGTAATGCAGACTTAATGTCTGTGATAGAAGAAATAATGTACAATCTTCAAATTGTATAAGATGCATTATGTGCAATACTGTTTTTGTTTTTATTTAATATATATTTTAATACATAAAATAAGAGATTACTGGTATAGGAATGATTTAAGTATTACATTGTGGTTTAGCTGATGTGATTTAAGACCATTTATTTTGCATTTTGAGTAAGAGTAATATTTGAGTGAAAATTAAGAGTAATATGTATTACAAAACCTGTTGATGTACATAGCAAGCAGTCATAAACTGTCCTTTGATTCTATTTTTGTTTTGTGCACATTCAAAACAATGATTGTTCTCTGATCAACCAAAACAATTTATAAAGAAATATTAGAGTGTACACTATAAAGGATGCATCTTCTTTAAAATACTGTACAAGTCTAGTACAATAAATTGTGCTATGCAACAATTCACATGTACAGTATAGTCACACACTACTGCATATTCCTTGGAACCAAGTTTGGATTTTAATTACTGAAAAACTCCACTAGATGGAGCTAAAAGGGGAAGTAAGAACAATTCAGAGCTGTGTTTGTTCCAGGAATAATCCTATAGATAACTGCAATGTTCATCTCGGAATCCACTGCCTATTGTGCCTATCGCACAGAACAATCGTCAATCCCAGGTCCTGATGCAACACTTCAAGATAGCTAGCTGAGACAGACACAGGGATTTGTATTGTTTTCACAATGTGCTAATGATACAACATTTGAAAACAAAAAATATTAAAGAAAATATGTGAAAAGAACTGCTCACACAAATTTAAATAAGCCCTAATTCATCCTTGACTTTTTTGTTCTTAGAAATTAATTTGCATAAGGTCAGTCTGAGACAAGCCCCTCGCGATGTCAGTGGCAGAGATGAGATTTTGCAGTCAAGTCATCTTCATGTCTCAATCTTTTCATCCATACATATATTTTAAATTCCAAAATTTAGTTGTGAGGGATGAAAGTAACCTACCACAGATTACATCAAGGGTCCTAGAAACTTCAGGGAACAATACATCGCTTAAAATGAATAGATGGAGAGCTTGTGTCTCAGAAAGGCCATTTTTAGAAACATCTTTAGCGTTCATCACACGACCAGACTTGCTCTATAAAAGCCCCTTGCCAAAAACACCATGGTTGCTGCAAATGTTGCCTGTGCTTGGGATGGGAAATTTAGGTAGAATAAATTAGAAAGGCGCTGATATGGAACCTCGGATCGCCCCCTTCCCTTGCAAGCTGTAGCCCTGACAGATGGGGAGAGGAGGTCCATGGAACCTCTTTGGAGGACCAGCAGGACCAGAAGGACCAGCGGAGGAAGTAAAATATATGCCCTGTGTTTCACTATTGCTTCGTAGGCGGGGGGGGGTGATGGAGAAATATGGGCCTCTGCAAGTCTCTGCAATTGGCCGTAGCATGATACCAGCATGCAGTTAAACTGGTTGGTATCGATACGAGAGAATAATAATAACAAGCACAATGATGACCCCTACTCTGCATGATCCAAGCAAGGGGGACATTTTAAGCAGGCCGAGTAGGAGATCACTAGGAGATATATAACCTTAATAGAGGTGCCTCAATTAATCAGATCATTTGGATGCTGTTGTAGGTGTTGGCATTAATCTGATTAGCAGCTGTGCAGGTCTTTTGCTCACACTTCCACAGTTCAGCATTTGTAATTTTGCTGTGATATCCCATCTCGGTACAGCTGATAGTGGTTAAGAGGTGACCACAGTATAGTTGTGTGAATGCACATTTGTGTGCATGTGTGCGTGTCTGTGACTGACCAATAGTTGAAGCCTTTTCTTTAGATTCTTCAATTTACTCGCAAATGGAACAATTGCCCCCAAATTGTGAAGCCTGGAAACGGTTTAGAAGAAGAAAAACAGTGTTGCTTTAGTTAAGCAGTCTATTTCTTAAGGAAAAAAAATCCCCTCCTCAAGTCAACATTGGAAACAGATGGCATTTTCAAAGCAAGCCTCATCAATCTTTGTTGACACTATTCCTTTTTTTAACTACTCTTATTTAGGATATTTGCAATTATAATACATCAGCTCATTTAAATATCAAATTAATTAGTGAGTACACTAGAGTAAATGCTTTTTTTATAAGTCCTTGTTAAAAGTGAAAAGTTCTCTACTACGGTCTGATGCCATGTTAATTTACAGTGATATCTAATCCCAAGTTACCGCACATAAAAGGCATTACTATACATATTTTATTGGGGAGGTGGTTGTTTTCCAAGCAATTTTCTGGTAGAGTACATTTTTAATTTATTCATATTTAATTTATTGGTCTCTGCATACTCACTCAGTAAAACTAATCAACACCATATATAGGCCTCTTAAAGTCACAGTTCTTTTTTCATCTTTATTTAACTCAATTAGTCAGTTGAGAACTAATTCTCACAATGACAACCTAGAAAGTACCAATTCATACAACAAGGCATTTACTGGAGCACTTTAAGTGAAGTAGCTCAAGGATACAACAACATCCCAACAAGGATTTCACCCAATGATGGTCTAGTCAGAAGTCCAGAGTCCTAACAACTACTCTGCACTACTAATTTCTATCAAACAACAAATAGAAATTAAAATTTGGCCTTCCCTTGAAAGCTCATTCAGCCTACTGCCTACTATATTACAAACTTACATTTTAAAGGGAAAGGAAGTTTTATCAAAAACTTCTTAAAAATTTAAGAAGTGCTAATGGATTTTTCCCCGCCTTTCGGGGAGCATTTTTCTGTCTACTTGCAAATGTAACAATATCTACAGCCATAGAAAATTCACTTTCAAAAGGATAGCTTTTGTTTCCTCAAAAATTTCACCCTTGAATCTGCTTTTTTGAAAGAACCCTAACAATCGTTATTTAACACAGTGTGACTGGAGTTCTTATCACCTGCATCTACTGTATGCTCCAAATACTTATCGACCCATTGACACAGCACATGAAGAGACTTAAACTACCTTACACATGGAAATGATTTTAATTACCAGCTGTAGTGAAGAAGAAGAAAAAAAGCCCCAAACAACAAGAACATTCTTAGTGTGTGATGTACACAGTGTGTAATGAGCTTTGTAAAGGTCATTTGACACATTCCTACTGGTATGAATCAATTTATTTCAAGCACTTAATGCTGTTGTCAGCTTACTAATATTGTAGTTCAGCAATGCATTTAGAGGTTACATTACAAAAAGTGGGAGGTCAGTTAGTCACAATAGCCAGAGCTATCCACACCACAGAAGTGCTTGGAAGCATAAAGATAATGAAATGAAGTGTGTAAAACCTAATCAGTTGCACTATCTTAGGCAAATAGCTTCCAACACCTTCATTGTAATTGAAACATTTATTACAACACGGTGAAATACAGAACACCATTAAGCTGCTACTTTCATAACAGAGGCGTACAACATGAAAGACTTCTGGGATACAATGAGCAAGGGGTTGGCAATAATTGCAAGTTCTCATGGGAGGCTTTACAAAGTGTGATTCAATAGCATTCTGGGAACCGAACCTCAAGTTTGAACGACATTCAAGTAGTCCGCACAGAACGAGCACCGATGTATTTCAACGGTTTTGGCTAACACATCAAAGTAAATCAAGCAGGGTTAGAAACAGTTTAATTGGAGCTCCTCACAAAAGTTCAGGAGAGAGGCAGATCCCAGTTCCTGTCATTCAGGGTATAAATTTAGGCCCCAAGACATTTGTTTCCCAATGTTCATTATATTTACACCCTTCCACCACCCTCAGCACTACCACTGGAGCTCCCTTAGGTTCATTGTAAGTGGGTTTGTCCATATGACCAGACAGTCATCCCTCTAGCCATGTGGGTTGAAGTGAATTAATGCATTTTTACTTTTGCAGTTACATTACTGCGGGATTTCCTCAGTATCTCCTGTATTTAGATTAAAATTGTTTGGGGAAACAAATTCTTTTTTATTTCAAGATTTTAAAGTGTGATCACTACAGGTAAGTCATTCTCCACAATGACTAACATGGAGATTTGACTTTATCCAGTGTTTGGCAGGATGGAGAATTTGTGTCAGCCTCACTAATCAGTAACATTAAAGGGCAGTAACATGAAAGTCCCTATAGTACCATGAATGTACAGTGCAGAGATGAATTCCGCGCTGAAAAACAAAAGGAAAGAAGACAAAACACCATGTTCTGTCTGTGGAGCCTCTTCAGGTGTGCGAGGGAATGGAGATGGGGTAAGGGGAAAGGAAGAATGGGTAAGGGGATCTAGAAAGAGAAAAGATGGAAATTGGGTTGGAGCTGTGAAAGACAGAAATCAAACAAATGGTGAGATCTGGAAAGAAATGTATGTTGGCCTGCTGCAAGAATACTTTAAGAATAGGTTTGGCCCTGGCAACACTAGCTTTGTTGAATAAATAGGAAATGAGAAAACACACCAAGCACCTTGCCAGTCCCAATAATATGTATTACGTACAGGAACATACAACAGTCTGAAATCACCTTCCACAGTGTGCAAGATAATCCAGTTTCGATTGGAACAATTCTCTGATAGCAGTCCTGTAACCCTGTTATTAAGGCTACTCTCTAATTTTGTGTCCGACTGACATAAAAGATACCCGAGTAAATTTTTAAGTAATCAGCACTCTATACCGTGCTGCAGGTGTACACTGCACTGTTTCTGCTTGTCTGAATTTTGCTTTGTGATAATCATGGTAATCTGTGTGGGTCATTGTAAAGAGCCCAATTTACACGGGTGTTTCTAAAATAGGTCCCCTCCAGTTGTTACATTTTAATTGCAATCTATAACACTATTCATGCACTTGAGGTGTTTTTTTAAGGCTGGAATATCCTTCAGTTTTTGAAGATTCAGTCTAACAAACCACCAAGGGAAGAAAACTAAAAACATTATTCAGTGCTAAATAAATCCAAAGGGGAAACTATTTAACTACTAAAAAAGCATTTGTTCAATCAAGGACAGAATAATGTGGATGTTTGTTTTTTTCTAAATATACAATTATTGGTACTATATGTATGAAAAAATGGATAGAAAGCAGCATATTAAAAATACAAACATTGCTGACATAGCACTCAATTTTTACTAATTGTTTGAATGATTGGCTTTTTTTTTGTCTATAGCCCTTTACATTATTTACTAAAATGAGCACAACCACAAACACAATTGCACACTATATTTTATTTACTGAACTATTGTTAGAGTGTTTGGTTAGACACTGCAAAGATATGATCTCTCCTTAGTCTTTCAAGTATTTTGTGTTGTAAAACACTTAAATGTCAGTCACCCATGAATTGTTCAGATTTGGTATGATCAATTCTATTGATGCATCATAGATCAAACAAGTCAACAAGGCTGACACTATTAGGATGAAATAATTGTATGGGAAAGTCAACATTAAAATTTCATTATAACTGGACAAAATGAGTTATATTTAATCAATACCACAATCATGATTATTGACCACAGGAGTAAAAAAAATCTAAACTTTTTTGTTCAGACCAGCAGTATGATTGTCTATTAATGAACTACTTACATTTTCTAGATGAGTTGTATTTTCAATAAAATATGAATAAAAAGATTTCAAATTAATCATCAAAATGTGAAGGGCTTTAAACTGAAGATTATATGGAAATAAACAGCAGTGTTTCACTGTTAAGGTTGTGAATAGTTGTGATGAATATGATGTAGTGCAACAAGCTACTGGAAAAGCAGTCCTACAGTATATTGGAACTTTTGCCACTTCATCAACTCTTCTGAATGAAGTAATTGTAGGAGGATTTCTTGTAACGTAGTACAATATCTATGAAATCCTACAAGCCAGTGGCATTTCATTCTGTCCTTTGGTGAACCCAGAAATATTGGCTGGATTTCCAGGGGTTGAGCTCACAGTAGGCACGTTTCTGACTTATGTTATAACACATTAGTGGCATCTAATAATGGGAGAAGCCAAAATCAATATAAATAATTGAAAAAAAACTCAAATCTTATTTTTGTAATGCACTCTTTTTTCTCCCTCTGCAGCATCATACAATGATGCGCAAATGGCAAATATAATTACCTTATCGGAATGAGAAACTGCATTTTTACTTTAGAGTTCAGGAATAAAGCCTCAGCACATTGAAAGAACTGCGGTATAAAAGTAAAAGCTGTCAGAAATACCTTGCCCCTTATAAGGGGGTTTCTGAATTTCCCCATGTCCTGGGATAAGTAAATGTGTGGCTATTTTGGCAAAATAAATTAGAACTCAGTGGAAATTAATATTTTTCAAGAAAAAGCTGGAGGAACTGTATTGAATAAAGGCACAAACCTTCCATCACACGTGTGAGGAACTCAGGTGTAAAGTCACTAAAGTTCCCTCTGTATTATCATACAAGTGTGCACTCTGGTGAGGGTGTAAGAAAATCATGCAACAGCTTTTTTTGTGGAAAACAATTGCATAAAGTACATTTGGAGATGTATGGATCTGATTAAAAACACATGCTCACCCTGAAAAAAAAAGAGCCTGGAGTCTAAATCTATTACCTCTGGATGAGGTTTTATGTACAGTTGTTGAATTAAAAATTGATCAGAAAGTAAAAAGTGCACATTATTGAACCAACTGCGGATGATTTATCGGATCCTTTGCAGGAGGTTCAAATATTAGCTTAAACAAAGAGTAATACGTTGTAAAAACCATTGAGCTTTAATATTAAGCTTGGGCAAGTCACGATAAAGCAATCTGTGTAAATGAGAAAAATATGCAATCAGTCAGAATTGATAATGCCATCTGTTCTTAATAGGCTTCCAGTTCAAATAAAAAGGTGACAAATTATATCTGGCTGAATGCATTACAACAGAGCACTTTCCTTTTAATTTGCCTGTGTCTGGAGGTCAAGTTCAAAAGTAGAAATGCAGAAGTATGAATGGAGTGTTATTTTCATATAAATAAATGATAACATTTGATGTGTATGGATGGATGGGGAGTTTGTATTCTAAGGGCAGCCACAAACGACTTGATACAAAAACTCTTTCCTTAATTGAACCGCAGTGGTGTTTGTGGGTGTTAATGGCACTATTCAGTACCAGTGAGTACCATATGCTGCTATCATTCCTAATTAAAATGCCACTAAAACAGAAGAGGGCTAAGTCAGCTTGGCTCTGATCCAACCATATTTGGACCCTAGATAAGTGGACCCTTTCGAACAAAACCAGATTTTCTGGCAGCTTCTCCTATTTTTGCTGCGGTTTCTCTTTTCTACAGCTCAGCTCAGGAGGACTGTTCCCTGTCGCCAGTTGTTGAAAAGTTAGGAGTGGGAATTTTCTCCCTATCACTGACCCTTAAATCATCTTTAAAAAGGAGGAAATAATCGCCATAGTGCTATAGCTGTAGCACTGGGTCTCGTATTTTTAGGAGAATGTTAAAAATGTGATCTTCTGGCTAAAACAAATTACATTTTTTTGGTAAAGTAATTGTGACTGATTTGTACATTTTCAAATAGAAGTCCATCAATGAAACATTAATCCTTTTCTTTAAATGTTATTTTTAAAATAAAAATAACAAAGCTACAGAGCTTTGCGACACAGTTGTTTGAATATGTTTTTTGATTTCATCTGCTCTGGATCCAGAGCCACGTTTAAAGCTTTGCAGGGCAATTACTGATAGCCTGTGTACTGACTAATAACCTTTCTCTGCCCATTTCCTTGCTGCCAACTTGGGAATTATAAAACAGGATTTTATTGTTTTAGTGTCCTGTGCTGACAAACAGTTATATAAAACAGTTCAGTGACTCTATCCATCTTTTCCTATGAAGAAACACCTCTGCATGCCACCAAATGCTTTTGGAAAAACTACGTAGAATTGACCAGGAATCGGAATGTCTTTACATAAAATATTTAGCGACCTTGTGCTCAGATTTCAAAATTTCAAAAAGTTGGCCTACTGTAGTTCCTGAAAAAAATTTGAGCAATTTGAGAAAATGTATATTTTCCATACTTTTATCTTTTCTGAAATAGTATCCTTTTGTATGTAGTCTACAATCTGTGTTCCAATTTTGGTTCAGCAATGTGAAGTTAATATGTACAAAATGCGATTTGCTTTCTTAGTTCAACAAATTTTAGTAATGGGCAGCTTTTCTCCACTCACTTAGTTGTTCTGAGGCACAGACAGCATTCTGCTTCTTTGCCTCTGGTCTCCTGAATTCCACAGCAGGCCATTTGATTACCTCAGTTTGTTACGGTCCCTAAATCCCAGCTGAAGGGCTGAGTTTTCAAAAGGAAGGTTTAGCAAGCTGAAAGGCACTATGAAGAGAAAGCGGATACACCTGTACTGGAGGATTTCTCGCTGTGCAAATGTGGGACAGTTTAACAAACAACTATTTACATTATGTTTTTCCTGCATTTAAGAGCAAAAAGAGTTCAAATACAACACCTGATTTCTAAATAGAAATTATACCACCTACTGTATAGCAGTAGCTTGGAATAAAAAAGCATAATCGCAAATTATCATCAATAAATATCTGGCTCAAAAAATCCTCGAATATGTATGTTTTTATTAAGCTTCATTAGAATTAATTTAAAAGAGAGATCAGATGTGGACTGGCCCTGGCATTTATCTTCCCCCTAAAACATGTTGATGATTGAGAACTGGCCTAAGAAAGTTGTTGTTTTTTTGCATGTTTAGAAGAAATTACAGAGCCACTGGGTAAATCAATTATGAGGAACAGCCTCATTATCACACTATAGTGCAAATGGAGCAGTATGCATGTGCTATTCCTGATTGCAAAGCTGCCATTTCTATCAGAGCACTTTTTGCCTTTGGGATCTCAATTTTAAAACCAATACAAATGTTTAGGCATTCATATGCCCCCGCGATGAGAGCTTCGGTAATGAACAGCATGCACCCTTTTAATATAATGGAATGCACATTTACAGCTTTATCGAGGACTGGATGTGAAAGCACAGCACCGCCTGGTTGAAATCGGCTCAATATTTTTTAACCTTTCACTCTTTTGTTTTTATTGAATAGTCAAAGAGGCTTTTTTGATATATAATTAAACCTAATCATAAAGTCCAAGGACGGTTTCTTTTTAGCACCAGAAGAACGAAAACAGCCTACTTCCATGTAGATGCAAGGGTCAGTGCGAATCAGATCACAGAGCTTTCTTGTACCGATAAGCAGACACTTTCAAATGTTAATGGATCGAGCGCACAAAAGCAAAAAGTGGTCTGAAAATGCTAATTTCCCCTAATTCATGTAAATAGCTTTTATAATGGAGGAATTAAGCATTTTAAATATGTAATTCAAAGCATTCACTCCTTTCATTTTTTAGCACTACACAGGTGTATTAGATTTAATTTTATCTTTCACGTGGATACAGTAATTCATTTGTCACCTCAGTGCTGCTAATACAAATAGAAGACAAAAAGATGGGACACATTGATACATGTACTGTATATTAATTACTTGTTAGCAGGCATATTTATGGAGACTTTTAGGGTATTTCTCTCTTTATACTCACTGAATTAATGTTTCCTATAAATATTTTCGAAGTAATATGTTGATCATTGTTGGCTATTTTCCTTTTCCTAAGAAGGCATCAATTCATGTTGTTGCTAAGCAGTTACTAGCAATTCTGGTACTGGCAAATTACAGCGAACCCACAGTCTGTCCAGTCTGTTTGTGTTTCATTATACAATTTAATTAAATCAATTATATTCCCTGACTTGTACACCTCCTAAACTTTAACCTCTGGATTTGTACGTTTACAACTGTCTCACTTTGTCTCTGTGAAGTGAGTCAGCTATTCGGAGTGTAATCCCCATGCACATTCAGTCAATCGAATGAAAGTATAAATAAATTCAGCGTTTTGAGAGCCTGTGTGAGAGGCTTTGAGAACCAGAAGAACGAAAAAGACAGCTGTCTGCCAAATTAACAACAGGAGGAAGGCTGCAGTACAACCTTTACCTGTATTGAAGTATAATTTCTATCACACATTTTGTGTTTCTTTTATGATCAACATCAATTGTCTCACCTAGAAAGACAGAGGGGCAACACTTGAATTCATGCTGCTCCCCCAACATGAGTGATCAAAGACAATATTTGAGCATCTTCCTTGTGGTCCCCCGAGACACGGTAATCAGGATCCCAGATTAGCTGACATGCCCTGACAGTTACAGTATCTCACCTGCTTGATCTACGGCTTAAATGACGGGAGGAATGAACCCCACCAGAACACCCCAGACCACCACCCAGAGACCATCCCTTCTTTACACCCACCTGGGCTGGGCAGGGACAGACACAGCTTCATATTTTACAGTCTTGTAAAGTGTTGGATAACATTTCAAATCATACATATTTATGGGATTAAAAGATGTATATGCACAATGTATGGCAAGAGCCCTGCAGATCTTCATATCCCTTAACTTTATAGGATATCTAAACAGTGTGAACTTGCTTGGGGCACAATGTGCTGAAAACTCATTGTACAGTAGGCGCAGTGTTGGCCTGAATCTAATGTCTATATTTCAACAACCTGGGACTGTGAGAGTTCACTATGGTGATATGTAGAATGTGTGCCCCCTTCTCTAATATTGATCTCACCATGGCATCCCAAATTATTTATCTTCCACTTCCATTCCTTTCTACAAGACAGATGAGAGTTCAAAATATCCCATGATGTTCGATACCTCCACTGCAAGATGGAACAACACCAGTTGTAACATAATGTGCACTGTGATTTAATGGTTTGTGGGTGGCCCAGAGTAAAAACAATATCAACAGTTTGGATTCAGGCAATACAGCTCAGTGGCAGGACTGAGACTAGCAGCATCATCTCAGACCAGCCTGTCCAGTCTGATATAAAAGCAATGTGAGCAATATTGGAGGGAAACCTCTCTACCTGTCCAATCTAGACCCATTTCAGAGCTGCTTGGGTTGAATTTGAAGCCAGTCGATGTTCCTTTATCATACTCTGCTGCTCAGTTGCAAGCAGCCTTGGGCATTTTTTCCTAGTGGGAGATGCATCAGTCCTCAATCTGATGACTTATCTCTGCTGTCAGCATTGTGGGCTCACAATGGGAAAAGCAGTGGAGGGCCAGACGGGACATGTTTTGAAGGAAGTGTTCATATTGCATCCCTCCTGAACTAATATCAGGGTTTTAGTGGTGAGACAATTAAGGCTGCAGCATGGGAGAGACCTTATTTTCTTTTGCTATACTGTATATGCTCATGGTATATTGTTATCATTGCTATTATTAACTACAAATAAATACAAACAGTACATATAGAGCAATGGGGTCAGTAACTTGCAATCTGCATCCATTCATCCATTCACACAGGTCTAGTTGAGACGTGTCAGAACAAAAGCCTGAAATATGTTTAGTGCTGGAGTGTCTGCGATGTTGGAAGTCTATTAGGGAATGTTTGTCTTCCTCAGCTTTATATACAGGACTACTTGGTAGAAAGATCAAAAGCACCTTGACCGCCAGAGGATGAATCCCAGAGGACATAGACTTAGATCCAGAGATCAGTCTGGAGGACATTACCTCCGGCTGACACAGCCGACAAAGACTGCCTGAAAAATATTGAAATCTTTTGTGCAGTTAAATTGCCCTATCATGTATCAGGGACAGCATGCATCCAATATGCCTTCAGTTATTTTCACTGAAACTCTTATGTTGCCCACCAACAAATAAAAGCAGTCCACATTTTTAAAGTATCTATGCAAATAGATCTGTAAGTGTACCACTACACACCTGTACTGTACATTGTTGTTTTATATTAGACACTGTACTCAAAACACCACATAATGGTGGAAAGTCAGATTGTTCTCTTCATGGGTGGGAGCAATGCTGATATGAAATTCAATAGATGTTAAGCATGCTTTTACCTTCTTGAGTGCTTCACATTCTGTAAGATCTCCCAGTTATACTGCCTCTAACCGAGGGGCTACAGAGGCTGAATCACAGGCTTCTTCCACCTGTCCAATACCAACATCTTAATACTGCTGACAACCCATGGGATTTGTTTGGCTCCTTGGCTACCATGTATGTAGCGATTATCTGGCAAGTGAAAGGTCATAACTAAGTCAAAATCTATATGTAATTCTTTGTATTGGTATTACCTTACAACTTCAGCACAGTCCTGTTTTGACTGCTTTCTAAAAAAACGCAGTACAAAATACAATTACCACTCCTAAACTAGTTTTTATTTTTATTGTTCCTTTGCAGAGATTTGAGTAAAATGAGGGACAAAGCTGAAATATTACACTGAAATATTTTGCCAGAGGATACAGCATAAAGCAACTAGAGATGCGAAGCCTGCTAACTTCATAAAAGCTGTAATGTATGAACCGTAGTGTATATACAAGCTCTTTCTGCCACTTGTTTGCTAAAGTAAGAGCAATACCCCTGAACTCAGGACTGAAGTTAAGTACCTTATTAGCCTTTAGACAGAATGGAAAAGCACCTCAATCCATAAACATCTCAAGCCCTGCAATCCATCACACCAAGTGGTTAAATTTCGCATTAAGCCTCAAAACTGGTTGCACCTCGTCCAAAACTGATGAATAAACAAGCATTTTAGTCAGGAAAAAAAAACAAGAGTGGGTTCAGCAGATTTGGACGCTACTGCTTTCCCTGAATAAACTCCAAAGAGGACAGAATGATACCCCGTTTTTATTGTCTCGGCCTTGGTTCTGCCACTTCAGGACGTCTGCGACACATTTAAAACGAGAGTGGAAATAAACACACTGAGGCTGTGCCCTGTGCTCTCAGACCACACAGTACAGTAATGAAAATCTCTGTTTACAAGGAAGATTGTGTACCACTGTAGGCAAACGTCTTTATGTGTCTAAGTATGGGGGAATACATCTGCAACTTTGCACGGAACTTTTTTTTTCTTAGTCATCGTCTGAAGAGCTTATTCTGATTGTACACAGTATGTGCAGAGAAAGAGGAAATCATATATTAAAACATTCAGATGATTAATTAAAAAAGATAAATATAATTATATAAATTCATTAGTTTTGACACACAAGACATACTGTATAATAATAATAATAGATATTCCCTTGAACAACAGTGTGCTACAGTGTGGGATAAACCATTCCCCATCAAAGAACAGTTCATTTTCTCCGTAACCTTCAGTGCTTGAGGCAGGTGGACAAGGGTACAAACAGATTGAGAATTAATTGGCGCAATTAACATTTTGTGATTATAAGGACCCCAGATCAATACACTATGCAAATAGCAGTATTGATGTGCTGCAGAAACCTTGTTAATTGTGTTTGGAGAACAAACAGCTTTATGTTTCTATTCCATAATGGAACACAAGACACAGAGGCTGTTCAAACTGCTGACCACTTTAGATTTGCAAGGAGGGCTGGCACTTCTGCTTGGCCTGTTTCAAAGTGAGTTCAAGGAAAGTAAGAGTTTGATGGTTTTCTTTTCTTTCAAGTTATAGCTCTGCTTGGGCTAAAATATAGCCTGACTTTCAAGTTGCCTGCTTTGACAGTCATTGCAGGAATGATAGAGACTTGTGTTGATGCAGCTGTTTTGAAAACGCTCTGATCTCTCCACTATGACATTGAAATTTCGGGTTGCTGGAGCTTGTATGGGTGGATTAATTTTATTTTTCTGTTTCAATGTTGGAGACGAGAATAGCTATATGAAACAGAACTGAAATACTCAACACAGGCAGCAATTTTAATGAATTAGTTTCAGCTTTATTGCTATGGACTGGATTTTCCACTTCCCCTTATTAAACTGTGTTGAAAACCGCACTTTCATTTAAGATAAGTACTAGTAATCCTGTTTGCGGAGCGCAGTATATGATGTTAAATGTAATTTAAGCATAAATGGGAAAAATAGGAACAATGTAATTATAGAAAACATGATTGAAGTGATGCTGTTATTATTATTAGCAGCAGCAGATGTGGTAGGAGAATCAGCAGTGGTAATAGAAGTATTTTTAAAAATCATACTTCATTTACTTTAGTATGTAGTTACTAGAGTTATTAAATCCTTGGTACATTTTCATTAATGTTGGTGTTTAGACATAACACACAGTCAGCAGTTTTGGTTCTATATGTTTAACTAGGACGCACAGTGTCAGTAAGAAAATGGTAAGGGGACCACTGGGAAATAAGGATTAGAAAATGGACATTATTTGAGGTGTATTTAAAAAACAAATCTGTATTTAAAAAAAAATCAGACTGCAAATGTGAATCTTAACGTAATCTTTAGTGCTTTTTGGAACAGATTTGTGGGTGTCTGGAGCAACAGAGTCCTCTCACTTTGTTGAAACTGACTCCTTAGATGGTCCTACTATTTGAGCAACTAATGGCTTCTGCTTGATTGTAGCCTTTGCTGTGTTCTTATTATAACCAAAACAGTATAGTTAAGTAGGCCCCACAGTATAGTAGAGTAAACAGTGTAGTAAAATAAACCCCACTTACATAATTATGTAGGATTTCACTGTATGGAGCTGCTGGTATTTCTTCTCTAACCTAGAGAGCACATGGTGCTGCTGAGTGTTTTGCAAAGAATCTGAGAACAAGAGGAAATAAAATGAAACTCCCCTGTGACAATTTTGCAGAACACTGATAAAAAGAGGTACAAATATTAATCCTGAGATGCTTTTATATTAGTCAAAGTCCTGAATAAATAGGAATTATTAATATTAAAGACCGTTACCAAGTAATGTTAAATAATGTACATTTTTTCATTCATAACGCTGGGGAATTTCATTTGCTTAGCACAGATTACAGGTAATACCATAAAACAGAGAAAATGAAAGGTTATTACCCATTTGTTACCATGCTAATTGCTCTTAATACCCTTTCGTTATGGGCTTGTTAATTTTAAAGCATTAGTCTTAATCCCCATGACAATAAGGAAGTTGGTATTTGAAACAAGAATCTCCCTAAGAGAATGAGCATAATATTACTCCAATACCATGGGCCATATTCATCTTGGCCATTTTAATAGAATGCTATTTGGAACTTTTTTACAAAAAAAAGAAATTAAATGCAATTGAAGAATTAGTTCATCTGTGTTTTTAGGCAGAATATGGCAAAAAGAAGTTGACGCAAACTCCATATATCAGCAAAAACCTGATATGACCTTGAATTCTCTCCAAAACCCTGAGAGAATAACATGAATTGAAATTATAGGAATAGAAATACTCTACTACAGAGGCTTAGCGGTATTACTGTGGCCTATATTAAAACAAGAGTTATTGTGCTGTGTTGACTATACTTCATAATGGTTATCACAGCCAGATAACCCTAATTTAATCTGGCCCGATGTTTGCTCACTTGCTTTTCAATGACACAGAGGAAAATGTATGAAATGGAATCTCTGTGATTCTTTGTCTGGTGCAATTTTACCACATCAAACTAGAAGACTCCCAGAGCAGAAAAAAAAACTTCTTCTTGAAGCCCATGATGAAATCAATAGCCCAGAGATTGCAGACTCAAATCCAAGCTATGCCACTTAACCAACGTTTGCTGGGACGCTCACTGATGGCAGAGATAGCTGGGAATTGGGAGAGTGGAGTTGCTCAGGGAGCACCTACTACCTTCAGTCAAACGTTAGGCAAGGCTAGCTGACCTGCTTGGGGGACTGAAAAGAGACCTAAATCATTCTCTTAAGGGCTGGAGATGGAAAAACAGAAGACACAAGACATAAAAAAGGTGAAAATGACCAGCTACCATTTGGCCCACCTAGTCTGTTTGGTAATTAGAAGTTAATATATCCAAGGATCTCATCCAGCTCGTTCTTGAAAAAAACTGGGTTACTGGCTTCACAATGAGGCTCCGCAGTTTGTTCCATACACCCATAGCCCTGTGGGTAAAGAGGTTCTTAGGCACAGACAGAGACCTGCTTGACAAAATGTGTTTCTCTTTTTGTTTTCTTGGGTCTGTACCAAAGTGTAGGAGTGAGTTGAATTTTATAACATTTAACAAATCCATATTGGGGCATAAAGCAGATTGAAATAAATCCCAGGTTTAACGTCTGCTTGTGCAAGAAAAGGTATTGCCTTTTCTCATCTAATAAACTAGAAACCCCCTGAGGACTTACACTTGCAGAAGTCTTGGTAAACTGATGCCTAGAAAACAGTGAGCAGCATCTTTGGATTCATAAGTCCTGCATATTACATATCTATTTAAGAATATTGAAACCAATTCAAGTTATTACTTATTTTTCTGAAAGCAGAGACTTTCAAAAATTAATTTTACTTTATAAATGTTCATTCAGTCATTCAGGTGGCCAACATGTATTTGTTAATCTATAGTTGTTAGTTGTTGTACTATCAGTTATTATTCTTCTAGTGTCATTTAAGAAAGGAGTGATGTGTCCTGTATAAATAAAATGTAATCACATAATTCATGAAAATAAACATTTTAGAAATTTTCATCTTTTCACAAGTTACACCTCAGCTACTCAATTTGGGCCTTTAACACCCACACTACTCCTGTATGAAAACATATAAAACTTGCTACTTTATTAAATCCAGAGGCAAAAACACTATTTACAAAACTCTGGGTTGTAGCGATTTCAGATACAGTGAAATGGTGTTTGACCTCAACAACCAGCAGCCACCACAACAGCAATAGTTCTTTTTCTTAATCGATTTAAAGCCAAATGGGAATGTTTGTCAGAAAAGTCTTATATTCACTTGTGGAATATTTTACATGACATTTGGGATAATGGTTCTTAAAATAATAATAATAATAATAATAATAATAATAATAATAATAATAGCTTACACTTATATAGCGCTTTTCTGGACACTCCACTCAAAGCGCTTTACAGGTAATGGGGACTCCCCTCCACCACCACCAATGTGCAGCCCCACCTGGATGATGCGACGGCAGCCATATTGCGCCAGAACACTCACCACACATCAGCGATCAGTGGGGAGGAGAGCAGAGTAATTAAGCCAATTTATAGAGGGGGATTGTTAGGAGGCCTTGATTGATAAAGGCCAATGGGAAATTTGGCCAGGATGCCAAATTAGGGGTTACACCCCTACTCTTTTCGAGAAACACCCTGGGATTTTTAATGAATCCACAGAGAGTCAGGACCTCGTCTCATCCGAAGGACAGCGCCCGTTTACAGTATAGTGTCCCCGTCACTACACTGGGGCATTAGGACCCACATGAGCTGCAGGGTTAGCGCCCCCTGCTGGTCCCACTAACACCTCTTCCAGCAGCAACCTTAGTTTTTCCCAGGAGGTCTCCTATCCAGGTACTGACCAGGCTCACACCTGCTTGGCTTCAGTGGGTTGCCAGTTGTGAGTCGCAGGGTGATATGGCTGCTGAAAATCGTATTTCCAGCCTTACACTACACATAGGGCACTCGGAACACCATAAAGTCAACATGCATACTGTAGTACTGTGCAAGACATTCTTATTTGCTGAGTAGCCATATCACCCTGCAATTCACAACTGGCAGCCCACTGAAGCTAGCAGGTGTGAGCCTGGTCAGTACCTGGAGGGGAGACCTCCTGGGAAAAAGGTTGCTGCTGGAAGAGGTGTTAGTGGGGCCAGCAGGGGGCGCTCACCCTGTGGTCCATGTGGGTCCTAATGCCCCAGTATAGTGACGGGAACACTTTAGTGTAAATAGGGCGCCGTCCTTCGGATGAGACATAAAACTGAGGTCCTGACTCTCTGTGGTCATTAAAAATCCCAGGGCTCTTCTCAAAAAGAGTAGGGGTGTAACCCCGGCATCCTGGCCAAATTTCCCATTGGCCCTTACCAATCATGGCCTCCTAATAATCCCCATCTTTGAATTGGCTTCATTACTCTGCTCTCCTCCCCACTGATAGCTGATGTGTGGGGAGCTTTCTGGCACACTATGGCTGTCGTCGCATCATCGGGTGGTGGAGGGGAGTCCCCATTACCTGTAAAGCGCTTTGAGTGGAGTGTCCAGAAAAGCGCTATATAAGTGTAAGCAACTATTATTATTATTATTGTTATTATTATTATTATTATTATTATTATTATTATTATTATTCCATTTACTAATATAATATTTAAATGCAGTTTGTGGTCATTAAGACCTTCAATTAATGAACTAGGATGCTAGGAATACACAAACTTTAAACACCTTTGCACAGCACTGTATCTATATTTGTATATTTAAATCTACATTCACACACATACAATAGATAACATACAGTTAAATATAATGACTTGAATTACATTTTAAAATGAGCCTCAAAAAGACCTTGTCAAGATTTATGTCTTCCCTGTAGCACTTGAAGTCTCTAGTTAATAGTAGGGGAAGACTCTTGAAATTAGAATCCACTTCTTGCTAAAAGCACCACCCGTGAATTGAGGGCATTCAAAAAAAAAAGTACATGTCATTTCTATAGGTGGTAAGATACAAAGAGAACAGAGTAGCCAATCTGTACTGTGTAATGGATATGTCAAGAGTTGCTAAATCATAGGTGTCCAGGACATGAAAGACAAGAAAAGCCAAACATAGTGTCATCTTCTTCAGAGAGAGAAGGGAGCTTCTAAAATGGTTGAGAGAGGGAAAAAACTGAAGCATAATGTAACAACCGAAGCATAATGTGTGCATTTCATACAGGATGAAATAATATAAACTATTTACGAGCATTTTTTATTACTTTCATCACTTGTTCAATGTGTATTATGGAAATTAAGCAACAGTACTTTACTTAACAATAACATACTGACTTTGAATCCTCTTACTTAAGGTTTGATTGCTTCTTGACGGTGGTTTTAAATGAATTGTGTTCAGGAGTGATAAAGAGCTTATTGTCAAGAATAAAAGCCCAAAGCAATGAAGAGAGCTACACATGGAGTGTCCAGATGATACAGGCTATTACGGTGAGGGAATGCTGTCCTTGAATGCCAGAACAGCTTGAAATTTTATTTCATCTTGTTTTGCCTGCTCCTGACTACAGCCCATGACTGCACCAGGGCTGAATAAGAAATATTTTTGGTGTAGTGTAATATACGAGAACAAGCCTGTGCTGTTTATTTTGCATTTTGTGTTTAGTGTATGCATCAGGTTAATGCCAAGTAAGAAATTATTTGCGTGGTTAATATTATAGCAAGTTGACATCAATCGTGTTCATTCTGCTGGTTCTTCCCCATGGCTGGTTTGGTTCTGACCCTCAGGGAACTATCTAGGGGGTAAACGGGACTTCTGTTTTTCTTACACTAAATGGTTGAATTGCAATAACTCTTCTGTGCTTCCAAATACATTACTAAAGCTTATCTACAGTATCTATTCTGTGACAATTTGTTGTTATTTTGCCTTTGTTTATTTGCTGTTATATTCCTGCTTGTGATGGGCTGGGTTTTGTCCAGTATTTGTTATTAAACAAGATCCATCCATGGCTCTAGGAACAACTGAAAAGCAAAGTTGACTGACAGGTTATTAGTGCTTGAGTGAGGCAAATACATATTTCTTCCATATTTCATTTAACCTGTGCTTTTCCTATTCAAAACATGGTTTTCAAGTGCCACAATATATACAATATGCATATGCATGACACACAATAATGACGTCATTTTATGAACACAGTTAACTGGAGTTAAAAGAACTAAATGAATTGTATGGGAAATAACGTGTGGAAAACATCACAGAAAAGCACTATAGGCTTTATTATTAAGGGCAACATTCCAATGAATTATGCAAAGCCTAAAATATAAGAAAAAAAAAAGGAATCTGGCTGCCACACTGATACACAAATGCCAAAATCAATTATTTTGCAAGCAAAGTCTATATCTAATAATTAGCCTGTGTGGTAATGAGAGTTTGAGTGCTTATATAAATACTGATCCCTTATGAGAAAAAAAAGCTACTGAAAATGTGAAAGTCTGAAACCTATCGATTTGATGGCTTAAGGCTTTTTAGGGCTTTTTAAACCCTTTGTCATATACCGTCTGATCCCATAGCTTTTCTTTGCCTTTCTTCATCATGAATTGGAGGTAATGAAGACACATCATGACAATCTTCAAAAACTGAACTACTTCTGGACAAGGAATAAGGCATTGGGGTTTTAAAATACATCATCCACATTGTTTCCCTAGCCCTGAGACGATACTCTAACCTCTTCCCTTCCAGCTAAAACTTTATTTAACGATTGGAGTTTTGTAGTGGAAATGCTCAGTCCCACATCAGCACAAGTGTAGCAGAGGAAAGCTTTCATAAAACATTGCTAACAAATGGGATTTAACACACAGGAGGCTCTGATGGCCTATTAATTCTGGGTTGGCTTTCTTCCAAAATGATCCAGCTTCTCTCCTAATTCATGGCTAATTTCTATCAGAGGTATCAGGAGACTTTTTTTTTTTCAGGCAGGATGCATCCGCATAACTTTAATGGATTCATTCAAGGGCTACAGCACGAAGACATTGATTGGCTTGCCTCTGAGGCCCGGCTGGTAGTGGCTTGACATAGGCAGCAAATGAAATGTGACCTCTGGTAAACAGGCGTGAGCTTCCAGGCCCTAGTGTAATCCATTAGCTCAGAACCTTTTCCAATCCCATTTAATTAATGAAGTGATTTGAAAAAGGGCTGCAATTACCAATGAAAAAAGAGAAAATGTAAGGGGTAGGGAAAAAAAAACAGTGAAACATAAAAAGAAGGTTGATTAGAAAGATAGCTATGGCTTTCATACTTTTTATAGGTTAAGTGGTTCAAAGAGTATGACGGGAACGTTGCCGTCGATCAGTCAAATGCCCGCAGACGCTGAAGTTGGGCTTTCCTTTTGGTTCGACTGAGACAGCAGTCAAACACGGCCAGAGACATTCCATCCAGCACATGACCCCATTCCAGAATGTTCCTGACAAAGTTAATGAATTGACAAACGCAATGCGCTTAGGAAAACTGGAGTCTCGATCTGGTACAGGATTGTGTATTGTTTCCAAAAAGTGTTGTCTGTACGAAAAGTGTGAAAGAGAATTCATCGTTCTTACTTTAACCACATATATATATAATATAATAAATCACGAAAGCTCAAATATGGCTTTTCCAAATAATAATTCAATGGTATTTTCCGAACAACATACTATTAAGTTAATGCACAATGTAAGCCACTTACAGTAGTTATTGGCTTTACTGAACAGAAACTCTAGATTGAGTGATACTTTTGCAGGATTTTGAAGGCTGCAATGTACTGTATATAAGCAAAGAGGCTCAAATTAATCCAGAGAGCTAGTGAACAGCTCCAGACTCTACTGCAAATGTCAGATGGCTAGGACACAGGACTGCTTCCAAGACAGGAAACTATCTAACAGCAATACCACATCAGAACATTGTCAGAAAGAACACTAAATGCTGTTAAAATGTGTAGTTATTGCCACTGGTTGCACATGAATAACACTGATTTTTCCATAAAATGTTTAAGTGAAGAAAACAACATATACATAGACAGAACCTCAGTTAAGAGAGGCCAAGATAGATAGTTTGAAATGGAAACAATAATATGGAGATTGTTATATGGTACAAGACATTCACTTTTCTCAATCAGTGGATTTCTGTCTAATTTATTCAGGATACTTGCTTCTCTATTATCTTCTGTGTCCATAATCAGTAATGGTTTATCTACAATTTATAATAATCATCAGTATTGTTAAACATGCTGATCTATTTTTATTTAATTTTGTCTCAAAAAGAAATTCAAAAAGACACATACTGAGCACTTTACAGGCATCTAAAAAAGTGAAAGAGAAAATCTGCATTTGAAGTTCTGAGTATAATGATTGCCATTTTTAAAAAATTACATATTCTTATATTAAGCCCTAGCTAATTTCAATTAAGCATGATTTTTTATCAATTAATAATGTGCCATACTGTAGGATGCAAATTAGCAATAGAATTTTAATGAGATCCTCATTATGATGGACAAAGATTTTGCACTGAGCGTGATTTGCAAATCAGATGCAGATCAAGCCTATTAAGCACACAAAATAGAAATTTGGGATTTAGAAAGTTTTTTTTTCAAATTAACCTCTTCTTAATAAGAAGTTCACATAGACAGCTCGGTTTTGTCCAAATGAGCTGCAAAATGCCCTTTTATTTTTAACTCAGTTGGCCAACACTTACTGTACACTTACAAAGTGACTTACATTTAAATCCACTTCTACAGTACATCAGGAACTTTTGCTGAAATTATTTGTGTGACAACAGTTGTGCACAACCCAGGATTCAAACCCACAACCTTCCAGTGACTCTCTGCACTCTACCTCTGTTACTGTTTACATGAGTTCTCAAATAACCCAGAGCAAAGCTATCTCAGTTAGCCAGAAATCTCAGTCCCCACCCATCACCTCCCTGCATTGTGATCATATAACAAAATAGAGCTCCCCTTTAAAATGATTCGAAGCAATACTTTTCCAACAATAAAAACCTCCCTGTCCTACACACTCTAATGATTTCCATTGCTCTGGGAAAAAAAGGAGAACTGGAGCTCTCCGCTGTTGGACCCAAATGGCATTTTGTAATGACTTTTTTGAGCAAACCCAAAAGACATTGTTAAGATTTACATTTTCAAATATATGCTGACCTTTTTTTTCCTCCTCTTCTCAGTTCACTTGTCATCAGCATGTAATTGAATCAATATATTTTCTGATCAGCCCAAAGATTGAATAAGGTCACAGGAAACCATGTGTGGACATTAAAAATCATTATTCTACTCAAATTGAGCAGAGATGGCATAGACCATTCAGAGTTCAAAATGAAATTCTATTAGAGTCTATTACACTTTTACAATTATAGAGACGTTCCAATATTACAACGGGAAATGAAGTCATAATAAAAAGCCCAAGGGTGTATTACAAAGAAATGACCATACTATTTTTCTACTTTGAATCCTTATTAAATTGATGAAGAGAACTTGGTGACTTTCCGGTCACTGATAAGTGACCTTGTTCATAAAAAATCTAGGAAGAGTACATTTCAACAGTTCTCTTTTTATTTTACATTTCCAAAAGCTTCTGAATGCTTCTGCCTTCATGGAAAGTATCCAGAATTGACAAACGTCCTAACAGTTAAATAGCACATCTACCCTTAAATCAATTCCCCTTCCACATACTTTTCAGTGATTGCATTATTAGCTGTTAAAAACAATTATGGGTTTAATTACATTTAATTAATTTTTTGCTGAGAAATGCTCTACTAGTGCTCACTGCCCACCAACTCTTGGAATTAAAAGTACAGCTATAATTGAATAGTTCTACAGCATCATGCAATTTGTAGACAAAGTGTAAATTGCGAGGGGTCATCAGGATGACAGCAGCTCCAAAAAAAAAAAAGAAAAAGAAAATCTTAACAGGCAGATAACTTGTGTGCTGAAGGTTCAAACTGTTGCAAATTAGGTCTAACTATCAAAGCCTGAATTAGATAAAAGTTCAAATTTTAATTAACAAAGTTATTAAATTTAATAATACTTATCAGCAATCATGATTAAATTCCACAAGAATAGTACTAAAAAATAAACGTTCTTTCTCAGTCTTGGTGTTTGTTAGGGGAAGATTTAGAAATCTGTTTTTCTGCTTGCTTCGTATGTAGATTAAATATGGATTTACCAATCAGAATGTCCAGTCAATGAAAACAACTTCATAAGATTCTTTGGTGGCCCACAAAGAGTTAATGATTGTTAACATTTAAGATTTTTCCTTTCAGATGGTCTAGGTTTTTAGGCTTTATTTTTATCATAGTATATGTGGACGCCCATACACCTATATGTAACGCCTACAACAGCTGCATAGTTCTAATGCCCCTTAAATCAGATTAAATTACATTGAACAAGAAAATATGAGCACTGCAAAAGGAAGCAGGACTTTAAACTACCAGCAGTGGAGGAAATAGGATTTTATAGCAGGTGGAACATTACCATTGTGAAGCTATATCATCAACCATCCTAGTTTAACTTCACATAAAAAGGGATGTTAATGAAAAGAACGTTTATAACTCACATATTCCCTTTTTTATTCAGAAACATAAAATCTCAAACTGGAACATTTATGAAACATATAATGACAGTCTAAATCAGTGGGTGGCTACAATCTACAAGGATTAGTGGTTTTGATGTAGTTCAATACGTACATACTTGTCGCCTTATTAAAAGCTTTAGAAAAAATGGAGGAGGAAGTGTATAGCTAGGACTGCATTATATAAAATTATACTGCAAATAAAGGATTCATTGATTAAATAGAAAACCATAAATAGATATTTGGTCTATCAAAAAAATATTTAAAATAAGTTTTATATTCAAACAGGATTTTCACTTTAAGTACTTGAGGTTTCTTGTATGCCTTTTCACAGTTTCACAACAACAGCCTTCGTACAATAAATGTCTCAGTTGCCAATCTCACTGCATCTCTTTTCCTTTAATTAATAGGCCAATTACTCCATACTGAAGTTACCAAAAATGTACAGTTACATTAAGTTTTCCTGCATGTTTTTGATTTTGTTTTATCCTCCCTGAGTCTTTACCTAGAGACAACTCCTAATCTATAGAGAGTACAAAAAAACCAAACCAACTATTTCCAGGTGTAAAAGGGATGTCGTACACAGACGTTTAAGGGAATGGAATCTTATTAGCCCGGAACAGAGAAAGATATACTGTAAGGGGACTGGCTTGATTCAGGGACTCCAAATTCTGAAAGGAACTGACCCATGTCAAACCAGGGGACTTCTTCAATCTATCAATATAAACATACAAAAACCTGGTGACACAAGTGGAAATGACGTAAAATTAGAAGAATTCAGGGAAGAGATAAAAAAACACTTCTTTATACAAAGAGAGACTGTATAAAGACAAGTCACCCTCTTCAAAGAAGTTTAAAGTATCACCTGCGTCACCTCCCAAACCATGACGGTGAAACTGGTGTCACACAGCTCACAGCATGATGAATCCTGCCCCTTTATAACAAAATGTGTTACCATTGTGTTTTTCCTTTGGGAAGCACTAACACTTTAAAAAAATTGTAATGGATTGTTGATTTCTCCTCTTGTGTCTAAATGGTATGTAGTCTAGAATTTTATGATAAAATCTTACACAGATTTGTTTCTTGGGCAACTGTGATTAATGTTTTTATATTTTTGGAGCTTCTGCATGGCAGTATAAGACAGAATGAAAAACAGATTAACAGCGCAGTGTTAGGCTGGTGGCTATTGAGCTATCGGTTTGCAAACCTAATGAAATGAGATTTAGCATTGCAACTTGTTAAATCACTCAAGTCACTGAACTGAGTACTCCAGGTGCCAGTGCTGAAAACTCAATGTTTGGTCAATAACTCGATAAAAAAGGGACAAATAACGGAAGTCTTATTCCCAGAAAAAAATAATTCAGGATAGATGTAAATTTTCAAAATGTGTCTGTAGTGTCTGTGTGATGAACAGTGTGACCAGTTATAGTAACATGACAATGAAAAACATCTTGATCCCTGTCACAGATTTTCTGTGTCATGCTGAAGAAAATAACTAATTGCCATTTTAACTTGGAACCTTGTGCTGTGTCTGGAATGAGTCTTCTGAGCTACAGAAACCTACAGTAACTCTTTTATAGATTGTGTGCTCAGTTTGGTCATTTGCCCTGATAGCAAGCTTGAGTTTGTCCAGCGCTTGGCTCTGTGCTGGTATGCAATTGAAAGAATGTGAAATATGGGTTTATAGAATAACGTCAGGCCTCACAGTTGTGTTTGTAAAAGGAACACATAGCTCTACATGTTGTAACCTAGCAATAAAGGGGGTGTCGGTTCAGTTATTTCTACTGGTGGCAATGAACTGTGGTTATTTCTGAATACTAGTGTAATCAGGTTGTCAGGAGAGCCTTTTAATTCTGAATTCTCTAAGTCACATAGCTCTTTCTCATTGTTATTATGTATAAAGAAAAACAAGTATCAAGACATTAACCTATGAGACCGACAAAGCATGGAAATGTGTCTTGAATGGTATGAAAACATCACTGGATTGTTTCTTGAATGTACAATTAACTTTTCTGATATCCTTTCACAAGGCACTCCTTGATTGCAAACTACACAAATGCTGAAACGTGCAGTTCAGACTAACATATATGACTTTACTTGGCCACAGGAAATTCTTCTGCTTCGGGGTTAATCTAACTTTATTTTCAGTGCAAATAATGTTAGAAGGAAATGAAAATAAATCATCAACACAGAGAAGAGTATAAGTAAATGAATACTGCTTTGAGTGCTCACAAGACTGTTAAGACTGCAATGCTATATTTTATTAATATTGACGACTAATTCAAGCGTTTGATCCTTTACAGTCAGACAAAAATCATAAATGCAACCAGTCTTTCTTACAAATTATATTGGAATCGGGCAAAACCGTTTTAATTTTCTCTGTTCAATTTAATCACAATGGATTTATTTCAAGGCAAAACATGTCCTTTCAGGTGTAAATTGTTCTCTTAGATGTTCTATCATTAACCGATGTGTTCTCATGAGACACAATTCTTTAAATAGCAATATAATCAGCAAAGAAGCTCATTATGTGTGTCCCTGTTTATAATGATGTCTCCAGAAATCTATCCATCCTTCCACATTGTAATTAATCTTCCCACAGAAATGCTTTGGTTCAACAGCTTTATCCTTACTGATGCCAATTTCTTATCACTGCCTATGTTCTTGACCTTCTGTTGGCCTTATCATTAGTATATCTTTAATAGTCAACGCTTTTTAAATTGAAACAATCACCCGTGATCCTGAATACACTGAACAGAAAGCAAATGCTTTTGGATTTCAGTTTCAAACAGAACCTGGGAAAAGGCTGGTATGCCAGACATTATGTACAGTATGCCTGATCCTTCAAGATGTGTGGCCCACATATTTCACATTTCTTATTTTTTAAAAGAGAGTGTTAAAGTGTAAGTACAGTTACAGATTTTACTACATACTCAGATCATGCACACACATGTACTGTAGTATAGTATATGTAGAAAAAAAAACAGTCCACAGTGGCTTTATTTAGTTAACAGTAAAAAAACAGTCTGTTAAAAAGATCCTGAGAAAGGCCTGAAAACATCTACCAGTGGAACCGATCCCTGTATATTCAAGAAAGCCGAATCAATTTAAATTGTCACTTCCTACGGCTTTTCAGCAAACCTTGTTTTTTCAAACCCCAGCTCGCTTAACTGCACACACTGCCTTCCTTGTTCCTTTAATTTGACGTGACCTCTGCTTTCCTTACTTCCGAATGCGCTTCATTAAATGCCTCTCCAGCTCTTTCAGCGCCCCTTTTCTTTCTTGCTAAGTGGAAGAAATGTTACAAAAGGTAAGTTTCCTGCGCACAATTCTCCGTGGAGTGGATGACCCTAACACTACAAGAAAGAACATGAGAATAATAGGAAATGAATTGAGAGTCACATTATGCCAGACACAACTGAATAAGTTCTGAATTGTTTAACTGACAGACATGTATATTAATAGTCAGCACTTTATTGAACGAAATATGAATATTCATCCTCATTTATATTTCAAGGCATTTCCATTCCTTGAGGACCAAAGTGGTTTTGACCAATTTCCATCCCCATTACAGAAATGACAGCTTTCACTCCTGGGTCCTGACAGAGGTCTACAAAATGCACTGGAGGTCCAGAGAGAAGGGAGCCAGCCCCTGCTCCCAGCTGTCCACAAACACTCATTAACAGAGGCAAATATCCAATGGAATCTCTGTGAGAATTTTTAATCACACAAAGGCTCTGCTAATTAGGCAGCTGATGGGGCATGGAGAGCACAAGGACAAATTCTTTAAACAAAGGACTGGAAACTTTAGGAGCTTTAATTACTTGGGCAAAGAGTTCATTCCAGAACTCGAGAGCACATTATTCTGGTAATGAGACCAAGTGGCAGCACATATTAGTGAGAAATAATGTGGAAAGTTCAATTATATTGTGCGTTTGGAGCCTTTCTCTTCTTCCTGCTTCTTATGCCCATGCATGTGAGGGAAAGCACAGCCATGGGGGACAGGGGTGGGAGGAATAATAAATCTGGCACCAAACTTCTGTTCTTCACGTGCAGTTTGGCTGGCTTGATCGTCTTAATTGCCCATTAGAATGTTCCCCTGTTTGAAAATGAATATCATTATAGCCCCTTATTTGGCCTCAGCAGAATGTCTTATTGCAATTTTGTCATTCAATACTGTGTGCCTGGAATTCCGATTGTACAATGAATGACTAATTTGCAGCAACATAACCGCAAAAAGTTAGAAAAATAATAGAGGGGGACAGGGACGCAGTCTTAATTGCTCAGTTCTTTATGAATTCTAGAATCTTAAAAAGATGTTCCTAATGAAACTGAGAACTAGTTCCTTCCTGATTCATTTGTACTAAAACAAATCGTTAAGGGTAAGTATCTGATACCTGTAATTATTGAAAGGTGGGGTCTTCATTTCGGGATTTATATCACTTTCGAAAATTATTCACCCATACATACTGTGCAAGCAATCAAAACTGCCTTCCTTTTTCACAGAGAGATTAACCATTTCCAAATGTCTGGGCTGTTAATCTCGTTTTAAGCCACCATCAAGCCTGGTAAAACATGGAACTATCCTGCTGTTTGCTAAACGGAAAACAGGACATAAAGTGAACCAATGGTCATTATCCTGTAGAGCACCTATCCTGTTTTACAAATAAGATAAAAAGTGCTTCGTAAATTTGTAAAGAATTATCAACCTAATAGGAGGTATTTAAAACAGAATGAAAATTTTAAATGAGGTATTTAAATTAGACATTTTGGAAAATAGTTTAATCAAACATTATTTGCAAGAAGGCATGTAGGTTTTAATAGGCCTCCTTTAATTGACTGTATCTGAGATTTCTTTTAGCAACTCTGCAATCTTTTCATCACTTCTATCCTTGAACATAATGGAAGCAAAACCTATCACAGTGGTAAAAACACTTAGGACACCGCCTGTTGGTACTTCTGTGCTGCTGAATAAATAAGAACAAGAACAAAACAGAAGAACAAGTAAAAATATAAGATATACACTGCAGATCCCAGATCTCATTATTACAAGAAGGTCTTGAGAAATGCATTTAGAAAAAGTTTTTCTCCTGTCTAATGGAATTAGATACAATCCCTGGTTGTAAAGGCACTCAAGTGTTCAGCAGAATGTTTGCAGTAAATAATAGGGAATTACAATCAAATAATGAATGGTTTAAAGGGTAATTTATGGATATTTTGTCCTCATAAAATTTTGTTTTTAACCTCCTAATGCAATACAGCATTAAAAGGTGCATACACACCAATTACACCATGCAGCGAGCAAATTCTCCATGAAATAAAAGCCTAATGAAAAATAGAGGGCGATGAATGCATTCCTCCTGCTAGTTACCACTGCAGTGGAAGAAAGCAACTAGCGCTGTACTCCAACCCAAGCTGGATGCAATCTCTTAATCACAAATGAAGGTGGTTGTTAAGCCTATTTGAACAGATCAATGAATCGTATTGTAACCTTTTTTTTGTGTATGAAACAATTATGTGTTAAATGCCCTTTTGTATAATATTCTCAATTCAGTTTCAGAGCATCTTAATTCAGCTTTAAAGCTGAAATGATTCTAATAATAACACAGCTCTGCTCACCCAACTTACTAGCTCTACACAAGTTGTGTTGTACACAACCAATTATGACATTTTTTTCCTATTGAAATCTAAGGAAAAGGTTAGAAGCCTTTTGCCTTCCTTATAAATGTACAAAACAAAACTACAGGGAGAGAAGAACTACAGTATAGAGGATTAATATAATTTAGACTAGGTACCTCCTGAATGAGGCAGGTTTCTTTAAGTGCTAGGGCATTTTTTCTCTTTATGTGGTTATAAAAGTGTGGCTGAACCCACATATCATATTAATTCAAGCTAGTGACTGCAGACACTTAGAATAACCCATGTTTCTAACCCATCTTTAGTGAGAGGCATGAAAAACAAAAATGAGTATTGGAACCATTTGTTAAATTTTAATGTCTCTGAGTATATTTTATCTACAATCACAAAATAGTACCATTCAATTGTTTGCTTACTTTTTTAAACATTCAATTTTTCATGTCTTCTTTACTACAGAGTATTTTTTTATTTTCATAATGTGATCTTTTTTTAATGAGACAATAGGATAAATTAAATAATAATTCTAAATTATTTAAAATTTTCTATTTGCCCCTGAATTTCTCTTCATCCCCATTACATTGTTATACTTCTGTTAAACACCCTGGGAAAATAGAAATTATTTTAGTGGGCAGTGGGTTAATTCAGAGGAATACAAATAATTCTGCAGACGTCTGAGTGAAGTTCACAAGAATGATGAGTTTTACAGTCTGAGCAAAGAGTGTCCAGGTGTCTGAGAAGCACAAAAAAGTTCTGTCAAAACTGTGACCTTCTTCTGCAAAGCAGTCTAGATGTTTTTATGCTGATACAGTTTATATAGTGCTGTATATGCTTGTGTAAAGTATTTGTGAGTTTACTTTTATTTATACTTTGGTTACAATCCACATGTGTTCTCTTCACATGCTCTTTTGTTCAGCCTAAAATGCAGTGGGAAATCAGGGTAGATGGATTGTGCTCCTCCGTCAGGCACATCTTCAAACATCCGAACCTACAGAGAATATTCTCACCAGAACACACCACCAAGTTAGGAAAATGCTATTGATTTTCTTCCCAAGGTACTGTCTACCACTTGTGTTTGTTACTCCTCACCCATCGCACTCATTTTATTTACAAGGAAAAGGATCAATAGAAATGGTTCTTCAATTGCATGTACAGGCTTTATAAAAACACATATTTTCCCCTTAAGCATTTTAGCCGATCTACATCATTTCTCCAGTGGTTCAAATAATTTTGTTTCAAATGATTGACAAGTGTAATTGTGAGCACGGGTGCTTGAGAAAACGAAGACTGGCTTCCTTTTGCATGCTCTTCTGTAAACTCTTAATGCGCATATTTGTAAAGTGCTCATAAAACTGTCATGAAGTTTTGGAAATCTATCCTTCACTATCGACCTATACGACCGTCACATTTTTTGACAAGCCATTTTAATGCAGATTTGTGTTTTTTTTTGTGAGGCTTGTTTCTGTGGCTTTTGAGACTTTGCATTAATCTATATTCTCCCTCCTAAACTGCAAGATCTTTATATACAATTTTATGTCATTATCAGGTAATTAGGCACAATAAAGCTTTCATGAGTGACTATGCAGAGGTGTTTCATTAACGCTCAATCCAGGACAGGTATGCAGAACATGTCTTTTCACCACAGAGCAGTTTCATTTTATTCTGTGTCGTTTAATGCTACTGATTTTAATGTCTTTGTACTCTAATTGCGATATTCATTGATAAAGATTGGTTCATGCAATCAAAAAGTAACCTTTTAACTGCTTCATGGGCTACAGGAAAAATTTCTTTTTTGTCAATCTGCCACTGCAGAATGTTTTTTCTTTTGTTTTTGAAATACAACACATGACCTCTCCTGGCTACCCTGCTGATTCCAGTAGCCAGTCCCTTGTTGGTGACACAATGCTGATACACTCCTTTTGTGACAGAAGGTGTTACACTTTGAATTAAAGGGCCCTGATTGATAAGGCAGTTGAAGGCAAACCTGCTCCTACTAATTGTCTTTCAAATGCCCTCATTAATCAAAATGGAGACTGGCTCTGACGGGCGGCCTGTCACTGTTTTTTGCGATATTCTTTTTTTTCCCTGCTCACCTCACAGCGTGACGCCTGGATCTCTCCCTTGAAGCATGGCCTTTAGAAGCACAGAAAGCTGCCTTGTTGGCTCTGCAGTGCACCTGCCTTCTATGGGACACAAGCTGACCGGCTCTGTGGCACAAGCTGGCCCTAGAGACCAATTTAGCAGAAACTTAATGATTCATAACTTGATGTCTTGGAAATGAGGACAGGACATGGTAACCAGAATCAACACATTTAATTAGTTCCTTGCATATATAGTTTAGTATTATTTTTGGTTATTGAGTTCCTGCTCTACAGGTGGGCCCTCGGGACTATTTGCTATACATTAAAACCTTAAAGAGGTGCTCGGTCTTAGGCTGGCTGCTACCTCTATCGTGGGAATAGTAACAGCCTATTGGGAATGGTAAATGAAAGGGGGTATTGAAGACTTTGCAATTCCCTGAAAATTAGAGAGAGAATTATGCTTTAAAATATGCAGTTTACTGTGCTTTAGGTAGCCTTGTTTATTAATTTCCAGTTTTCTCAGAGAACAGGGCATACATTTTCATGGAAGAGCTAATCACGCCAGGCTTGTGACAAACTGTGCCTTTCCAGCCAGTCCAATCTTAGTCAGTTCTGACCCTTTCACATACTGTAGTTGACTGACTGTGTTCATGATGGTGGCAAGACAGGCAGCCCAGTTCCAAAGATGGTGGTACTGAACTGAGAGAAATGATCAGTCAAGACTAACTATTTCAGGCCTTTTAAAAAAAAAGTCAGGAATACAATACAATGAAACTCTGTAGGAAAGTTAGTAAACCTGGTCAATGGCAGCCTGATTCATACTGTATAATCAGGCCATATAATGGCTGGATTCATATAAGGGCTCAATTGCACACAGCAGGTAGTGCTGAAATGATACAAACTACATTCCAAAGCTTGGGCTAAGTGTGTCTTATTAATGGTTATGGGTTATGGAAAATAATCATGGAGATGTTGACATTTCACTGAGATTAATCAATTGGTCTCTTTTCTCTTTCATATATCCTGTAAGCGATTTTCACAGCATCTGATAACTAGTTACTCTTTTAGAGCATGAGGGGGATCCTGGAATTATCTGCATTGGAATATTTTACACCCCTTCCTTCTTTCTAATAAATTGATCAATTAAAAAAAAAAATTTAAGAACTAGTATCCTAATATACAGTACCGTCAAGGCAGGGAGGAAGACGGTTCAGATCTTGAAAAACTCAGCTTGGTGGATTACTTTGGCCGAGAAATGAATTGGTTAATTTACAGATCTAAGTATTCAGATTGAGTTGTATAGCCACAGGTTCAGCCTTTCAAGAGGCTGCCTTGAGTGAGCCATTGTCCCTGTGGCACTCGGAGTTAGGGAAAATGACACTCCAGACAGTCTGTAGTGATGAATCCACTTCCTCGATAGGTACAGAGGGATTCAGTTTGCTGCTTGGAAAAGAAAAAGAGAATCTACCCTCAATGACATAACTATGGTATCTTCTTGACTGCCATTTTGCACCATCTGGGGGCTGTCAGCATCATGGTTAGAGCTGTTAGTACCTTCACTGACAGCTCCCTGGAACTTGTCTGCCAATGTCTCAAAAGTGCTTTCGTCCAAAGCGAAGGATCCACATGCACTTTCCAGACCTTGTCTCCATCTCGAACAGAATAAACCAGCTGACCACACTTTTTTTAACAATCGCAGCTTCACATCCCCCCCTCTTTAATTTTTGATGTGGACTCTTGCTTTGGACATTGAAAGTCCGCTTAATTCACCCCTTGTCATGCTGGAGCTTTTGAAAGTACTGAACCTACGCTCCAGCTACGCTGGGTCTCAGCAAACTGAGACAAGTGTGTAGCTGACAGCTCAAAACTACTTGGGCTACTGTAGGATAGGTAAGCATCAATTATGTCAAGCAGTGCAGTAAAGTCATCTTTGTCCACTTCTTTTCCACCTCAAGCACATTCCTACAGTGTTTGTTTAAAAATGGTGTTCAGGTGTATCATCGGAATCCAGATAGTATAGAATCAGGTTAAAATTAAAAGCATAAGGTTAAAATTATTTGTTGATTTCTGCCTTCAAAACCTCTATAGTGTAGTATTAACCTAGAATAGTCAGTCCTTCAGGCCACTCTATAAACACCGTGTAAAAATCCTACAGATTCAGATTAGATGATATGGGTGGCCACAGATATCAGAAAACCAATTCAAAATCACCTGTTCCACTGGCCTCTGGGATACCAGGTTCAGGAGATATATTTTTCAATATTCTTATACTGTACCTTCACAAAAAAATCTATTGGTGCTCTTCACTTCTTTCTTAACAATAAGTTCAATGTGTACAGTGGCCAGATTAATACAAAGTAGGTCAGATGATATATGGATATTAATGAATGTTATAGTGGTAACTAAACTGTGAGATTAAAAACAAAGCTATTTCTAGTGGGTAGGTGTTTGGATGCCCTTGCAATGCCCTAGCCTTTCTTAGGTTCACCATCCCAGATTGCTTCTTGAAAATGAAGTGTCCACTTCCACCCCCATCGTTCCCCTGGTTTCCACAACACAGAAAACTCAGATACAATGAATGTTTCTGTGCCACTCATATTAGAAAAAAAAATCAAAAGCACTTTTTAAACACTGATTGAAGTACATGCTCAGAGAAAACACATATGTTTGCTTCAAAGTAAAATGTTGTTACAGCCAAGAAGAAACTTTCAACAAAGGATTGTAGGCTGCGCCATTGAAGCTAAAGTACGATCTGCTCCCATATTATTGAACACATTCTCTAAAGTCATTCATGTTACAAATCACGCAAGAAAAATAATAAAAAAACAAAATTAATAAATGTAATTAATTCTCAAAAATGTCTGTACTATACAAATTTTATACACAGTCCTAATTGTACAATGACGAGCAATGTTTTTCAAGAGCAAGCCAACAAAAAGTAAATGTTTATTTAAAAATGGAATATTGCAGAAATGCTGAATATGTTTAGCATTTGGCCAATTGTGTGCCGCAGCAAATCTAAGAGATTTGATTTTAGTATCAGGGAGACAGGAATCTTGATGTCAAGCCCACGAAACCCCTCAGGACTTGGGGGACTTGGTGAATCTGTTAATGATGTTCCTGTGAAACGATAAGCAGTCATTTTTCATCCTGCAACGAAAGAGACTTGAGAAACACTCCACTGACAGGAGAGGGCAATGGCTTTGTTAGTCCTGTGACTTTTATCAATACTTGGAGAACAAATGCTTGAATTTTTATTGGTGACTTGGCCCTCACATATTCATTAGGTCTGGCTTCAAATGGTGTCTTTTGAAATGTGTGCCACTAACTTCTTACCTTCATCTTGTCAGATTGAAAGATAGAGGTGGGATTTATTATTGTTCACTAAGGATGAAATTTCACACTATTTTCTGCATATTTAGTGGGGTCCCTTTGCTTAAGGTTTAGTGTTATAAGTCCTTTAGTACTTTTCCTTCTCATTTTTGTATGATTTCTAATACACTTTTTTCTTTTTAACTTAAACTAACTTCTTGATCACAAGAGCTAGGATAGTAGCATAGCATGAGTACACCTCGTATTTTGGATCTTAGATACTTTATGCCTATTATTTTGAGGAATGAACTGAAAAGGGGATTCATGTAGCCAGGGTGCATTCATACACGATGTTGTGTATTGCGAGATCTCTTTTCTGACTAAGACATAAAAAGTATAATGATGTGAAAATTTATGAGTTGATGGAACATAATGTGTCAAACCAGTCAAACAGACACATCTGTGCTGTTACTGACTGACAGAGTCGGCATCATTGCAGGGAAGCAGAACATCCTGGTAGCAGTAAATGACACTGGACAGATGTCTTCAGAATTTTTCTAATAAACGCAAAAAGGTTTTGGATACACCCTTTAAAAATGATGCCAGTATGATAATTCAGAAAAGAATTGATCAGTTGGGATCTTTTCAGAGACTTCTCCATTCTGAATATATGCTTTGCAGTTAACTACGCCTCTTTTACTGCTCAGAAAAAGGTTTTGTATCCGAGACCATGTACTAAACCTCTTTGATTCACTTGTCTGACCTAAAGAAAGTTATGCCACCTCTTTAAGCCTTCTACAGTTTGAGAATTCCCAGGGCTGAGACTGTCGCATTTACTACAGTTGTGGAATTTAATAACCTGCTTGTAACCTCTGCAGCCTTTTAAATTTACAGTGCTACAGAACATGGCTGTAATTTCTGTTAAAGTGTTGCTCTACACAACATGGGAATAATTTCAAAGAAAAAAAACAATATGAAATTTCGATGGACAACATTGCGTCTAGGTAGTTACACGACAATCAAATCCCACAACTCTCTGATAAGATACGACAAAAATCAGAGGCTGATATTGCTTCAAAGAAAATCACAGACTTTTAAGCATACATGGATAATAATTTAAATAATCTAAACACACTGGCATGTTCTTTATTGCTTACTATCATGTGCCCCAATTCTTTTTTCTTTCTTTAAATATCAGAGATTTAAATTAAGCTTTAAATAGTTTCCAATGACTTTTAAAAAGTTGCACACAATGGACTTTATTAGTCTGCCTTCAGTCCAGGCATTTAAAGGAAACAGATCTCCCCATCTGTAGCCAAGACCACTGTTCACATTAATTTAGTGATGCTTACAGCATAATCCATTGGTTTCTTACAAAGAGTCCAAAGCAGCACAGATTTTAGATGTTACAGGGTTCTGACAGTGTATTAATCCAATCACTGAACATTTAACATCTGAGGTTAATCAGCTTTTAACTTTCAGCACAAAGATATGAATTATCAGTTTCATGAATGTTAAAAATGTAGGGATGCAAGGAGTCACAGAGCTGTCCAGTGAAGGTTTGAGATTAGTTTAATTGTGTCGAAAAACACACACAAGGTGTATTTCCTACACTGGCCTGAATTACAAGTGCTAGAAAGGGTTTTATAGTCTGTGTCCAGTTATGGGCACCCTATTTAACTACAGTACCATGAATGGATGTTTGAGTGACCATTACCAAAATGCTTCCACATATGGCCCAGTGCCTATTCCTGATGATTTCATTCCCGCCTTTCAGCTATTCCTGAGATGTTGTATACAACAATAGGTGTCTGTTTAAAATTCACTCACGTCAGGTCAGGAGTAATGACCCCAGCAGAGTCAGGTTTCTACAAAAGGCTAGGCCACTAAAGACACTTGTCTGGAGCACAGGGTGAGTCCTGTCGTACAGGAAACCTCAGGCCCAAGCTCAAGCTGTGTTATTAGCCTGCTTAAACCACAATTACCACATGTCCACTGGGTTTGGGAGGCTGAGTTTGATCTAAGATTCTTCAGATTCTCACACAACAATCTCTTGTGAGGGGTCTGTCAGCACGCAAGGTTTCCTGGGTGAATGCCCTTATCCCTTCAATGCAAACTCACTTGTATGCACTGTGGGATACAGAAGGAAGAGCCCGTTTAAGAGCGGTTTACATAATTAAATTAACAATTGGAGATCCCCAATCCGAGCAGAGCAAAAACAAATAGAATTTGTACTTCCAAAATTTAAAAACTATACAATGAAAGTTGAGCTTCTGTCTAAACTACTTTACAGACCTGTTACACAAGTGAAGCAGCCAGGCCAGCAAACAAAAGCTGTTTGAGGCATCTTGGCATAAACACCTGCTCATCCTTTGTTCCATATTTCATGCCTGCCTCATTCAAATTCCAGAAGTGCTAAAGAATGTAGAACAATTTGAGTTGCAAAGGGCTCATATATTTTTTAGTTGCATTTTAGCTCCAGTAGGATACAGGGGGAAGTATACACTCTAGAGCTGAAGTGACAATTAGAAATGTGTTGTTAGACAACAACATTGGAATTTGCCAACTCACAAATTAGCTTCAGTCTATGAGAGCCAGAGAGGAGTTATTCTGCCCAGGAGTATTTAATGAGATCCTTTTGCAGTACCTGAGTACCTCCACAATTTTGGGAGCTACTGTATATCTCAATCGATTGTAAACCTCAGATTCTGCCTGGATGGCAAATTCAAGTCCATGACGATGCATTGATCAGAGTTTCTTTGCCAAAAAAGACCCGCCGTATGCTTCTTATTTTAGCATGTAAGAATGAATCGGCATACAGCAATTACAGCTTATTGAGAAAGGCTCCTCCATGAAGTCTATTAGATTTGCTTCAAAGATGTATTATGAAAAATATTTCACTGATTTTCAGCCTCTCACTAACATGTGCAACATAATCCCACGTTATAGAATTGTATTGAGCAACTGTCAAATTAATTTTGCTGATGTAAATTCAAAGTGCATTCTGTCAGTAGTAATTGCTCACTTGCCAGCTGTTAGCCAATCTCTTTTAGTTCCGCCACACAGAACGGGAGTTCTACACTTTAAATGAGTGGTTTGCCTGCCAGTTGCCCATGAAATATTTTTGACAGTGCAGCCCTGCATAACAGGTTTTATTTCACTTAAACAACTATGCAGTCAGACACTGGTAATTCAGTATTAAACTTTTAAAGCTCTTACACCCAGTGCTTGAGAATTCATTTAATTGGTTCTTCAGTTACTCATTTTAAAACTCCTAAACTAATTTGCAGACGGTCAGCTCCAGCCTGGTCCCGAATCCTGTCTAGTCAATATTGGCTTATCAAAGATAGTATTGATTTCCATAGGCTTTTAATTTAAAACTTTCACTTAAGGGTGGAGAGAATAAGTCGACTGCATATTCAGCTGTTAATGCTGCAATCACATCCAATTAAAAATGCATGAAACTGTCTCCTGCACAGAGCAGAGTGTTCTCAGATGTGGAGAAAAGCCTTTAACAGTCCGGTATTGGTCATTAGATAATAAGGATTGATAAAAGTTACAGGGCACAATGTTAAAAATGCTTCTATTGATTAGAGAGCACCTTAATAATGAAAGCATGGGCCTAGGGACGAAAGCCATGGATCATTTTGACAATTGGGCCTCAGATCATGGATGAGACAGAGCGGGGACAATTAATCCCTCAGAGCCTCCAATCGCAAATAAAGTAGTTGCAGCTCATTACTATCTGACCTTGCTAAACGGCCTTGAAAGCACAGGTGACCTTCTGGGACTTGAGAAGTTTACTGGGCCTTGCTTTGGGAAAAGTGGCCATCTCTAGCTCTGAAATATTCTCTCAGTTTCAAAGAGAAAACGCACTGGGGTCAAGCAGTTTTTAACCCCTTTCCAGAGGCCATTTAAAAAGGCTTTTTTCCCTTCTGATTGCAGTTCAGGTATCAGTCTATATATACTTTGGAACAACAGTTGGAACTATGAATACCAAGCCTTATTGGGGTGCACTCCTTCAGTCATATCAGACCCTTAATCTAACCCTCTCAGCCAGTTTCTGAGTGAAATCCCTATGCTCTTCTTCAGAACTGTTTTTCCTGAAATGCCTGTGATATTTATTGTGACACAACAACCTTACTGCAATCAACTTCCCTGACTACTTTACTTACTAAGCAACTTAGTACTTATCTTGTAATCATGCTCAGACATTTAATCATATTGTAAATTTGAAAGCCTCATTTAAGAACTAGAAACTTTAAGATGGGTTATATATGGTTTCTTCCCTTCAAGTAATTTACAAAACCTGATTGAACTCCGTAAATATGTTGTAACTCCTTCACTGAATTAAGATGTCCTTTCTCACCGTAGTGCTCTGAGATGGTGTTCAATGTGGAAACTAAAAAATGCATTTTAGTATCGTCATGGTGTGTGATTCCTAACTACAGACATGCAATACAAAATCTGGGCAATTCAGTTCTACCTGAAAATTGTTTGCAGAACTGCTTTGCATGCAAATATAAACCAGGCAGAAAACATGACTGTAACATACAGTATGTGTATTTCTGGAAGAAAACAGATAAGGTATTGAATGTTTACCATATCACATTTGCGAGCCATTTATATTTTTCCCACTGTATTATCAGGTACTGTGTTTGTCTCCCATTTTTTGCATCTTACTTTTTCATTATTCTACCATGTTTTTACTTTACTATCTTTATGTCAAAAACTGTAAAATACAGTAACAGGCCTCTTCGCGTTACCCAAAGAAATCCATCATCACACAACAGGTTTGTAAAGTGGAAAGGCAAAGAGGTCAAAGTTCTTTAGTCCAGGTCTTGCTCCTGTGTCTTCTGTTAACTGGACCATTTTTAAACAGTTGATTGAAATGGACAGGATATGACTACAGTGAAACATTTCTGACGATTGCTTTAAAGTAAAGGAAGGGGTTTACAGGACCTATTTATTGAAAAAGAGAATCTTCCTTTATTTTCATGACTTCCTGTTTGGCTTGTCCGAAGATTGCTTAACCATATCTTTTGCTTCTAGTGCCCAGCTGTCACGTACAGTATTTACATTGCCACCCTATTGATTTCTTCATGCTCCGCCAACCAGTACCTCACAGGGCAGGGCTTTTGGGGGTTTGAACACAGAAGACTATGAAGGTATCTGATTCTAAATTTTCTAGCAAACGTTCAGAACCAAAGTCAAACTGGACTCGATGGACTTCAGAATCCACAGTGAAACATGAACCACAAGTTCATGAGGACACAAGTTGAAACTATGTGGAGGTGCACTTCAAACTGAATACACGAGGCTTTGTTTCACACACCGTAAAAGCCTGGAACAGACTACTCAGTCATATTGGTGAAACTGATACCCTGGTTTCTTTCGAGACACATTTGGAAGAGATCCACCTGATCAGCTGATCAGAAGAGTTAGATGGGGTGGCTGGGCTCCTCTCATTTGTAGCATGTCTTAGGTCCTTGAAAGGGGACGTTGGCATACAAAAACCAAGGAAGTCTGAGAGAGACTCACATCCGTCATTGTCCAGTGGCATCAAGCCCCGCGGCAGCCGCACACTACAGCCAAGGAGGGGCACAGTATGAATTTGATCTGGCAACCACTAGGCTAGAGGGCCCAGCCTACAATCCCAGTGCAAACTGCTAAAATAATGAATCACAAAGGTGCAGAAGAGTCATATACTGTATACAGTACAGCGCATTCTTAACAGAGGAGTCTGCCTGCTCTCTCAGTCAGGCTGACATTGCAATACACATTTTATGCTAAGATTAGTAAAATACAAAAATAGCATATGAATGATCGAGATAGAAGTAGAAAAACTGGCTGTTGCACGCTTTCCCCCATATATTCATTTGCTATTTTGAGACACCTCTTTTTTTCCTTGCATGCCCTTTCTAAGGCTATTTATCACAACATTTATGAATAGGTAAATACACCTATCTTGCCTATTAATCAGGTCACCCAGCTGTACCATATGACAGGAGCACTCTCACTATCAAAGCATCCAAGCCTTTAGTTAAGGACACAGATTCAGGGCATTTTAATTCTTTCCATTTCTGGATTTAATTGTTTATTCCAATGACTACAGCTCCCTCTAAACTGCCATGGAGGGTCACTTTAAAAGCAGGGGGCTCTCCAGTATTTCCTTTGGTGGGGACAAATCAGCTTTCTGGTGTCATGCTAGTAGCCGGTGCTAGGCAGTGCCTTAGGTACCACTGTCAAATCATGAAGTGCTTCTGATGTTTCCACACTGAGCAGCGCCACGCAGTGGCTGGAGAACTACTGTTAAATGGCTGCAAAACCAATTGTCTGAGCTGGAAAGCAGGTTTAACTTGTTATTAATAAATAACAGCGTCTTTACATTAAGACATGGAGAAAGAGGACATGGAAATGATAACAACCCATAAAATACAGATCAATTGAAGTCTATTGATAATAAAGGTCAAGATCTATTAATGGATCTTCATTTTTTCACATTATTATTCTTGGTATTTTTCCAGCAGTAATGATTAACATTAATGTACAGTAAGGCAGCACTTTCTGTACAATACTATAATTGTACATCATACAAAAACAATAAGTAGCTGGGGCCCATATTCAAAAGTTTTAGCTGCTTAATTTCGCACTGCTTCCTAAAAGAATGTATTGCTCAAGTGTTTTTGAAAATAGAACCATTTATTGTATGTACTGTATGCTTGCAATAAATCCTTTTCTGTAGATCTTATTTAATACAATAGGAACACAGACTTTATTCTAGATTGAATTCAATCAATTTTGATAAAATACAACAGGATATCCCATGGCTTTGAACATCAAGGAGTTAATAATTTTTTCCAAGTACTGTAATGCTACAGTACATGTGTCGAGAGTGAAGGAAACTATTAATGAAGGAAACTGATTAGAATTTGTTAAAACTCAATGAAGTTCTAAAATACTAAAGGTCACAGTGCCTTCCAAACATCAGAGGATGAAAATGTTTTTACTTTTTGGGAATGTCATGATTTGAATTAAGATTGTCAGATTGGATATAAGCTCATATCACCAAGTAGGTGTCTTGTATGACCTTTTCAAGAAATTGTCATTTTTTAGCATACAATACAAGATTTTTACAGAAGTCGAAAGTGGGTATTGTAGTTTTCCTCCCTGTGTAATTTACTATACTGTAAGTGTTCAATTATATACAGTACAACACACAACACACAACACACAACCCAGCCAAAGAACAAAGTAATAAAAAGAAAAGAACAACTATTGAGTGTCTCACAAGGTATGAGACTAATTTGGCTACATGTTTTTAAGCATATCATTAAAATTTGTTTTAACTAAAATAAGTTGTTAGTACCTGTTTTGAAACACACGTTTCTTTCCTTCCTGACTTGCAAAGAGATGGGTCTAAATAGTCTTATTTAAAATTTGAATTGCTAAAGCAGTAACAAGGACAAAAAAGGACAGAGGAAATATAACATTTACTATATACATATATATTTAAAGCCATGATTTATTTGCCAAAGTTTTGTCAGATGTCTTATATAATTCACAGTCTATCTTACATGTCCCCTCTTTATTTGTTATTTATTTAATGTTTTTTCTGTTACCCCACTGAGACACATAGCTTATTAAACAGAAAAGGTATCGATCCTCTGTTCTCCATGTGGTGTAATACTGGGGGTGTTAGTGACTTCTGAGTCGCACAACAGATTTTAATCAGTCAGTGTGGGGATTAAACACTCATTAGCATATAGTTTTCATTAAATCATCTGTTTTAATGATGATTGCTTCAGCCATATGGCAGGGTTATGGCTTCTACCTCATAGTAAAACACATACTGGTATCAAAACACATTTAAAAAATCTGTTTAGCCAACACCCACTTGGTCAGAGTAATATTGCTTTCAAAATAATACCTTTACAATAACTCAAATAGCCACTGTATTTGCATAATGAGTCAGGAAATTCTATAACCTAGAACATCACACAAGAAGACAAGAAGACTAACTAGAAACCAGTCTATAAATACGGGTTATTAAGCAAAAATCATCACTTGTTTTCTCAACATGACAAATATAGAAATGGGACATTGATTTTAATTACCGTAAATAAGGAGAGAGTTGTTTTTTCATTAGTTATATCTTATTATATATTACAATGACACTGTCAAAGTGCTGTGACATGCGAATTATCTAACTGAAAAAATACTGAATTTGAAGGACAACAAGTCTTGTTGTTTTCTTTTTTATTTTAAATATGTAAAATGATGTTTTTAGAGTCCAAAAGCCACCACTGTGCATGATAGTACATTTACAGTATATGGATTCCTGTTTTCTCCGGAGTTCAGTGCCACCATCCAATGAATTGTCTACAGTATATCTCTGGGACTGTTGCAATAATACCATGGACTATAAGCAACAACACATACACTCAGGGACTTTTTCGAATGACCTTCACCTTGATCTCTTTAGCACTCGCCATCTTCCGAGATTTTCTGCCGATAACGAAATCCCAAATGTGAACAAACAGATTTTGAAACTTCAGTGGTTAATTATCTTTCATATCAAGCTGGGTCTAATTATTTTATGTTTGCTGATAATAACTGTACTCTGCTGTGCACTCCTGCTGCTGACATATAGTCTATTATGTAAGCTAGGTGCTTTATTTCGTCCAGAAGCAATTCAGCACCATGGACAGTTATCTTTAGAAAACTGCCATATATAATATCCCAAATACTGCTCCATGCTGTGTCTGGAGGTGTGTAAAATATGAACACACCCTGAATCCTGTCACAGTTTCTGATGCTAATAAGTCATGAACTTAGAAACAGAGTGTAGTAGTATGAGAATTTAATTCTCTAATCCAATTCCACTCCTGGAGAGCCCGTCAAGCAGGTGCTATTTGTAGCCATTAAATAATCTATTTCTTAAGACCTAGAACCACGTGTCTTTGATCTGTTAAATGGGCGGCTTTTTAATTACTTAATTTTGAGATAATTTGGCACTTATGTCAAAAGACACTTTAGGCCTTAAGGCCTGGAGATCTCTGAACAAAATACTTGCTTGAGTGTTCAATAACCTACAAGTGTTCCTAATCTTAAAAAAAAAACAGACGATTCAGAGTGAACTATAAACACTGAATTGGGGCTGTCTGAGGGAGACCCCTACTCTAAGCCATGCTCATAGAAATACAAACATATAGCACAGATAAAAAAGGAATACAGGAGGCACAGAATGACAGTCAATGGAAGAGTTATGCTTTAACATTGTTTTCAAGCACATAATTGCCTAGTTTTCCTTAATCACTTGGTTATCTGCCTTTCCATTGCCTGCTGGTGTACTGAACCTGGAAATGCTTGTGTCACAAGCCGATGGGTCTATAATTAAAAGCTGTCATCCAGAACCACAGTCTCCTCTCCACAACCCCAGATCAGATGGCAGGCCTCAGATAAACTATTTTAAGAAAAAGGTGTGTGTGTGTATTCATAGAAATGTTCCCTTGTAAGTGTGTAAGGCAGTGTGGGTGGTGGAGGGCACCGAGTTAATGATGAGGCTAAGATTTTTTGAGAGTTCCATAATGTCATAGCTGTTCATATTTCTTCCACTTTATACTGTGAAATGTTGTGAATGTTTTCATGTCAATCAGAAAAAAGAAAAAAATACCTTAGACTCAAGGTACTTCCGTGAGATTTCATTCATTATAAATGAGCTATACTGTTAGAGTCTAGTGTAATTAATTAGAAGCAAATCCCTTCATCACCTTACTTACTATGGAAGTATAACATTTAAGAAATTGCTGGTGGTGGTAACACTATAACACCCATTTCATTGGTGATTCTCTGTGCTATACGTGTTGGATAATGAAGTCTAATCCATGCAATGGATCACTACAGGCTCTCTTTTCCACAAGCATCAATTTATAATCGCATGACATTATTAGCCACTTTGCTTGTAAATTTGGAAAAGAGGAACATCACTCTTCTGCATCCAAGCAGTAAATTATCCAATTTCACTTCATTTCAAATGAATGTGCTTTTTTACACAGGCTGATTAGAGCATTAAAATTTTACCATTAAAAATCTTTTTTATACGATAAACAACAGAAAATCAATACAAACATTTCTGATGTAAATATTCCATGAAAACAGAAATATTGCATTTAATCTCTCAATAGGCCCAGAAGACTAAAAAATGCCATCAATAATGCAAGATCAGTGGATACTACATTCAATGTCTATTATTATGTTCATTTTAAATATGTGAAGAATTCCAACAATAAACCACAAGAGTTTCTGTTCCATTAACAATAGAAGAGATTACCTGAGTGAAAATACAAACAATGCCCTTGAAATATTTATTCAGAATGTAAGTGGACTGCCAACTTAGCTGGACACATTCATGAATCTGCAACAATGTTTTGCAGGTTTTTTAGCCATTTAAAATATTATTTGCTATAAAATAAACCTGTATCATTTCTCTGACATTTCTCTGATCACAAGACCAAACAAAAAACTAAAATAAGCTGGGTTTGCTTTTGGCACATATCTTCACATATGTAAAAAGTTATCATCCTGGATTTATTTTTCTCTTTGTTAGATAGAATGTAATAATCGTGACTTTGATTTCATAAGGCCTCATTCTCATTCTGACTCCCTGGGCTGACATGACTAGATATTGGAGGTTTTCATCAGCCTGTTTTTGCAATTCTCTATTATTCCAGGCTTAACTAGGCCAGCAGGCCTGTCACAGTTTGTTGGCACTTTGCTGGCCAAGATAAATGAAATGCAGACGATTGGTAAAATGATACAATATAGAAAAGCAAGTGTCATAAAGCCTTCAAGATTCTTGTTCCTTTAGTTGTCTTATGGCATGCCTTGGGCCAGAATTTCAGAGCTGTGCACTGTGCTTATTATTTTTACATGCATTGTATGACAGCTGACAACTGACAGACAACTGTGGTTGTGGCTGGGCAGGCATGACAGCATTGTTCATCTGTGTGCATGGTTACTTTAAGAAGAAATAAAATAATTAAAGATGCGCAGCACAGAATATTCTCATTTGTTACAGGGTGCTCACCAAATGTACATTAGTACAGTCATTACAAGAAGAAAAATGCTATTAGCACTGAGTTCAAATGCACCTTGGGCCACCGTCTAAGCCAGGGATTGGACAGCTTTGATATATACAATCTCTTAAAACTGAGGCTTAAAACTGAGATCTCTTACTAAAAGCTGAGTATTTACAAAAGAGAACTGTTTGGCCCTCAGGACACATTGAGTCACACTTTTCTTCTAATGTTTATGCAGAATGGTTGCAACCACTGTGTCCTTGTCCTTTAATAAATGTAGTTTAGCAATTAAGGAAATTATATGCATTAGAGAGCAAAGTCTTTGTTTTATCAAAGATTTTTTGGGGGATTTTAACACAGAGATATCTATCCATTTGCATAAATTCTAGAATGAATAAGTAAAAGGTTTCCAATTAATGCTATTTCATCATAAATTATCTTTGATGACAGGCTTAATCAATAATGAAGTCTGCAGAAGTGCTAAGAGATTTGCAGAATATATAATTCACAATTTATACTGTTTTTTCAATCTTGATCTTTTATCAGTGCCTTTCCTGGGTAAAATCTAACCACCAGTGTGTACATGAATATGTACAGAATAACATAGGCACAGATTTACAAGAAAGTGGGTTCATTTTAATACTTTTGTTTCAATAAATATTAAACATATCCTCAAGCAGTCTGCACAAAATGAAAAAATAATATGTTGTTTTTGACACCTCATGCTTCTGTTGAAAGACATGCTTTGAACTTTTCAAATGCAAACTAAATTGGAAAATGTTTAAAGTGGGCCAAATTGCTTTTTGTGACTTACTACACAGCATGTTCCAGGAAATAGTTTACTAAAAGGCTTTATTAGCATCAAGCTGAGTAAGTACTGAATGAACCCAAGAACCAAACTATTTCAGTGTTTCAGCAAGTTAGACAAAAATGTTTTTGCTATAGTCTGAATACAAAATTGCATGAATTTCCTATATACTATACATGTGATTACTGTAGGTCCAGTAACACCTTAAATCATAAAGGAATCAAAAATGGATACTCCTGTATTTTGAATTTGCTTACGTAGGAAAATAATTCTGCCAAGTAGAGACCCAGGTGTATCCATTATTTGCATAATAGTTCATATATTTATAGCAATAATTTATTTTAGAAGGACTGCTTGAAATTTTCTAACTGCTACATTAACTGACACAACCAACAGACTATAAACACAATCCACTTTCAGTGTCTTCCACTGGGAATTGTGCATAGCTGAAAGATCATCAATAGGCAACTCCATTGTGTGTTGATACTCAAGTAATGGTACCAAACAATCACTGTGGATTAAGTGGTAAAGAATAATGAAGAAATGCAATAAAAGTTTAATATACATCCAAACAGAAAAACGTGAAGATTTTTACTTAAAAAGAAGCTATTACAAAAAAGGGACATACTGTATTTTACACTTTATGGCTGGAATAGGCTTAACATACGTAAATGGAGAATGAGGAAATAAAATGTTTACCCTAATGGAAACAATAACGAATGTATATGGAGCAAAGCTCTGGCATGAGCCTTGTTTTCTCTAAGCCAGAATAGAAAGAACTGCACTGAGGCCCTGGGCACTTGGCACACCAGTTACTTGCAATCTCAGAACAAATACTGAAGCACGATGAAGGCTTGATGATAACAGAGCATGAAATTTCACATCACATTGCTCTCGTTGCTTTTCCTTATGTACCCCTTTAACCAAAAGCCTCCCTTCTTCCAGAATATTTCCCCAATACATGTCGTGTGGCTGTTGTGAAGTTCATAATGTTCTGAATAAATGTGTTTTTCTTGTATAACCCCTAAACCCTTGAGCTCTTTCAAAATCTGGGAGAAGATAATCATCAAATGTCTAATTGTTTGGCCATTTCCTGGCATAAATTAAAACCCATATCCCCATCTTTCAGGCCCAATGCAAGAGGCAGCTTTATTAAAATTAAGAAAATGCATTCAATTTGAATTTCCCAGATGCTGTCGGTTACTTCTTGAAACATGAAGCCGATGAAATTGCTTAACAGTTATTTAAAAGCAGTTGTAATCCATCTGAAAAGGCTCAGATTTAATCCATTTAATTTCTTATTCCTTGCAGCAATAACACTGAATAACAAAAAATCTATCAAAGCAATGTAGCCTAGTGATTTAGTAATTATCTTTATTTTTCATTACAGCAATTCAGCTTGGATTAATTTAAGTCTTATCTGCACCAAACGGCAGGTCACTTACCTCAGTACTACAATACAGTTTATCTTAATCATCACCTACCACAACCTCAGCTGTGACCTGAAAGTGACAAAAAAGAGATTCTTTTCAGACGTTTAATCAGAGGCATAAACAGTCGAGTATAGCAAATTCACCAATTATAACATCTCATTTAATTGGCTATGAAGATAAACTTTCCAGAAAAATGATCATATACAGTACTGCAAGCAGGGATTTAAAATCCTTAATCTTAAATACCTAAAACACTGATAAGAACTGTGTAAAGGCCTCTATAAAGTGCATTTCCGCTGTAGGGTATTTTTCCATGATGTGCATAAAAAGGAAAATAAAAGTAATATATAGAATTAGAAAATATACACTTAAAAACCACAAGATAAAAATCTTAAGAAATGTAAACAAAGCATGTTTCCAAATTGCTTTGGCAAATAATCTGCCTCAATAGTTGTAATACTTCATAAAACATCATCAAGGGGACAAAACCCCCAAAAGATAACTGTTAAGTCCTCCATACCCTTAAAACATCCACCATCTCTAATGAATTGTGAAGGTTAACACTTCACCATATGGGAATGTTAGGTGTATGACTTTATGTTAATGAACAGGTGCTAAGTTTTATCTCAGCTGGGTAAGCATTTTTTGAGTTGCATGCATTGCAGTCCCACTTTCAGATGTCTATTAGCCATATGAGAGCTACTTGGTACAACGTAAAATGCATTTTGAAACAATAGGAAAAACTGAACTCATATGAATTCCTCACAGCTAGATCTTAATTTTTAAGTACTGTGTGGGAGAACATGTTCATCAAGCAATTGTATTTTTGTATTCCCACCTCGGTGAAGTAAGTTTTTTACTGTATTAATTTTATTGTATTTTTGCAAACCCAAATTATTGTTTTGCACATTAAATGATAAAATCTTGATTTGTCTAAAATTAGTTTTTTCACTTTTTAATTGGAATTTAAGGTTGTTTTAATTTCTTAAGAATTCTTTTGTACAAACAAGTTGCAATGCCTTTTCTATTTCAAATATTTGTGCATGCAATTTTAATAAGTGCATTTAACTTAACATGGTTTTTATTTTTGAGAAATGGAGAAAAAATGGATTGTCATCAGTGGGTTTCCCTAGAGACGTCATGCATATTAAACTGGTTTTAAGTTGTTTTTTGAAAGCATTTTAAAAGGTAATGCTACCAGGTGCATTTGCAAAAGCCCAGAAGCATAAAGATGAAATGTACAACTTTATATCAGATGAAAAGGAAAGTGTTGTTGCATTTGAACTCTTAATTAGTGCATCATTCATTCATCCAAGTGCAAGTAGAATTAAATTACCAACTGTTTCGATAGAGAATGATCCCAAATATCTCTCCATCCCTCCCATCACATCACTGGAATAAAAGTTGTATTGCAGCAGACAGCTATAACTTAAAAATATTCAAGCTTAACCAATGTGCAATTTATTATGCTTTTAGCATATATTAGATACCCTATATAAGAATCTGCAATATTTAATATTACAAGGTCTCTTGTAATTTGTTCTCTACATACATCTCAGCTCTTCTCCATTTTGTTACACTAGAGAGATGCTCTCTTAAGTTCTCAGCAGGCTGTTCGCAAATCCCTCATATCTGAATTGGTGCAAAGTGTCACCGCTTCACACTGAACGTGTGCGGACCTTTGTTTTGAGTCACGGCATATTGCAAAACACACGGCACAATTCCTGAAGCGCTTAACCCTCCTGCACGTGTGTTTCTGAAAGGGAACACCCTCGCGCACACACAAACCACTGAAGTTGCATTTATCAAGTGGAGTTTAAGCTCACTCTGCCTGGCTAATTTGCGAACCTAACCGTGTGACGGGCCTGGCACAGCTGCAGCACATCTCTGGCTGTCCAAGGCCATTTTCTCTGATCGTCCTGACTGAGCAAAGGAGAAGCAGATAAAATCATCAGCGGGGAGAAGCGAGCGGAAATGCTTCGCGGCCGTTTGTTCTCTGCAGCCAGCTCTCATGTAGTGCTGCTGATTGGGAGGAAAGCTGAAATTGCTTTTACCAGGCTATGGCTCTCTGCAGCAGTAGGCAATGATAACTAACAATGCCCCCGAGGACCTAGTTAAAACTGCATCACACACTCTGGAAAAGCACTTTAATGTAACTGCATTAGAAAACTGTCAGCTGGTTTGTGGGCAAAACAGACTTTAACTCAACGAGGATTATGAAAACATTTGTTACACTCACTTCAAAAAAAATATATAATCAAGCAGGAATTTTTAATTTTGTTTCCCACAGCATACTATTAAGGAGAAAGCTTTTAAAGATGATCAAAGCAAAAGACATATTTGGATTTTTTTTTCTCCCTCAGCTGCTCTATTCTAGGCCCTCTAATTTGAGAAAACCTGTGGCATAAATTCGGTGTTGTGTACACAGGGTGTGTGGTAGTATAGATATCTAGATTATGCACCTATTTCCATTGGGATGATTGTAACAGTCCTGAACCTAAAGCAGAAGGCGATGCCAGAGGCCATGGCTGATGCAGCTGCTGGCAAATCTAGTTGAATATCCTTAAAGCAAGAAACAAGGTAATATATGGCTTTGCTCCTTCAGACACCATGCCGTTATCAATTTGTTGCCACAAAAAAGCACCCAACCAAAAGAAATTTATTAAAGCATGTCAAAAACATTCTCCCGCACCAAAACTTTTACTGCAGCACGAGCCTTGATTTCTTTTTATTGCTCGATTCTCAAGCTGTTTTGATGACTATCAATACTGTAAAACACAGAGGCAGGAACAATTGAAACATACCAAGCCTTTCTTCATTCTGTAGATTTTTAGTCCTGTGCTGTAGGGTCTGTTCAGATTAAGGCATATGAAGCTGACAAGTTCTCATGAAACTCATGAAATGGTTTGTGAAGACTTACACTTGTGACACCATGAAATTATCTGTAGCTTTCATGTCTAACTTCTTCAAACTGTAGAATCGTGGGGTTTTTTTTAGGTTTGGTGTGTTCGAAATCATAAGTAGTTTTGCCACTGTACTGTATATTCAATCAGCATTACTGCTGTATCAGGAATATGATAGATTATTTGAGGGAATTATCATTGAACCAACCGTCTGTTAAGATGATACATGGGCATGTACAGTAATCAAAGATCATTAAGCAAGTTCTCCAATTCCACCTAGAAGACACATTTAAGGTACATAGCTCGACAGACAGATAGGCACATATAGTACAGACAGATGAATGAATATTGCCAGGTATACTGTAGGTATAGTCAGTGTGAGTGAGAAAGTGAGCTCTTTTTGAAGTAGCTGTCGGGCAGTTTCAGGTTATTACCTCAATCCTCTCCCCTCCCACAGCTGGTAAAAGAGGAAATCCCCAGCCAGTCCACCATCGGAGAGAGGGCTGAAGTAATAACCTGAATGCCCTGGAAGCCTTTTCAAACATGCACTGGAACACAATAATATCACAGGATATGAAAAAATGAAAGTCACAAAGTTTGACAGTGACAGAATTTGATGTATTGTTTGTTACATTAAAAGGTGCACAAACATTATTTTAGTCCTAAGCAATTACTCACCTATGTTACGGTGTCTGTTTTATAAACACAGCATAACAGTTAATCATCCCTACTATAGTAGGAAGTGGTGTATAGCATAAAAGCTGTGCAAAGGCTACTTGACACTAAGGCCTCATGGCAGGAAACGGGAACTGAAGAATCAACCATTGTAGCACTAAATCAACATTTATTCAGAAAATGTACCTCTTTATTTTTCTCTAAATGTGTAATTTAGATTGTTGGGAAAAATAATGGTCACTGTAAAACTTTATTTAAATTAATAATTGATAAATGAATTCTAAATAGAACTTCTAAAGAAGAACTATACAATACACATATAAATTATTGTTACTCAGGATATGAATGGACCATAACACATACAAAACCATTCCTTGATCCTGTCACCTTTAATCTGACAGCAGCTGTAACCTGCTAAAGCACTATAGTGAAAAGATTATTCAATAATCTTGTAAAACATATTGTTTTTAGCACAGGCAACACCAAACAGTTTAAAATATTATTAGTCAGGCTATTACCTAAACAGATTAAGAGATTTTGGATTCCCTATCACTTTAAAAGATGCTCAGCAATTCATTTTCTTGGTTCGAAACGTCTCATATTCATCTCAGTGGTAGAGGACACAGTGGCTTTACAGCTGCTCACTTGTCTTTCAAAGATCAGATCCAAATGTGAAAACTGCTCTGTGCCGCAGACTACTCCATTTTGTTAAGCGTTCTCCATGTTTTTATACCCATGTTGTGAGGCTGATCCTACATGCTGTAAGGCTGCCCTTCTTTCTGTCTGGACATATGCCATCCAGTGGTGAGACTTCCTGAGCTTATCTGCCTGAGGACCACGTTTGGCAGGCAGGCATCCACCATCTGAATCACATGTCCAACGCACAGACACTGAGCCCTGATAAACATACTCTCAAGAACTTTGCCCTGACACCTGATGTTGCAGGTGGGTTTTAAACAGTGATTTATGTGGCATCAGCAGAGTATCTATGTTTCATAGTCAAAGAACTGATGTGAAAATAACAGCCTGATATACTTATTGGTAAGCCTTCTAAATGATGAGCTTGTGTATGAATGGATACACACAGCCACACAATATACTGTATATAGTGCAATATAAAATTGAGTTAAAATATTTCATTGATAGTGACCTACTGTATAAGACACTACAACTTCTCAAGTACATTAAATCCTTAGGCTTCTAATGTGGCAATTTGATAATTTTCTGTTCTAAACATGAAAATTCTTTGCCCCACATGTACTAAGCACTTGCAAAACAAGAGAAAATGCAAAATGTTACGTTCATTATGAAATCTCATCTTTCACTTTGAAGGCAAAGTATAATTAAAAAGAAAAAGCTTTGGAAACAGTTCTGCACATGCTGCCAGCTCATTCAGCCAAGGGAAATAATGATAAAGCACACTTATTATTTTCACAACATAGTGCAAATAGAAAATAAAGAAGAAAAAAAACACATGGTCTCCCAAAAGAGAAAACAGTCCCAATAGAATACCCATAACTCAAGCCACACTACAAATTAGACAAGCATACCTGGTAAATGTTTTTTTCCTTCTTTTGAAATGCTTCACCAGGTAAAATGTGCTTATCCACTTAATGCATAATTTGAAAGTATCCTGTCAAATATAGATCCAAATCAATAGCACTCTACTGGTGCTCATTAAACGTAAATCAGCTGGAATCTCATGTGAGGGGATGCATGCCTGCTTCACAGTTGCCGTCATTAAAGACTGTCCTACAAATTATTGGACAAATGTCCTTGTGTGATGAGATTTCACTTCACTACTTGAAACTAGGCCTTTGTTGCCAATTGTTTAAGATACTCAAGGGAAAGGAAGCAGTCACACAAGCTCCTGTTCTTGGCTTATTGTTCTTCTTCTACAAACAGAACATTTATCAGTCCTCAACAGGGTGAAAACTTATTGAATCTATCTGCTCCCAAATAATGTTCTGTCTGTTTTTTAAGAGATCCCCATAATGAAGTAGTTTGGGCCTCTAAACTGGATTATCATTTCTGGAGTATAGCACATTGGGGTCAAATTCACATTCTACCAGTACGTGCTGGGCATTGCTGAAGTGTTCATCAATGGAAATTACAGATGTCACCACCGCCTCCTCACTGTTCAACCCAATTACGTGCTTATTCAAAGGTCCATGACTTTCTACTGTCATTCCTTTAATCACACTCCTTTATGTACTGAGGCTCCATTCTAATTTTGCACACAAGCACCTAGGTGTGGTCAATATCACTCACTTTTAAGGGGAACCAGTTGCTCACTGTCCTGTCTTGCTCACAACAACATGAAAGGTCAGTTCCACAAAAATAAATGCTGTGACAGAGCAAAAGTAAGAAGCCTATTTGGAGTAACATTTGTGCTATAGTCAGTATGTCTTATTTCTAATGCTTACCAGGTAAAATGCTGTACAGTATGTTTCATCGATTTACATACTACTCCACTCGTGAAGATTGTTTTAACAAGGGTACAGCGATCAGAAATGTTCTTCTGATCTTCTGACGTGTGAGGTAAAGAGGTTTTATTTCCGAAGAGCAAAACTGAAAATATGCAACCTGGGGCAGATCAGAAAGTAAAAGTTGGACAGAAAAAAAAAACAAGAACGGAATGGCACTGTATCCACGAGATCAAAACAGAAAGGAGTCACAATGCCTGTGATACCGCCTTGGCCAATATAAGACAAGGAGGCAAGCTGTGCTGGGGGAACTGCTTTAAGAATCATGCCAGGCTGAGATTGAAAGACCCTTAGGTACAGCAAATCATGAAAAATGAGAAACAATATGTTCTGAGTTAAAGAATACTCCAGAGGAGTGCCGACTTCGCTATCAGTATCTGATAGAATTCTGCTGTACAGAATCCATATCTGCCAATGCAGGGGAGAGAATTTTGTTTAAAGGACATATGTATTATATGCTCAGTGAGAGAGGCCTACCTGTCCAAGCCGAAGCCTCTCTTGACTACCTTGTGCTGTTCTCAGCCACAGTAAAAATTCATCATCATGGACATTTTGTCCTTACATTGACTTGTGAATATCACCCAAGGTAATGCAAAGTAGTAATGTAATAGCAATGCACAATTTGTATTTCATTAACTTGCTCTGGTTACAAAAAACATCAGATTGCACTGTTATATACTGTTACCCACAAAATTTCATTTTATTGACTACACTTCAGCCAAGTATTAGAAAATACCTTTCTGCCAGCACTGTGTACACATAAGAATAAAAATATCTAGTACAATATAGGAGGCTGAAAATAAGGCAAAGCAGTAATTATTTCATTATGCTATGACAGCATTTATATTATAGTTTGTTTTAAGCAGTTATCTTTGGAACAAATGAGCACTTTCCCAATGAGACTGGTCTGTAGTGCAAGGGGCAGGCAGGCATGTATTATTCTTCTTGGAAAACCTACCTTTTTTTAAATATTGTTATTCACAGTGTATGCAATTATTTTGAAAATAAATTTACCAAAGATAAAAATTGTGCCTCTTGGGTCAGGTAAATGACTTCCTTGTTTTTATTGAGAAGACAAGGTGTTTATTAAGGGCCTCAGTGGCTTATTGCTGAAGGTTTTTCAGTTTGAGTAATTGTCCAATTAGATGTAATTTCAAAATGCGTGCTAACCCAGGCAATCGTATTGTAAAAGTAAGACTAACACCGGGATGCACATTAATAAATCCCACTGAGCCTTGTCTACCTCTTTTTAAAAAAAAAAAGAAAAGAAAAAAGATGTCTACTTTTGGTTAGTTTTTCCAAATCTTTTTAACAAGGCATTATAACTGGGACTCACAATTGGTAGCTCCCCCCTTCTCTCCCTCTCTTTATTCTCCCTCCTACAAAAAATAATTTATCATTCATGTAATTTCAGTTCTTGGAGAAATCACTTCTTATGCAAACACAAAGGTTACCTTAATTGTTATGTAGCTACGCTATTTATGTGATGCCATAAAAATGCATGTATGCTGCTTTGTAAAAAGGTCACCCATTACAACCTTACTTTTTTGTGTGTGGGTTTTGATTATGTGTGTTCCACACTTCACACTGAGAGATGGAACAAGGTGTCAGAAAGGCCCCTGGAGAATTGAGGCTGTAGTATCCTCTTTGCCACGTTGCCCTCCTTTAGTCTCTGCTGCAGCTTATTTGGAGTTAACCAACCCAGATGCAGTGCGCCTGTTGTATACTGGGATTCTAATTCTCACCAAGGAATCCTTCATTGCTTTGATCCTACTGTCACAGGCAAGTCACGGAATCCAGCATGTACTGTTTGATTAATAGCCAGACCTGTTTTCTTGAAATTACAAAGTGAAACAAAAAGAAAAAGGAAACCAAATGAGTAGGGGAAAATAAAATAAAATGCATTTACTTTGAGATGTCATGAGACCTGAGATTATTGTTTCAAGCGAAGATCCGTATTTACTGAAAGTATCTTAAGGATGCCGAATTAATGATCAATGGGACCATGTTTTTTAAATCCCTTAACAATGTTGCCTTGTGTTTGTAGATATGTTGTTTAAAGAAATAAGAGCTGAAATGTTCTTTTAAAAAATTTAATAAGGTCTGTGATGCAAAACAAAGTCCCAGCATGGAGCCATGCAACATTTGAACACATGCTACAGAGAATATATAATAATAAAGTAATGAGCAACATGGTGCAGTTTTTATATTACATTTATATATATATATTTTATATTACTTACAGTATAGTGGTCTTCTTCTAAGAACAGAAAAATCCCAAATATCATAGCAACAAGGTGAAAGGCAACATTTTCTGCAATAAATGGCACTGTTCTCAATACAACTTTTAAAACCTATATTTCTAATATAGGTTTAGAATCATTTATATTTGACTAACTGGAGAATTATTCAAAGACAGAAATGACATCTCAATGTCGAGTTCTCATATGATGCCTTTTTAAAAAAAGGCATCTCTCTCTATTGAGTCTCTTAATAAATTAAGCTCTCAAAGTAAAGTAGTTGTTACTTCATCCGGACTCCTATAGGGAGGATAGCGAGTTCAATATAACAGCGTATAATGCTGTTCTATGCTTGAGCAAGGTACTTTGTCCTGGCTACTTTGTACCAAGCCACTCTGCTTTACTGATCCCACAACTGTAATGCAGGGAGAGGATGACCTACTGAAACATTGCTCTGATATGATTGCAGTCAGAGATGATTGTGAAACCTCTGGCTGACTGAAGTCCATCTAATCCCAGATGTGCTCGTCTTCTAACTGAAACTTGGCCACATACAGCTAACGGCAAGGCCTGTGATCGAAGAGGGGATGTCTGGACCATAAGGATCAGCTTCCTTCCCTTTCTTGTACAAACCGAAGCGGTTTCATTAAACGGTAGAAAAGGATTATTTTTATTGTTCTTACCTTTTTCCTCCTCTCGTTCGTTAACAGCCCCATGTTCTTATTAGGTACTGAAAAACAAACTTCATGGGCCATATAACCTCATCTCATTTCCAACTACCACTATGTTTTTTTACATTCCCTCTCTCACAATGCAACCTTGAAGCTTGCAATGATGCTTATTTATCTTTAAAACGTTCATATGAGAACTGTATCTACAGTACTATAGTTCTTTAAAATGGATTTGAAAATGAAAGCCTAAAACACAAACTAACAAAGTAAAGGGCTATAGATCATACAGAGTTAGACACAGGTTGTTTCCTTAACAAAGGTTTACAGCTGTAGTATGGCTTTCATACAGAAATGTTACTGTTTCTTTGTTATTGTTACTTCCCCCAGCCAAGCTGTCCTCCTGTTGTTATCGCTTGGCTGTGACTGGCCCTTTTCCACCACATTACCCACAATGCAACATTTCAAGCAGGTGCCAACCAAAATTCTAAAAGAAATTTGCATTTTAAAATTACAAATATCCTCACAGATACGACTGCTTATACCCATAGCTGCAGCTATTGAATTGGGGATCTAGCCATGTCCCAATTCACTTGAGCTTTTGTTTTTATTTTGTTTCTAAAGCCTAAAGACGTCAGCCATAAGTTGTTCCAATACGACGGCCGATGTTCATGTCCGCAGCTATTTAGACTCATCTTGAATTGCTTTTCAATTGCCTTCAATGAAGAGCCAACTGTTCATAATGCAAAGTCTGAAACAAATGTACACAAAATCCTGGGTAGCTTTTTAATCTAAAACCTAGAGGATGCTCTCATTAGGGCTACAACTTTCCTCTAAGTCCAATGAAATTTGAAAAATGGGGTAAAAGACTTCTTACTTGGCTTCAGTAGTCTCTCAAAATGTTCAGAACGCTTCTTAAAGCTGAAATTGTCATTTCAGGGCTTAGATAAACGCTGCTTTGAAATAAGGTATTTTATAGGATTAATAAATATGAAATGCTCATGTTGCTGAAACATCAAGAGACTCTTTTGACAAAGACTTCGTCAAAACAGACAATTATACAGACTCCCCCCAAATAAAAGTGTCTTGCTGTCGGAGGTGTTTCACTAAGACCCTGATATGCTGATTGGACTTTCTGCTTGAAATGTATGATGAGCACGTAAAAAAGCTGTTAATGCTCTTTTTTTTAAAAAAACAAACGTGTTCCATGATACATCTGAAAGGTTTTAAAACCATACACTGGTATTTTCCTGTCATAAGTGTATACATCTTGAAATGTTGTTACAATAAATTTATTTATTTATAATCCATGTGTTTGGGCCATCATATTGTTTTGAATAGGATTATCCCCAGCACCTTGATCTGATTTGAATTTGAATAGGTGAGAATTTATTTTGTGGTGTTCAATACCCAATACAAATAAGTCCCTTTAATCCAATTCCACAACCACCGGGGAAGATGAAGTTAAAAAGAAATTCACTGTCGACTTCATCCTGGCTTGTCCTTCTCAGAAAAATAATTCATCATAAACGTACAGTCAACTTTTAATATTTTGGTTTTATTAAATTGAATTAACATTTTATTATAGAGCGCATGTCATCTACCATAATTGTAATGTAGGATCACTACATTAAGTGCTTTTTACATTGCTTTTCGTTAAATAACTTTTTTACTGCACATCTTCTTATACTGTATGTTATTAGATATTCTCAGGTGTTATTTCCACATTATCTCTTGGACTTCCTGCCACCTAACCATACATGGAAACAAAGGATCTTCTCAAAACCAAACTTAAGAAAGAGTGATAAGGAACTACAGGTTTTCCAGTTTTATGCAATATTAAATTTAACCTCGGTCTATCCTAAAGAGGAACTTCACAGTAATGGAAATCATCTTGTACAACTATTTGTAAAAATGTTATCAAACACAGTTAACACTGCCACCTCACACAAGTGCCATTTCTCTATAGGGTGCACTCCTTACATGAAAAGGTCTCATTTTCAGTAGGATGAAATGAAGGTGCCACCAGAAGACAGAAGCTTATAGAGCTCTAGTAGAGAAAGCTGATTAAAGTTGCGGGATGAGCTGACCTCCTACCAGTGTGATCCAGCTTTGTTTCAGACCCAGATGTGTTTCCACATTTAGTCACTGCCCTCTGCAGAAAACTCATAAACCTCCCTAGACTGCCTCACCCCCCTCTGAAATCATTTCATTGCTGTCACTATCATCCTACCAAATAAAAATAATTGGGTTTTAAAACTAACGTTTAAATGGTTAAGATTAGAATCAATGTCGGCGAGTCTATTGACTGAGGTCTGATCTCATTATCTTTAAAAACCATTCACACTGATTGATCCAGTACCAGCAATGCTATTGATAAATAATTAAAAAGCTCTCAGTTTAATTCAGGGGAAGGGACCGGACAGAAGAGGGGGAATCGAGATTGCAGGCAGTTAGGCCTAGATTTGTGTAATGACTATGGCATTCCTGCTGTGAGAAGACTATCCCTGGCTCCTCGTCTGCCTCCTTTTGCACTCCCAGTGGAAAAAGCGAGCCGGATTTGTCTGCCATATTCACAGAAATCGATGCAATCCGGCTTGAAAGAAAATCAATAAGATGTGTCCATTTATGCTTCAGAGTGTACATGAAGGGCCTAAAGAAGGGGCCTAGACTGTGATACAAACACAAGAGATTTAATAAGAATGTTCTGTCTTCTTCTGCTTTTTTCATACGTGTATCAGGGGGTACTTCCAATTTATTTTCGCTCTCAACATTTTTTCCCTGTTTTGTGTGGAATCATCCTCACACTGACCATCAAGACAAAGCCGGAAAAAGAAGATTTGATGACCTTCACTGTTCTTAAAGGAATGGGCTAGACAAGCATCGGCAGTAAATCTAGGCAGAGATAAACCTGTAGCATGTTCTCTGTGTGGAATCGATGGAGTATGCCCAGGGCTCTCAGGGGTATGACTCAGGAGTGGTTTATATCATTAAAACTCAAGATGTTTGGATGAGACTCCTGTCTACGGACCCTGGTAGGAGATGGAAGCTCACTTCATCCTGACTGGACCTTCTGTCAATCCCCTGAGATTTACTCAATAGGGTGAGCACTTGCGCATTACCGCTGTTTGGTTGAACAAGTCACTAAAAATCTTGCATGACATTATTGTACCTTTTTAAGATGTAGAGCATGCTCTCCTTAGATTTCATCCTTTTTAAAATGAATGATATGCAGATTTTTTCAAGAAAGTTTAATTATACTATATATACTATATCAGTGCTTGTGATTTAAATAGAAAATTAAATTACATTTCAATGGCCCGGTACTGTTCTTTTCAGATTTCAGCTATTAGAAATATTATTACACATTTTTAGTGTGCATGATGTATTTTGTAAAACGGAACAGCTCTTTTTTGTACTAGAAAGATCTCTTATTTAATCATAATGACAAAGCCATTTGGAGGTGTGTTATTTAACTTTTATAAGTGAATTAGACTATAGCATCAAGAACATTAAATATAAGAATATAAACTCTCTGAAGAAAGATAAGAGAAGCAAATTCTCTACCAGAGTTGAACAGCAAGTTTAAACAGTACTGCCACCCAGCCATTATTGTGTGCAAGAAATAGTGACATATGTCACATGAGAGGTGTGATTCAAATGTGCTGTAATGCGTGTCCAACATGGATATAGACAAGGTGTTAATACACAAAGTCAGCTGTGAGGCTGAACCTCATACAAGGAGGTTTGGAGGAGGTCTCAAGACAGTGCGGGATTTGCAAAGCAAAAAATGTAAGAAGACGGAGCTCTTGATGTCCCCAGAGGATATTGAACAAATGATTATTGTTGTCTTTTTATTACAATTTTAGATTTAAAATGGCTGACCAAGATAGAAACATATCCACAACTTAGGTGATCTTAATCAAAAATCTTTTCTGTTAATTCTTACCTTGAACAAAAATATACGTCTGATTTTATTAGAATGCCACAAAATGTTTCTTACTTTTTGTAAAGTGTATGCAAACTTTGGTTAATTATGGTACGTGCTCTCTCTCGGCATACACCCGCATATCTGAGGTATATGCATATATATGCATTTATATACAGTATAAATGCATATATATATATACACAAACATATAGTGTATATGAATTAGTCTGGAATGCAAAGGGTTACAGCCCTGTGCTTGAATGCTGCAGTTTGCAATCACTAAGCAGCTTTAGTGTCTCCTACCACACTCCTGATTTAAAATTCATAAATGCTAATCCTTCATAATTTACAGTTTAAAAAGCAGCCCTGCTCACAGGCCCTGTGGCTACAGCTCTGTCAGAGTAATTATACCACGGAGCTGGGAATGGACTACTAACTGAGACTTTCAACGTGGAAGGAAATCCCCTTCACTGGCACCAGACCCAATTACTCCAAATAACTAAACAGATTAGCAAATAATTTTCCAGTTAAATCTGGACAAAGGTGCCAAATCTTGGTGTTACATAGTCAGGTGGGTAAACCGATTTAAAGTTCTACTGCCTGTTACTTATTAACTAGATGATCTGCCAAGTGTTTTTTATGAACAAAATAGTTTCTTTCATCTGGACTCTAGCAATTGCCTCTACAAGGTTACTCAGCTCCTTAAAGTGGACTTCAGTGGGTTGAGAGAGCTTTCTTGCACTTACCTGCTTCGGTTACATCACTTCTTTTAAAGAAGGGAACAAAAAAACTAAGATTTCTTGTTGCTGAGCAGAATTTTGTTTCTTCTAGATGCCAACGATTCAAGAACATTTTCCACGGTAAAAAGGAGCCAGTTGTAATATACTCTTTGGACAACATGCTCAAGTTCTTTCTCTGAGTAATATCTAAACTCTAGATGTCTCCAGCGTTTTCAGAAAGTCACGCAATTCTAAATTCAGTGACTGTAACAACAGCAAATGACACAGAAAGAGGCCCACAGCCAATGTTGTTTTCTACTGTATGTAGGCTTTCGTAACTCAAACCATTTCTTGAAGAGGATTTCTTGAATCATATGACAGTGCCTCTCTTAAAGCAATTACAAGAATCACACATCAACCACTGCTACTGCGGACTATAGGAAGTCGTCAACATGCAGAATGAATATACAACATTTTAGCATAAAAACCACACAAAACCATTTGGAAATGATGTCAAATTGCAATTGATGAAATGTCAATAGCTATTTGGGGACCACATTATTATGTGGGCTGCTGTCATATTTGAAAATGTGTTGCAATTATGTTTATCCATTTGGTATTGCTGAACTGATTGCCTTCCCTGACCATAATGGGTTTTTCAATATGGCTTAGAAAAAAATAATAATTAAAAAGATATAAAAATAAATTTGGCTTAAGTGAAATTCACATAAGTGGGCTTTTAATGTTTTTTTTAATATCAGGGTTTTCCACAAAAAACAAAATAACACACACCAAAAATTATTCTCTTCTAATAGGCTGAAATGGTGTATTTTTTCTCTTTGTTACATTAGCCCTTTGGTTTAATTCAGAATGCATGCTATGAAAATAAACCATTAAGAACAGGGCATACATGACCTCACACTAGTACTTCAGTATATTTCAGATGGAAACTATCAGAGTGCTATTAAAGTGGATTTGCCAGTAGCCTACTTTTGTTAGAAGTCTTGTTACATTTTTCCCCACTTCATTTCTGACACAGTGAACAGACTATGTTTAATTTCTTGACCTCACATCTTCATGCCACAGGTTAGGCACAGACTTTCTTTTGAAAATAACTTAAATCCTGTACTCTTCTATGCTCTTATCTGTGGTATAGTTAGGATGAAGGGGTTAGTATGCGAGACAGACAATAAACCAGTGTTAATCAGACCTAAGGCTGAGCAATTTGAATTGCTATATTTCACATTGCCTGTTGCTTTCCTTCACTATGTATCAGAGTAATGGATTAAAACAGATACAATCTTGGAAATCAGCTTGAGGTAAGAAGATGAATCCATCAATATGAGATTCATAAACAGAATCTTTTGTTTCCTCTCCGATCAATGGGAGATGACAAGCTCTGTAAACAGGCTGGCATGGGAAATGAGATATTTGTTGGTGAGATGACTAAATGAAAACAAATTCTATAAAAGCAAAGAAGGACACCATTCTTCTCTGCTAGCAAAGAGGTCCATTACAAATCTCAATTAATGCATTTCAAGTGCAGGTTAAACATTTTGGTTATGGTATTTTGCTAGCTGACCTGGCTTGGTTTCAAATAAAATGTCTGGATTTTCTTTCCTGTTATGCAAAGATCATGTTATTATGTATATAAGTCTGTGTAACATCATGTAATCAGAACAAGGCCAAAAATATATATCTTCTAAAACAACATACTCACAGATATTATAGATGTTTATGTGTCAGATAATACTGTAATTTAATTTAAGCAATAGATTACTGAGTGATAGCTGTCCCATTATTACATGAACAAATCAAATACAATGAGCCACAGTGTACTTTACGGTGCTGTACATAAGAGTCATATTTCACAATTATAATTTGAGTGTTGTGCACACAGTGAGGAAAATGAATTCTCTATCAGAGTAATTGGAAATTAATGAATTTCTACAAATGTGGAACACCACTGAAGTCTTTGTGATCGATTGCTAGAATTGTGGATAAATGTAGCCACGGTTTGTTTTGCAATTGAGTCTTGTGCTACAGCAGTGCTTTTCTGTGTTCTTTATTAAAATTATGTTTAAAGAACAGAAAACTAAATATGAGGTACAGAAAATAGTCCTTTTGACATTTCAAAAGGGGAGAAGCAAAGACAGAAGCATACAGAGACTTTTAATTTAAAAAAAGGACATTCTGACTTATAAACAATGACACAGATAAAAGTAATTCTGGTTCTCTTTAATGCCTTTTATGAAATTAAAGGTTGCACAGGATTAATGCTATAAACTGGGGTATTATACCATTAATACACTGCCAGAGAAAACAGTAAAATAACTGTTGCTATACTGTATGAAGAAGAACCACCATACATCACAAATTTCTTGTGCAAATCCCATAACCTGTTGTAGCTGAATGTGAAGACATCATTACATTAAATGAATGTATCCAAACTATAGAATGTCTTTCTGGCACAAAAAAAACATTTTTTTTATTTTATAAGACTATTAACATAATTGTGCTGTGCATAAATGACCATGTAATTTCTACTGAACCAGAATATGTATCTCTGGTTGCTTACTGAGTATTAATAATTACTGTGTTACAAAATACATAATCAGAGTAATAGCAGCTGGCTACCCCATAATCCCATCCATCCATTTTCTAACCACTTAATCCAACTTGTGGACACCAATCCATTGCAGGGCATGCACAGACACAAACACACACACACACTCAATTTTCTCCACATATAAACTCCATGCAGGTCCTGAATTGAACCCAATGCCCCAGTGCTCTGAGGCACAATGCTAACCATTGCTCCACCATGCCTCCCTTCCAGTAATCCAAATACCTTCAAAGAAATGCTTAGCACTTCCTCAACAGTATAGCAATATTAATTTCGGCCTTACACTTATAACTATGCTATAACAATGCTATATACAGTACTGTTTAATAGAAAGATAGAACAATTTGTAAGTGAAGCATCTAAACAAAAGAGAGGACAGAATAAAGTCTTAAAATAAAAGCAAACCTCACTGCTTTGTAATAAAGAGTGAATCCCAACATTTGAAACATGTCATCTCATCTTTCAGCTGATTTATTGTATCTTTCTTGAATTCATAATCATCCTCTGGATTAAACAAGGAAATTGAGATACATTTCAATAAAAGCGATTGGTTCCTGCTATTTAGACAATTCAGGACTACATGCATTTCTTACACTGAGCGGAGTATAATTATTGTGCCTCCAAGGCAACGTCTCATTCTTATTTTATATTTTATTCTGTCATTGTTATCTGTGAATGATGTGTGTTACAGCTCAGAAGGCATTGACAATTAAAGTACTTTTGTAATATATTTGCAAATCACTTGTTTCAGATCTGAGCTGTGAGACTCAAACACTTTCCCAAGATGAAGATGCCAACGTCTGGATATTCAGTATCTAGTGATGCTTTTCTGTGCTCTTAAAGCACCATGGCCTTCTATTCTCAGCTACACCCATTATATTCCTCCCCCTCTTCTACTGTTTTCTAGTATGTTCACCACAAATTGCTACGGGTGCTATTTTACAAAGTCAAACTGACTAACCATTTCACCTCTGGCCTTCAAGGCTTACTGTGCAGTGGTTGACATGACTTGTACCATTATGTATTTTCCAAATCTAAAGTACATGAGTGAACCAGTACATGAAATAGTAAACTGATGAAGAAATATTGTAGGTTTGTCTTTGACATTCCTAGTATACAATGCTTGGTTACCGTGTCCTTTCTTGTAAACATGTGCGACTTGTTTTGCCAGGCCAGTTCTCATAGATTTTACCACACTAACATTTGTTTTTACGTTAAACAATGCGTTAAACAAAAAAGGCTCCTTGCAAATACTTGGGTAGAGCCAGCTGTGAAGCAGAACAGGACAAACAAAGACATGTTTGCAGACATGCCAACATTTTGAAAAACTGGTAGGCCCACACAGCTGCATTGTGTATTTCAGGGAGTCTAGGGTTGGGTTGCTATCCTGGCATTCAATTCTGAATTTATTTTTTGGGGAGGGGGTTCTTTTGAGCGTGGCTTTTGCTTTCTGGAATGGGAGGGGGAGGTTGGTCTCCTTTAAATCTTTTGAGTCCTTTTGGGGTTTTGTGTCTTTTTGCGAGTGTCTGCTGTTTTTCAGCAAATAGCCCGCTCTCCTTTCTCTCCTGAACACTGACAACATTTGGGAAATTTATCCAGACAGGGGTTTATAGATTTATAGATTAAAAAGCACACACATGAGATAGGGATTATGTTTAAAACTCGGTAAAGAGCATCACTCTGCTGTCTGCTGTGTAGTGTCTTTTTCATGTGATCAAGTTATGATGACATTAAAACTGAGAAAATCCCAATATTGGCCTGCCATCGAATCTGTTAATTCAATTTATTTAATACTTAGAAGCGACAAGCCTTTAGCACAGTCACTGCGCGCTGGGGAATTTAAACAGAATTTCATAGCCATCCCTACCCATCTGACCAGTTAAAAAAAACATCTTTTCACTCTGATCGGTGTACTAGGTCATAGTGTGAATAAGGTCAAATGGTCTCATTTAGCTTTTATGACTTTGTATTGTTGCTGTGTTCTCTCGCTGCAACACACACTGTTGATTAAGCTTGTACAAACACTACAGCTTGTCTCAAGTAACATGGCACAGTTGGACCTACTTTAACATATGGCAAGATTACATAATATGTCACATGTTCAAAATAAATTAGAGTGCAGCACAATCCTTGAAATTCCTCTCTGTGTGAAGCACTTATCATCAGAAAGGGAAATAAGAAGTTCATTCTTACAGTTGTGCAATCATTTGCAGTTTCCAAATGCAGTGCCAAAGGCAGAGCCTAATAAACTATATGGTAGATTTATAAATGATTCATTAATGGGACTCCCACAAGATCATGGCAGCTATAAGAAAAAATATTAATTAGCCAAGTCTCGACTTCAACTAATAAAAACACACTACACTGATAAGAGCACAACAAGAGCAAGTAATTTAACCTCTAATGTCAAAAAAGCCAAAGGAATTTAAGTTGTTCAGTGGTAGATTTTGAAGCAGGAGCTTCAAAAACTGGTGACTACTTAAGAGGTGTACAGAGTTTGCTAACCTACAATCTCCAGGCACAGTGACTTTAACTGGTGCATCTAACTGCAGCAAACAAAACTCTTTTAAGAGGTTGCATTGAAACTGTGATGCTCTCAAATAGCTCTTGCTGATGTTTATTTGCAGAAACTGTTCTTAGAAAAAGGAGAAGAAATGGATTACATTTCTCTAGTTCAAAAACAGTCACAGTATGGTCAAGTACTTTCGTTTCTTCAAACGAGCTTCCCTTGCTTTTTGTGTTCATTGTATTTTGGAAATTAAATAAAAATGTTAAAAAAGATGTTTAAAAAACAGATTTTTGAATTGCTTATGTCACTTAGCCTAATCAGACATTACATTGGAATAACAGAAACCTAGTTCAAAGGTAAAAGACAGCTGGGTTTCACAAAGGGGACATTTTCACTGCACAGTGCAAAACCTTTTTTTCTCTTTTAAATATGCAAGGTGACGTATCCTTATCTAAGCTCCTCTGAAGCAGCTTTTCCTTTTCGCACTTTTCAAATGTCAAGATGTTGATTCTAAATTCCACCAGATTAAATGAGAAGCGTTTAATGTGTCCTTTTCCTAATGAACATAACAATATAATTATCACTGCAAGCCTCTTACAAATGGAATCCCACAAGCATTTGATAATTACTGTTGGACAGTGGATGGATAACATCATTTCACTCGCCTGGCTGAAGCAGTTAGAGAAACTTTGGAAAAGCCATAAGTCTACATACTGTATATTCACTTCTCCATTTCATCAGGAAACCCACTTAATTACTTTTTGTTCCTAGTCTACAATTACCCGACCACTTACACTGTGGGAAGTGTATCTGATGACTGACTCTTTCTACAGATAAAATGCTGTATCTGTTCAAGGTCAACCTATTAGCAGGTATGATTTTATCCAAGATTCTCCTTCTATAACTTCACTATATGTTTTCATAAACTACTGATAAAAACCTCAGTGCTGGATGCCCTCCTAATCTGGAAGGCTACTGTACTTTTTGGCTTACATGTACTATATATTCTATTGGCAGTACCCAATATATTGACATCACCACTACTTCCATTGCTAGATGGCTTTGTCAGGATGGAACAAATGAGAAACAAGCTCTTCAAAGAGAAAATACTGTATTTATTTCGGGGTGCTGCCAAGGCACACAGTAAGCTCTCTGGAAATTCAACACCCCCCAATTTTAAATAATATATTACCCTGACATCTTCCCAAAGCATGTTTTAAGTGTTTGAACAAAGAGTATAAAAATGATTGATAAAAATATAAAATAAAAATAATATGACAACTATTAATCTACCCTCCTTAAATGATAAACGAATACAATTATATGTAATAATGTGGTTTCCCACATAAGTCCTGTGATTAAGTCAGAGAGACATTTTTAGTAAGACTGAATTTATTCCAAAGGCCATATATTCTACAAGTAGTTGATTTTCAAGCAGGTCCACATCACCAAGCTCACATAAACACACTTGTCAGATATATGTTGTGTTCTGTTAAAATAGGATAAGGAATGTGGGATTTATAAAAACAGCCAAGTGCTTTTTACAAGGTAACCTATAGCGAAGGTAGCTTTTTGTTCTTATGAGCAAATACATCAAATACATCTAATGAAGTAGACAATACTGGAATTGCTTTTGGGTTTTGCCTGGTATGTGAAGAAATGGATGCAAACAGATTTAAATATGTTTCTCTTTGTGTATATATGTGAACGGTATTAAAAATATAAGCTTCCTTGTATTGATTTTAATGGTGACCAAGGTACTGGGCTCTCTCTCACAGCCAAGTGAATTGTGAGCTTTTACTCTAATTATTACTTAAAGATTAAAAATTATATACATTGGCTTATTCACTTCTATTAACAACACATAACCTTGTAGTTTCACTAAAAAGCCTGAATTAAAATAGGAACCTTTCAAAATACTTTCTCTGGAACTCTAGGTCTATACCACAAAAGACCACAACAAAAACTGCAGCAATACGTTACACAGTACTAAGGTCACTGTCAATCACTGTAGTATAAGCCGAGAAGATTCTCAAATACCAGGCCAAAAAGGTTTGTGTGTCTGATATGAAATATAAGATGTTCACCTTCTAAATGACTACAGAACACACAACACTTGAGGCGGTAAAAAGAAGACTGGACATGTCCTCAAAGAAATGCTAGAAAGAGGTAGAAGACATTTATTAGCCCTACTAATAGGCTCACTTGAGGCAATCTATACTGGAGGACAGCCATTTCAGAAGACTGCAGTCTTGGTAACTAGCGCAGAAGATGAATATATGTTTTTAGATACCTAAAATAAATATTTCATTAAACTGTCACTGGCATTTTAAACTACTCTGACTTGAAAGAAGGCTTTAAAAAGCCTGTCTAAATGAACGAGGCTCATGGAGAACTGAAAAGGTTCAATTCAGATGTAGCACTCATGGTGTTTTTATTAGATACATCGTGAAATATGTTGACACGGTTTTGCAACTGTCCAACATGATGGCTGTGAATCTGACAACAATTATATTTTGAGCTTTGGCCCTTGGGGTATGGCTTAACTTCTTAACTAATGCTAGCTTTGTGCTAGACTGAGTCCACTCTGGATATGAACACTGGAGTTGTTCAGCTTTCTTTTGCAGCTACTGTATTTCCATCATCTGCTGAGTCTGCATGCTGAAGTACTTCAGATAATTATATATACATTTTCTCTTCCATCCAACTCATTGAAAAGTTATTTGAAGTAATTAATTGCAAAGCATCTCTCTTTATCTTCCTTTTTCTTTTCTTCCCCTACGTTGATCACTTTCCTTTGTAAACCCATTTACAGTACCAAGCAGCGCTTCCCTGCGAGATACTAAAGAACTTCACATTTTGGAAGGAGGACGATTCCAGTGAGGATTCAAAATACAACTTTTTAAATGTATCACGGGAGATGCAATTTACCTACAAAATTTCTCATGCTGTAAAAAATGGAAAAAGTTTAGCTGTATCATTCCAGTTCCCGAGTCACTAAGCTTTAAAAAAAGAATGTTAAAATAATAGACTATTAAATAGAATGAGGACACAACACTTGCAAACATAATCCCATTAATCCCTTATAACACTGTAACACAGTATAGTTCCCATGGGTGATGGGAAACAATTTGTGTCAATTGTGCCATACCACTGTATAGCACAATAGAAACAAATGAGTTTCCAAAGCCCAGTGTAATAATTACCTGTGTATACCTTTGTCTTTTTCGAAAACGAATGATAGCTTGACTTGTGGATAAAACAATGAAGAACTAATTTCCAAAGCCAGATGACACAGGGCTCACAGTTCACAGAAACAGCGTGTCAGGGATAATTAAGACATATGAAGTAGAATCCTCTAATATAAAGACACCAGGGGATTAAAGAGCCAAATTTGTTCTATTCATTTTACAACAGTTTTACTAAAATAACTACCATTCTATCACACCATCACCTTTTCACCCCATGTGTGGTCTGGATCATACTTCCTCCTTTTTCATTAATAAACATGTTAATAACATGTTAATTATTTTAACTAATAACAACAAATGATTAAGATAGTAAAGACTTAATCTTGAAAATAAATCTACACCTGATATATGCAACCTGCAGTCAAGTGTGGGTTTGATTAGTTTGAGAAGGCAATGCTGCATGCTTTGTATAAAGCAAGAGGTTAGTAAATTGGTCCCATTGCTAAACTCCTAAGAGCTTAAGGGTTAAATCTACTGCTCAGGCATTAATTGACTTCAGCAATTTCCACTACTGTATTTCATTAAGTGAAGGCTATAGCACACTGCAGTAAGTCACGAATAAGTTCTACTACTGAGCCAAGAGAAGAGACTGATTATGTTTTTTTTTTTAAAAGTCAATTGTAGGTAGATGCATTGGCTTTGAGGAGCTAAAACAATTCTAGGCAATAATTGAAATGTACCATGAAATTACCGCTGTACACAACCGCCAGTCATTACCCAAACACTTTCTTTTTCTGCGAGAGAGAGAGACAGACGCGCGCGCACACACACAGAGACGCATTTTCACATGCAAGAGAAAGAGGGTCTATGAGGGTTACACAATCACACATTTGTTCTCAAAATTAAAATTGTTGATTGATCCGTGGAATATTAACGGTCAACACTTTTTTCATTAAATTCTGAAGGGGAGCGGAGGAGGCATATTGGAAAAAAAAAAGAGAAAAAAGGAGCCCTATTTAATGTTGATACCGTATAGTGAATAACCCCTGAGAGAAATGTAAATACCAGACTCCAATAACATGACAGCACACTAATCATATTTACAAACTATATTAAATCTGTCCATTGTGTTTGCCGTACTAAGGATTGGCTCCCATGTAATTGTCATTGTAACCAATGTTGGCTTATGGGAAAATTTAACTGCAGTGATATAAGGTGACTGGTAGGCTTATTATTACTTTATTATTACCCAGTATATGTTTATTAAAACAATTTGTCATGCAGAACAGGAATGAGGGAATGGAAACATTAAATCCTGCTGTACTCTGGCCACAGAAATGAGTTACAATAAAATTAATGGCACAGAGGTTTCGGCTGACACTGTAGTAGTGCATAATAACCTGCTGCTTCGTTTCATTTACTGATCATTTCCTGTTGGGGCCATGCCATTAAACATACATGCTGAAGATTATTGAAATAGCTGTGCAATGACTACAATGCTTAAGTAGCCAAAAGCAAAATGTGGAGTGGTTGTGGTATCGCTGAAGTTGTTGCTTTACTTAACTTCACCATAGTGCTTTTGCACAATAAAAATAAATTTGTTTTGGAACTGGCATTAAAAACTTTGCATTTAAGAAAGGCAGAGGTGACATACTCTCAGGTTTATGATGCTATGTCCTCTAAAGCTGCCTGCTTATGCTGAACTGAAAGGAGATTCAGCTGAAACCTTATGAGACTTTCACAAATTCATACATCCTTTTCGTTATACAGTAGTTCAGCCACAAGACAACACAATGATAATGCACTTGTAGAGGTCAAAATTCAAATGAAACAACTGAAATGGTTATTTTTTATGTTTAACTGTCATTTATTTGACCTTAGAGGAGGCAATATTTTGGAGATGATGTTTTGCAGTGGTCCATCTGGAATTTATTCTGTTTTCAAGAACACTAATAAAAAACGGTTCACAAAAGTGAAAAGGTCATATTGTTTTCTTCTCCACAGAGATGGATAGACGCCTTGTGTTTTATCATGGGTAATTTTGTGGAAATTTTGTGGATTTTTAAACCCAGTATTAAACCCAAAGAAGTACAGATCACAAAAAAGGGGGCTTTGTCCTAAAGAAATTATTACAAACTTTATCTGAAACAATACAGCATACAGCTCATGTAATGGGCACTGTTGTGCCCTGATGGGCTTGAAGATGTCTACCACACTCTTAACATACTGCACCTTACATCTTTTAGGTTTCCCACATCATATGGCTCTCAATTTGGTTAATGTAACTTACTCAGCCTATACTCTGCACTCTGCTCACACTATACACTCTGGCTTTGAGTGTATAGAGAATATGTAGGCTTAAATAATAGCTGAAAGGATTGTGTTTTTCACTCTTGGGGTCAGTTTTAATGATCTGTACATCAGTGGGTCTAAATACTGCCACCTTTCCATTGACTGTTAACCCCAGTGGTGCTTCTATCTAATGCTGATTTATGGCTTACCTTATTAATATCACTATATGCGTTAAAATACTGTGGCAGGAGATCAATGTTGGAGGTGATTTACAAGTTTAAAGGTATTATTTTCATCTTTGAAAACTGTTCCATCTTGGCTGAAAGTGTCCTTTATCATTCTACAGGCCCTGAGCACGCTTTAAGCTTCCATAAAAAATCACCATTTCAAAATAACTAGTAAAGCAACCTTACCAAAAAAAAAAAAAACAGATCCCACAGAGACAGAAGTACTTGACTTGGCAGATGTACTGAGAAAACTGTTCAATTCTGCTGTTTAATTTTAAGGCAGTTGTCTCAACCAAGGGATCCATAGAATGGAATTCACTATACCCTTTTTTTACTTTTAATTTTTTAATCAATTTTGAAACCAACAAGTAAAAAGTATAAACAAAAAGTAAACACAACACAAAAAAAGAATCTGTTTGATTTACCCCGTTTTCCTAAGACAAGAGAAGGTGCCTGTTCACCTACACAGGTATTGCACTAGCCAAACAATCTATCTGTATCACTTTCCATAAGAACAATTTCTTCAACTGAAAGAAAGCACCAGTTGGCTTTAAAAGAACCTTTGGCTGCTGTTAGGGCTGCTAGCAAAATACACAGAGGCTAAAGTAACTTAGGAGTTGTTTGAGAAGGGTAGTGTAGCGCATTATTTAGTGGTGAAACTGTTGCCATCAAACAATTTCTTGAATCCTTTTTCATTTCTTCAGTAATGGCCATGATTTTGTAAAGACTGTGAAGGAGCTTGTCACCAAACATTTCTAGTAAACAGACAATTTACAGTATAAGATCCACTGCCCATCTGACCATTAGATCTTAACTAAATGCACACACCCTGGGCGTTTATTATTTGTGGCACCTTTGCTTTGATACATAAATAAGTTATTGGTTTCAATTAGCCGAGTTTGGAATTTTGGAAAGATCAGAACGCTGTTCAAGATTATTAAAAAGTACATGTTAATCGAAAATGTTAAATTCAGGATGACTTATTTTTTTAAGCTGAGGGACACAATATTTGCCGCACATACTGTACAGCTGAGACAAAATTATTCAGAAATGAAAATAATGTCCCCTTTCTATAGTACAATCCTGAAAAAATGTGTTTTGAGGCTTTTCTGCTCACTAAGCACTTTTGATGTGGAGTGCATTTCTTCATTATTCTTTTTCAATCCTGTTGGCTATATTTTTGGTATATTTTGGTAATAATTCAGTTGATATAAAATAACTCATTATGAGTTTTTCAATCTAGGGGAATAAGACTGATAAGGGACATACTGTAGGTAGATTGTAAATGCTAAGAGCACAGCAAGGTCTGAAATTTAATCTACTGCAAAGATTTCATTTCTAAATTTAAAGGTGCAAAACACTGTTGAAATACATTTCTTCTAGAAAGGAATACAATAAGAATGGAAGTGTTTGGAGAAGTTTAAAAAACAAAAGGGCAGTCCAGTTTACAGTTGCTGTGCTGGATTACAAATCCAGATTTAGGTAACAGACTGTCACTTTGGGTTTCTTGCTTAGTGTTTCCTGCTGCATTATATCACAAGCTCACAGAGTACATTTTAAACCAAGATGGATCTTCACAAGAAAATATCTACCCTCCCTCAGATTTCTACTAGAATATTAGTGGTGACCAAATTGATCTTCAGCTAAAAAGAATAAGCAAATTATGGCAACAAAATCACGTTAATTTATATAGATTGCATATACATTCATTACGCATGCTGTAGGTATTGACTGTACACATACAGTATATATTGATTCAATAGGAAAATAAATAGGATTAATTGTTTTTTAAACGCACATATATATTTTCTTGTACAGTAAAAATGATGTATAAAATACATATGCTTGTGTGTTCTTTTGGACTGCAACAGTGCACCACATTGTTTTCATTTGTTAGAATTAAAGTATTTAAAAACGGTACTGCTTTTTTATTAAGCTGGCCTTATGTTTAAGAAAATAAAAGCATGTCGATTGTCTGCAAGGCATTGTTAGTTTGTGAAAACAAGAGTGCAAACTAAAGAATCCTGAACAGCCACTGTGTAAGAACAGCACACTCATTTGGACTGACACCATTTTAGGAACACGGCCAAATAAAGCTAATCAGGCAGATGACTGGGAGTAAAACTGCCAAAAGGGGGTGATTTTGAATTGAACCTCAGAGCTCTGCACCCCCCAACTTTAAAGCTCCCCATCTTACCTCACAAACATTGCAGTCCTGCTGCTAAATGAACCCAAAACAACTAATTACTGTGACTATGAGAAGGTAGATTTATTAATGACCGAAAAATCAATAATTATTTTAAGCTTTTTAAAAGATTGACTGCAAAGACCGTTATTTATGGATGGAAACTATATCAACACCACTTATGGCATTAGTCAATCTGCTGTCCAGATGTCTTCCACAGGTGACAGCTGCAGTTGCCTAACAAGCAAATTAATCACAGGGCTTTCGTGATGCTCCTTTATTGGAAACTCATTTTGCTTCATAAAAGACTTCATCTTGTGTGAAAAATGACAAATCGCATGCTTGACTTTAAACGCAGACCAAAACTTGAACTCTATTTGAATCTGTGGCTAGTTAGTCTACAAGGAGCTACAAAGCTTCAAGGCGGTTGTTTTTACTTTAAGGATTCCTACCAGTGAAAGGAAAGTCAAAGAACTGAAAACAGGTGTCGAATCCAGATTCTCAAACTGAAGCACTTGATTATAGTCATGGTGTGAACACAGGACTTACCTACAGGACGTGAGTGGTTGTGTTGTGGTATGCTAATCGCACACAGAGAGTCACTTACTGTTTTGTGTCTAAAAAAGGTAGACCGACTTAATTATTATATGTTCAGACTGGACTGAGAAAACAGAGTGGGGGCGATATCTGCCTGTAATGGGGTAATAGTGTTTTCTCACTGCTGCTGGTGAACATATAAAGATTTTTAAAAAGCGCAACATTTGAGGAGCATCCCTGGGTTTCTAAAGGCACTTAAGAAATAAAAGTTCTATATATTCACCAGCGGCAGGCACATACTGCAAGAAGGCAGGGTGAAAAGAAATAAATTGCTGCTTTTTCGTGAATGAGATTTGACTGCAGGTGGAATTAAATGTGTAGTAAACTACAGTTGTGCCAGAGTCATAGTCAAGAACAACAGAAAAACAGAAAAAAGGAGTGTGTTTATTTCATATAATGGTCTGAACTTTCAATTGCAAACAAAGAGTAAGCAATTGAAAACAAAACCAATGACAAGGGGAATTGCAACCTTTGTGATAAAGCATAAAGCTCACAACACAAAAGTAAAATACATGCCTCTTTGAAAGTCATCCAGCATAATATATGTAATTACTTTAGCTGCAAAAAAGAAAGCATCATGTAGAGTCTTCCACTTCTTATAGAGGGATAAGCTAATTCATAAGAAAGTGGACGTTTTCAGCCTGCTAAGAGCTCTAGTTGGAAAACAGCTGCAAACTCGTAGCACTTTTCTGCAGCAAAACTGCAACATTTTGTAAAAGTATTCCTTGATACCTTCTCACATACAGTACAACATGGATCTTTTTTCTCTTAGCTAACAGACCTCACCAGGATATACAGTACAGTAGCACTGTAAATGGAACCCTCCTCCACATACTGTACATGCAATGGAAAAACTTTTGTGTTCCAGAGATGAGTTTTTCAAAAAATAATTAATACATGAAAATATTATTAGCTTATAGCTGTAGTGTTAAGTCAGACACTTCTTGTTATACACAGCACTCTCTGGAACACTGTAAAACTGGATGAATAAAAAAAACAGCTAGGCATTTGAGGTCTCGGTAAACACTTCAATCATGGCTATAGATTTTGTTTAATTTTCTATGTAATTAATGTCAGAGGGCACTGACTTTTCACCGATTTTTACAGACAACAGTGGTTATGGGCAACAAACATGACTGATGATTTCATTTATAGATCCTGGTCCATCACAATGACAAAGACACAGCGATGAACATTCTGCTTCTCAGTCAAGGATAGGCAAACCCTTTGACTTTCTATCAAATCTAGTAAGATATCTTCTTATCTGCTGGGGCTTTACAATATATCTTCCAAGAAAGGAATGCTATGACGCTATTGTGCTATGGATAATTACTTTTCTATAAGTTGTAAGTACTATTTTACATCTTTTTTTTAGTCCATCAATGCTTTTTTCCCCCAAAGGCACAGGGAAATTGCACGATGGCAGTAACAAACAATCTGTCATTCTTTTTTTTTTCTTTCTTAGGTTTTCATAATATTGTGCCTTTTTCAAAATGATTAAGAAGGCATCAGGATGGGGACAGCACGGTCAGAAAAACATGTTTATAGACTGGAAATGGAAACACATGTCACAGAAAAAGAAATATGCAGTCTTTATATTCCATTGTTGAAATAATCTGTCAATATGGCACAATTCACATCCTCGACCCCATTCGCCCTGTGTACAGCACTGGGCCCTCACCCATGAGGCATAGTAAAGGCTTATATTGCCCATTACAAGCTGGCTGTATATAGTCTCTGGTCCAGATACTGCTTTGTAAAAATGAAGTAAATCTTACAGCAGGACCATTCGTGAATAGCTTGCTGATTGTTCCCTGGAACAAAAACGTATTACAAATTTTATGATCTCGCATGATCAATATTAATTATTAGTATTCAGTGCAATCACATGACTACAAGATAATGTCTAGGACTTCACACCATCACGGTGTACAGATACTACATTGAAAGATCTGAATTTTGCAGGTATTTAAACGAATATTTAATGTTTTCACACATTATGTACTCCATAGTACATAGAACATCCGATTTCAGTAGCACACAGCAAGTTATGCAAATAATGTATATGTACCCTACTGTTAAGCGGAAGGCACAATTAATGCAAAATATTGGCTTTTTTATTGCCAGTTATCATTATTTTTCTTCTCTGTAGAAACTCATCTACTTACAGTACTTTGCCGCTCACACTTTGTCTATGAAAAATTCTAAAATTTCTGATTAATAAGACCTCAAAAACACTATTAAATTCGGGGATTTCAAGCATTTTTTAAATATAAAAAGCAAAAGGGGTTTGCAGGCCGTGCAAGCCCCCATCTCCTTAAGTTAAACAAAAAGCACCAGTTTCAAGTATAACACAAACCAAATGCAGATGTTGTATTCAATCATGTATAGTTATCAGGTGTTATTCTGGAGAAGTCTGAGTGAGGAACAAGGTTACTTCCACACTGAAATGTGGAAATACAAAACAACATATTGGCTGTTGGGCTTTCTTCATATCATTCTGGATCACAATGAGGAAAACAAACTGTGGATTTCAAAGGTAAGAGTTTGAAGCAAAACATTTTCTCTGCAAAATATAGTACATGCCCCAGAATGTCATTAAAATACTTTTGCTTTGCAACACAGCATCCCCACAACCTGTCTTAATTGCTTTAATCTGATTTTTTGCTTCTTTTTCACCTTTGCAGGTGTTTTACACCACTTTCAAAGTCTGAGATTTGCTTCTTTAACCAGGTCAGTCATTTGGGTCGACACTCTTTCTTTACTAAGCCCAAAGCTGCAAGATGCAGTCCTGAATGGGAGACTAGATTAAGGAGGAATTTGCATAACAAGTAAGAGGGCAGCAGGGGGCAGAAAACAGGCTTGTGCATGGCTCTCCTGGGCAACAAGGGAGTGGGCACCCTACCATTCTTCCCTAGAGTGGAAAAAGCTAATTAGTTCGGTATTCTGTATTTGTTTATCTTAGATACAAATACACTTGGAGTCAAATTGTTTGACAGGTAAGTGCCAGATAAAAAATGCTCATTAGTTTGTTCAATTAAGCTTTCTTCTTCTCTTCTAGTTCTTTCTAAACTTGCTGTCTTTTGCATTTTTTCAATGACACTTGAGTGAAGACCCGAGAGTCAATTGTACATCTTTACAAAAGCCAGGCTCCTGAAGCAAAGGAGACATATTAGTGTCAGAGGGAAACATTAAATATATTATTGTTGGGGCCCCCTGGTGACCAATAAAGACTTATTGTGATTCTGTGTGAGGCTGTGCTATTAAAAAAACATCTGTTTTGGATTTTATTAACAAGGCTAAAAGCAAATCTTAATTGGGTGGGGGCATATGGACATTATATATTATTCAAACCTGGATCAAACTATGTATTAACACACAGAAATCGTATTGCACAAAAAGCCATATAATACAACACAAATATATTTACTAATGCTTTTTTTGTGCTCCATGATGTGATGCTTTTGTTTCGCTCCCCTTCTGTTTAGCTGATTTTCCTTTTCTAAGGCAGCATGCAAGCCAGACCAGCTCCCTGCTCATTGCCAAGGCCACAGTCATTTATCATTTGAAATTCTCATAATTCCCCAGCAGGAGGCACTCCATATAGCATCATGTGCAGCAGCTTTGGCTTGGCTGGGCTATATCTGGAACCATGGGAAGCCTCTTCACTGCAGGCACCTGCCAACTGCACCTGGGTTTAGCACTCAACACCTGTCTCCATGGCAGCCTGGTCTGCAGCCCTGATCTACGGGCTCAGCTCACACTGCAGTCTGGACGAACTAGAGCAAGATCACAGGACCAGGCACACTGACCTGTGACATCCACTACTCCATACTGCTGTCTCGCTGTGTGTGACAGGCAGTCACTCACTGATTATTCTCTTAATCAATAACAGAACACGCATTTAACAATCTTGAAAACTTAATGTTTCCAAAAATGTCAACATCCCAAGGGCAATTAAAAGGAATTGCCACATATTGCTTTTTAATCCCTTTAAAGCAAACAAGTCAACAAGCAACATTTAGAAACCCATGGCCTTGTTAAATAGATTCTCATGGGGATAAATACTATTCCTTATTTCAACAAATGTCTTCCAAGTTTATGACTTTGTGGGAAAAAAATAAGATTTACCTTATTTCAACGTATTTAATCAGAAGTAATCATATATTATGCATTTTACATTATTATCACATTACATGCTAATGCATGTACCCACCAGGCTTGTAGCTTTAAAAAAAAACGTTTCCTTTGCTTATAATAAATGATTATATTTAATATAAATAATCCCTTTACTTATACTTGTTTATTTTGAACCACACAACATACCAAAACACTGGTTGGAGAAAATGTGCAGTACATTTTTCAGGAACAGGAAATTTACTTTTGAAGTTCATGAGTATAAAATATACTCATAATTAGATCTCTCGCTATGACAATATAGTCCCTAAGTAACTGGTTTGTTTCTAAATCATAGAATTCATCATCACTAAAAAGTGATACAGGTCCCTTTTAGGTACATGATAAATGCACTGAGCTTTTAAAATGTGTTCAGTTCATATTTGTCTGAGTGCCTACAACCCCTAGACAATATTGTCCAGCGCCAACGAGGCAATATTCAGGCCATTCCATCACTCTAATTCATTCTCTTCCCATTCATATTTCATTCATCCAAGGCTTAATGAAAGCCATGGCAACTTTACCATTGGATCCTGACAGAAAAACACATTGGCCTTTGTACAAAATAATATAAAAGCAATCCTGGCCCAGAAGTTTGCCTACTAACAACAGAAGAGAGTTCACAAAGTCCTCTGAAGCACCACGACTCAGGAGAGAACACAAGAGTCTTGAAGAGCTTGGCTAACTCTTATCCCCAGTTACTGGCAAAATCCCTGGCCCTCAACAGAAGACAAGTGGTTGTTTATTTGAACGCCCTTCAGTTGACATTAAGAGTGGTCTCCTGTGTAATGCAGTTATCCTGCAATGGCCTGAATATTGTACATTTTAAGTAATGGTTACAGCATTAAGCATTTCCCTGAGAACCCAACATGACAGTGTTACTAAAGGCAGCGCCGCACCACAATCCCACCACAGGCTTGTTACCTGTAAGTACAGATTTCGTTTACATGGGCAAATCCTTAAAGCGGCACTGCTGCAGAGGAAGGCAGAGCGCCATGCTTATTCCCCTTGGATGCTGCAGAACGGTGTTCAGGTTATTGAAAATCTGTGTACCTCATTTCTCCCATTTGTCTTACTAAAAGCGAAAAGCTCATAGGCTGGGCTGAAACAATAATCCCTTATTGTCGGAGCTCTCCAATATTAAAGCTCAACCTTCAGGGACCGGCCAGTAGTAATTTAGTACAACAAAGTTCTCTGCTTTTCGTTTTATTTACCTTTTTATGACCTCAGCAAACGAAGGACCAAAAAAGCCAGAACTTTTACATGGTCAGCTCTGACATTTGTCTTTATTTACATTAACCGGTAGATGATCAAAGAAAACAGATCCTCTTCCAGCGGACAGATTCTTAATTATTTTGCCTCGCAGGACAATATTATGTACTCTTCTGGTAATTCATTCAAAAACTTAAAATGTGAATGAACTACTAGATGAGCAGATTTCTTTAATACCACTCTTCCATCCTATGAATATTACAATATGAGTTAATAGTTCAATACATGCAAGACCATCAAATAAAACTTTCATTTCATTTAATTTGAATCTAGAAACAAAATGCTAATTTACAGCATCAGTCATCTTTTTTTCTGGTTGCTTTTTTAGAATAAATTAACCATATTTTTATTATTTTCTCATATTTTTTGCAGACATTGTGTGTGGTCTATCAGGGCATATTGTTTCTTCTCTACCTTGTTCACACAACAAACAGACAAAATAGAACTATGGGCACACCAAAAAGTTCTGATGGTATCTATATTTTCACATTTGAAACCATTTGAATTGGGGAGAAACCAATGTCATTGGAGAAAACCCATGCAAACCCAGGTAGAACATCAAAACTGAACACAGCAGATTCCCCAGTACAAACTGAACCCAGGACCAACGAGCTGCCATGCCACCATGCCTCTTGTTATAATCCTGTGCTGTTGGGAAAGCCTCTCATGACCCAAGAGAGTCCAAGAGAGACTGAAGTCTGTTACATACAACACTGCTCTTGAATGTCAGTTTACAGCTTGGGGCTAAGATGAATATCATTTTGATTGGTGTAATATTCTTTACAAATCCTTTTACTGTAATTCAGCAGGTTTCCAGGCAGAGTAAATTCATTTTGGGGTAACGTTAAAATAATGACTACAAATTCATACTAGAACAGCACTGGAAGAATGTTCATGCGGGAGGAAATAACATGAAGAGGACTGAATTTAACATGAAACTATGCAGAACTCAAAGGAATTGCAAAAGTAATTCAAAGGAATTGCTAAGATATTCATGCATTATTCCTGCAGTATTCATTTGGGCTTAGGAATTTGTGACCATAATTAAAAAGAGCGTTATCCGTCTTTGATTAATAAGGAATGTATAACAGATATGCATTCATATCAGAGAGATGTCCATTTTATTCCACTTTATTTTGAAGGAAAGATGGTCGATTATGTTTTTATTATTTACTATGTTGTTCATACAAATATAAAGAACAAACTTTAAGTAAAGAAAGACTCAAATAATGTATTTGAGATGGGAAAGATTCTTCATCAATTCTTTTTATAAGAGCTAAACAAACAACAAGATGAACTGTAGAGGCTAATGCGTCCTCCTGTTTGTAACCTTTCTTATGCTGATGCCTTCATGTCAGCAGTGTTATTTATGAATGCCACAACCCTTGTGTATTCTTGTTTGACACACTCCTGAGGTGCACAGGGTCTAAGCAGGGGAGAGAAGGAGTCTGAATGCATGGACAAGATGGAGCTGTAAGTACAGAAATTCCATTCAGTCTGCAATTATCAAACAAGATCAGAAGATCATTATAATTGTACCCATAAATTAAAACTTTGGAGGATAGTATGTTTCTTGACTTGCGAGACAACTTGAATATTTGAAATATTTTATCAATGTCCTGAAATGGCAGATGGGGCACCAATGTGTGACTGAGAAGATCCCTTTTCATAGTCTTTTATAAGTTGCTCCAAGATACTGGGGTGACTTTAATTAAATGGATTAATTCACCAAGCAAAAATGTCAAGAGCTTTCTCTTAACAAAATCAACCTCAGGGGATCATAAAAACAAGTTCCCTCTCTCCTCTGGAGCCAATGCATATTTTGCTTTATCTCCAATGACAAGCCTTTAGCAGTTTACAGGGGGCCATTCTTCATTCTCTGAGGAAGTTTGAAACCAAAAAAAAGCTCACATATCTACAGTTCTAGCAATCTTATAAAAACGTACAAAATCTAAAAATGCACGATTTAATGTATCAATTCACCTTAATTCATGTAGCACATACTCTTTATGATAACCATCTCAAGGAATGTGCATCGTAGTAAATATACAGGGTGGTCAAAGTGAAGTTCTGAGCCCTCCCTTCTGGCCAAAGCATAAGCAATAATCTTCTTGACAGATCAAGATTTCTAAGGAAATTAACAGTTGAATGTTTACTACCACTGGTGAACAAACTGAGAAATTTAGCAGTGTACAGCTCTCATTAAGTATGCAGAATCCAGATTTTACCTCTTGTCTGATTAACACAGCAAGTCCCCAGATTAATGAGTGTTGTAAATTACAACATCATTAGTCAATTGATTATTTCTAAATAATTATACCCAAAGGACCTAATGAAATAGGTGCAGCCATTATAAATTTCAGGTTAACTTCAGAAGTGACTTCCATATTTGAACTAAAAAACATGACATGTGTTATGCCGTTACATTAAACTCTTCATGGTGTAATGATAAGGATGCTGAATAAACATCTATTTCTTCTGCCCATGTACAGTATGTGTTTATGTCTTCATGCATGGGTATGTTGGGCAATACAAATCGTTTTCATGGTCATGAATTAGCAACACGCAGACATTCAGTAAACTGCATCACTGTAACTAGCGAGTTCATATAATTGTTTTCTAATAGGACATCTGGGCAAAAGAAACCGTGTAACCTTGCACACTAATACATAACTACTATTACTGAATACCAAAGCAAATACAGTTTATTCTCTGAACTACACAGATTCCTCTACGGCTACATAAAACAGCAGAATTTACCCACAGCAAAAGAGGGCTAGAGACCAAAATTGCTACACAGGAGGCCAGTGGCTTGACAGGCTTTTATTTGTAAGCACTAGTCAATCATTAAGTGCAGATGGCTCCTTTTCACTCTCTTTCTGGCAGCACTGAATGAGTCCAAGGCTCTCCACACTGACTGCTGTGGCGACTGGGCCAAAGCAAATCAGACTGGGAGGGATCAGCCAAGGCCCCATCAACAGCAAGCTGAGCAAGCATGATTTTTATTATGCAGATTATGTAAATAAACTGTTACCAAATAAAGCTATTTCACCATATGTGTGTGTTAGAATTCAATATCGTCTCCAAGCACGGACAAGTGATCCCTTCATTTTTTAAACGCACATTTCTATTTTATTAGAAAGAGCCTTAAGGAAAAACCTCCCCAGCATTTCTAAGCGATTTAACTTCTCTGTATGTTTGCAGCCTGTAAATATCCATCTCTGAGAATTCGGTGCGCTCGCTGTTCTCTGGCGCTCTCTACTTTGCAATGTATGAAGAGAAAGAAGAGAGTCAAATCTTCTCGGAAAATACCCGTCAGCCACTTGGTAGGGCATTGGCCTGTATCCGTAGAACTCTGACTTCCTCTGCTCACACAGCTGTCAACCCTGTGGTCTAATGAGCATGCCCTTGGGACAATGTTCTTCTTCCTGAGATTCTTGGGCAGCGCTACACTGAGAACGAGGGATCGCAGGCTCATGATTATGCCATATCATTTCTCCTCATGAAGAAATATTAGCCATGGCAAGGCCGCATTTTGTTATTCTTTGTTGTTGCTTTCGCAGAGTGATAGCAACCGTCCTTTGGAGCTTGACCACAGGGGGCTGAAAAGATCTCATGTTTATCATACTGAGCTTATTCTAGTATTACACGATCTTAGGATGTATTCAATGCATTTTACATCCTGCATGCAGTTCATATCTTTTACCACATCCACCGTGGCAAAAGGAAAGCTCTATTCAGCCACATTTTCAGGGGCGACCTTCCTCCTGAAGATCTGAGATGACCTGAGTGATGAAAGATGGAAAGTGGCCAGGCCAGTGTGACGCCTCCAAGGAGTGCTGGACACTCTAATACAATTAGGGAGCTCCTACCAGGCATATGTTTGCACAACTATTGTCTGGGTTTTGTTTGTGGGAAAAAAATGGCAGCGCTATCGTGCTGTGCCTTGAAACAGCCAAAGTGATCATCAACGTAAGTACTGCAAGACAGAGCCAGAGAGCCCGAATACGTATCAAGCAACGCCAAAGCCAGCTGGATAAACCACTGAAAGTCCATTATGTGCTGGGAGGGAAAAAAAGCAATCTATGGTTACATATGGTCCTTACTGTGAAGTGTCCGGTGTCTCTAGAAATTACATTGCTTTCACTGTGATTTATTTCACTCTGCTACTCCTACAGTCTTAGGAATCTTCAGGCTCCTTGAAAGGGTATAAAAGCAGTGAGAGAGATTCTTCTATAACCAGGAGCAAATTTATTTGGGATAATGCCGGATTTAATAAATTAGAACCCCACTAACATAAAAAAGGAAAAAAAAACATTTTCCATATACTGGGAGGTGGTGGCAGTGGGGGTGGAGGGTGATGAGAGACTCTGTTGTGACCCCCCTGCAGCTTACCCTTAATAGAAGCAGCATCAGCAGAAGGTATTCTCTTTGCAGATAAAAAGCCCTTTTACCCATAATCAACATATAATGCATCATTTTTGTAGATAACAAGAGAAGAATTAATTCAAATTATTTTAAGTTTTTGTTAATTGCTTTTCATGCCTGAAGCTGCTCAATGCAGCTGCTCATGGCTTGAAACTCATTAAGTTACTGGAGAGTTTACATTAGACTGTATTAACTATATCCTAATTCATGTACTTATCTCAAACTCTAAAGTAATGGTTTATGAAGCATTCAGGTCTTTATCTGTATGTACACCTCCAATGTGATCATAAGGCTAAATGATATTTCCACTAACACTCATCCTTTAAATTAAAAAAAGCAGTAGGCGTGCATTCCTGTGGACAATCTAATATCCCAAATCCCAATGGGGCATTTACAGGGGCTTTATAACTCTAATTATCTTACACAATTACAGTATATCAACTTTTAGTAGCCCATTGTACTTTTGTAATATATCATACAGACAGGTGCTTCAACCATGGAATGTTTGTCTCGCACTAGATGGAAAAGAAACAAAAGTTCAGTAAGATGCAATATCCTTCCCCTCAGTGATTATAAAGACTGCATATTGAATTTTTAATAGAGTGGCAGTAGGAGCATTAGAGCAGATCTGCACTTGTAATGCAGTTACAACAAGTCGGCGCGGCTTGACCAAGCTTCAGTTATCACATTAGACGCTACAGCACTAGTTTCTGTCTGAACGACAAGAGCTGATTTTTTGGGGAAAAAAAAAGTATTCCCACTTCTAAACACTAAGGCTATGTGAAAAATGATTCAGTCAAAGTATGAAAATCCTGGTCATACTTTGTTTTTCAATGCAATTACAGCAAGCTACAACAACCTAGGGATTTGACACATCTGTGATGAAGCCGGTACAAAGTATCCCCTGTGATAATCTAGGTACAGCAAAGCTACATTCTGCCACAATTGGAAAACTGTGGTAGCATTGTGTCAGTTTCTCCATGTCAGTTTCTCATCTCAGAGCATACAGCCATAGGGGTGCATGAAATTTTATATACTCAATGTCTAGTTTTACCATTTTTAGATCCTATTAAGGAAGCCAGTTCTCAGATACTGCAATTGAATGTGAAAACTTTTCTTTCACTTGCTTTGGATGTCTCTAGTCCGTTCATGCAAATGACACTAAGAAATCCCCTTGTAATGCCCTTGAGCCACTTTTGCACTGCTCTGGTCACAGGCCACGAGAAAACCCCTAAAAACCGCACTCCATGACGTGTTACTCTTTCGGTATTTATTAACCTCAAAATGAAAACATTATGAACCATTCTAACAAAGACAAAAAGGATAAAGGTGATTGTAAAGGGTCTTCCCACAGCGCCAGTGCACTGTATTCTGAAAACCAAAAAGAACTAAACACAAGCTATATGGGTGAGACCTGGGACATTCTTCTAACATATCAGTAAGCCTCCTGTAAGAAGAGCAACTCACAGTCAGAGTCTGCAGGAGTCTAAGCTCTTGGAAAAGCCATTAATATTCTGCAAAGAATGTGCAAATAGCAGAAACAAGTGAAAGTGCTGAGAGAACACACTTCTGGTATTTAGAACCAGCGATGGAACAAATTTGGTCAGATTGGTGAAGTGCCCAAAGGGAGAGAGGAGATGTTCCACAAAAAACCAATCCCAAGCTTGGGTGAGCCTGGGATTGTTGGAAACACTCCAATCTGAGCTCAAACGGCCCTGTACAGTGCTCAATGTCAGAAAGAGCCTGTTTAATAAGATTCAAATAATGACTAAGAGAAGGCAACAAGAACGGAGCAAAACCGCTGAAGCACTTCTCCTTTATTTTGATTTTAATGCATTTTGTTTTCAAAAGCTTTCAGATTCCTGTTTAGACGTATCAAGGCAGATTCATGGGACCGCCCATTTAGCAAACATGGAGCCTGGAAAAAAATAATGAAGGGCTGAAGTATCTGTCATGGAACTGAATGATCAAAGTGCTTTTTTAAAAACATGTCACTCAATTCCATATTCATTAGCACTTCAAGAAGGTTGTACCACATTACGTAGCCAATTGGAAGGCATCTTAAATAATAAAAACATAATGGTGTCCTCAAAACAGCCTCTCCCCCAAAGATTTCCAACCATTTTATCATCCTTGTGTCCTCTTTAGGTAATGGGAAGGAGTTTCAAGCACGAACTTTTAGTAACCCCTGAATTCGTTTTATAAGAACGACTGGAAGCAGATTCAGCTCTATAAAATCATTAAATTCCTGGGTTGTGCCACATGCCTCTGGCTTTTAAAAAATGCATTTTTAAGCATTGATAAGCCAGGAAAAAAAATCTTTCCATATAAAGTGACACTGGAAGCATGCAAATTATTTAGCTGCACGTCATGGATATTTCATAAGCTTCAAAAAAATGTTATACCACTGTGGTCCTCTTAAAACATCTCAGGTTGAACTACTGTTACAGTTAGTGCTTCTACAATTACCATCGCTAATTATAATGAAAAAATACAGAGGGGGTGGCAGGGTGGAGCAATTTTTAGCATTCTTGCCTCACAGCACAGGGGTCCGTGATTCAATTCCTGGGGCACTTCTGTATCTGCATGGAGTCTGAATGGTCTCCTTGCCTTTGTTTGAGTCTCCTCCAGGTGCTCTGGTTTCCTCCCACAGTCCAAAGACATACTGGTAGGTTAAATGGGTTTCTAGGAAATTGTGTGCTAATTGGCCCTGGAGTGAGTGTCCGTGAGATTGACATGCAACGGACTGGCGTCCCATCCAGGGTGTATCCTGCATGGTGCCTGTTGCGTGCTAGGATAGGCTCTGACTCCCCCACTCCTATATTTGGAGAAATCTGTTGGAAAATAGATGGGATGGATATATCGTACAATGGGAGATATAAAAGCCCACAATCACAGAACACGACAACGGGTACATTTTTATTTTACTTTACAATTTCATTGTCATTTTTTCCACAAAGTGAACTTGGGGATGATGCTGCCATCTTAAATTGGGGATCTATAAAGAGCAGCAGATTGATGTCTTTCTAAAACACCAGACAGAACTGAGATCAAGCAGCTTTGCTTTATACCAGAGATCCTGTCACAGAGTAAAGACATGCAACCTAATACCGAATACACATTGTTTAGCACATTGCTTGTGGTGATTGTTTCTCCCTGAAGTCTATTGTGCAGATGATAATCATTCGGAAACAACACATTTTGGCTTGTTAAATTGCATAAAAAGAGGCCACAATCCAATCCCAAAAAATAATAGGTTTGCCTTCATATTTGTCAGCTTATTGCAGAGCTATTTTGCTTAGACAAATTCTCCCTTCCTGCATGATATCCACTGCTAAGTCTACATGCATGCTGCATAAACTAACGTTAGGTTTATATCTTGCTCTGGTACAGTACATCTTTCCCAGGTTAAGTATAGTGGCTGTGATTCTCTCTAAATCTGAATGTTCCCTTTCAGGTTTACAAAGACTTTACTGGAAAGCTCTGCAACACATTCCCAGAAAGATGTGACATTCAGACCAGATGCAAGCAAATGCTGATGTACGAAGAAAAAGAAATAATGTGTTAAAAATAATGTAGGTCAGCTTCTTCTGTCACTGGGCCTTTCAACAGGCCTAATTCTGTTTTGCTAAGACAGATGGAAAAGGTAAATCAAGGCAGCTGAGTAGAGAACCCTTATGAGAGAACATTAAGGGCGCTCTGAATAAACTGCCACAAGAGCGTAGTGAAAGAAAAGTTTGATCATATGTGGTCTGCAATCTAGCAGACATTCCTAAAAGCAAATGGGTCTAAGTGTGGCATTGTTCAAATGCTTTTAGGATGACAAGCTGACAGAGGGTTATTTGTCATCTTTACTTTATAAGGAGAATCAACAATGCAACAAGTAAAAGAGCATTCCGATACCATTCACCTTAAAAAAAGAAATTTGGCAGAAAAGTGTAATTTAAATCATTAAGATGCTGACTGCAGTTGGAATTATACAAGATAAAAAAGGCTTGAGAGGTCTCACAAAAACCTTTTTTGTACAATCTTGAACACCTCCATTTCTGTGTATTAGGTTAAAATAAGGCACTCTTAGCAGAAATGAGCTAGAGGGAGGTGACCAAAGATGCCTACATGCAATAGTTTAGCCACATGAAAATTGACTAATTTCAAGTCGCTGGCAAGATACTCAGACCAGAGGATGCTCATCAGCCTCAAGCAGCTGTTGGACACAAAACCAAAACCCAGCCATCTAAATAAAATACAGACAAAAAAACATTCCACTATTTCAAACAGTATTGCATTGTGCATTGTCAATGCTTTTTTAGGGAAAAAAGCAAAAGGCAGGTTATATCAAGGTGACAAAAATGAATCTGAATGAAGTTGCCCAGAGTCTACACAACATGAAATTGAAAGTTAGATACAGTACATAACAACCAGACAGACTCGATGGGCAGCATGGCCTGCTCTCCTGTGTATCCTTTCTCATGTTCTTACAAGAAAATGCAAAACCTGCAAAGTGAGGCTAATAAATGTTTACCTTCTGAAATGTCTCCCAATCGTTTTACAGAACACTAAAATGAAGCTCCAAGGGACTCCCAGCTTCTGTCTTCCATTTAGTGCTTTAAGCAGTCTGCTTTACCCACTGTTTAGATTCCCGGAAGGTTGGTTTCGCTGTAGGAAGTCAATCTACTCTTGCCCTCAAAGCTCCTTTACCTATCCCCCCGTGAGCCAATGTTCTCTCCATAACATGCAAAGGAAGTTTTTTTTCTTAAGGTCTTTAGGAGGTAAAGCACAAAAAAGATTTCATATAGTTCAATTCTATTTGTACATGTATTTGTTTGTTTGCTGAGGAGATTGTATTTCCTATGTTTTTTTTTACAATACAGAAAATACCACAAGCCTGTGCAATTATCAAGTGTAGCCCAAAAACAAGAAACATCAAAATATTAGAGATGTTTGAGAAAATGTTAATTGACATACATACAGTATATATCATTTGCATTTACTGTATGTGGTGCTGACCATATTCAGGTTGGCCTTACATATCAGATGTCATTATATTGCTGTTGCATATTGATGGGAAACCAAATCAATGCTTTGCATAATGTCTATCAATTATTATTTTAATAAGATTAGCTCTGTTCTTGTGGTTGTGCAGTGGTTCTCATTACAAGACAATCCCATTTATCATGATTCCATGGTTAGTCCTGTAGTTGCTACACATACAGGTATATAAAAAGGTGTTACTTGCTGCGCTGTACTGTACATGAAGTAGTTGACACACCTTTTTCATGTTCCACTGATGTCAATTTTGGACCATTATGTAAGATTATCATTAGTTTTTGGGTGATTTGCTTCCAAATTGTATTCTTTCTTCAATAGATGACCTTAAGAAACCTCTCATAGAAACATTTTGTGATTTTTTTTAATGTGAAATCACAAAATAATTAGGGGAGATAACATATTCCTACAGAACGTAGAATGTGCCATTTAAAACAAAAAATCTTTGCAATGTCAGGCTTCTTTTTTATCAATATGCACCAGAGAAACCACGTACCTACTGAAGTTAAAAATAAATAAAACATACTTGTGGGATGGGAGCTGACTCTCTCTAAGGTGCTTACATCTGCTCTAGGGTTGAATCGACCCAAGTTTAATAGTACATCTGAACAACCATGAACAGCCATTAAAAATAATCCACTTGGACAGAAAAACAGTTGACAGGTCCAGTCTTGGTGACAGATATCATTATAAGCTATAAAAATATGATACCTACAGTTTAAAGTTATATCACCTTACCTTTTATTGTGCTAGTGTGTAGCCCATCTGGTGGCTTGATATTAAAATCACACTATTATTGTTTTAGCAGAGATTGTCAGCACTTTTGCTTAAAGGGCCATTCTGAGCTAAGACCGATAAAAGATACAAAATATATACATGAAATAGTACATAATACACCGCATCATTAAAAAGTGATCTAAAAACAGAACTACGTAGCTGACCAGACTTGCTTTGACTCTGGCACATCTAAACTGAAGCAAGGGGATCAGATTATTTTTCTCAGAATAATAGACCGTGTCTATCTTTGAATCTATTTGATATACTCGTATGCGTTTATTAGTTGCCAAACACTCGACTGCCACTCGATTGCCTAAGCCCTCAAAAGTCCTTGAAACGAGGAGCTGTTAAAAAACAGACTTTAAGTTTCGTCATCGCCGCGGTTCAGATGACAATTACGGCAGTCCAGGTTTAATCGTAGCATCGGGCAGTTCATTTTCTCAATGTCAACATGAAGCACTGTCAAAAATGAATTCCTTTTTTCTTTCTGCTGATAAGCTGGCTCCAGTGCACCAGGCTCATTCAGAAGTAAAAACTCTCCTTCACCAGGCAGCGACTTGCATGTTTTCTTATTTTTTTCCCTCTTTTCTGAAAGCCACCCAAGAAGAGATTAATCATGAAGGGGAAACTCAACTTCACCCTCTAGCTGCAGGTCACAGTTCTTATTTTTTATGGAATTGGCTTTCGGAAAGCAGAAGGCCTGCCTGGGGGCAGGGACCTGATATGAGAGGAATTTGAGAATGAAGCAGAGGGGATTGATTAGCCTACTTCATATCCCACACTCCATAAGCACACTCCAGCCGCAATCTAACACACCGCTGAGCTGAATAGACAAGAGAAATTGGATTCCTTCCTAATATTTAACCTTCAAGTCAGCTCTAACAGCTGTTGATGTGTTGCTCTCCCAGGTAGTTACAGACTGACTCCTTTTTTCCATAAGAAAGAATATTCTATGCCAGTTCTATATGTTATTCAATTACAATGAACGAAAGGGGTTAAAAGCCATAAAGCACAACACTGGGGCACCTGTATTTCAGCAGCTAACTAAAGGGCATCCAAATTTGATACTTCCCACATCCATCTCATGTTAACTCACCCACTTCTGACAGGGATTAATGTCAGCAGAATTAGTCAAATGAACAGCTACCATGGTGATAATTAGTAGTATTTAGGTTCTTCAAGTACATATGCTTGAGACATCATGGGATAGAGCAAATAGCCTTGCACCTTTCAAGTTTCATTGACAGAGGCCGTAAAGAAAGACATTTCTTATTGTTTCTTAATTCTAATGAGTTGGTTTCATTTCCAACATTAATTCTAACATGTAAGTTTTAGTGTTTTTTAAGGCAATCAAACCTCTTACAGAAAGCTCCCATGCAGGCAATATTTTCCAGAACAAAAAACCTTTTTCATGGAGTGGGTTTCATGAAACAGTCAGCTGCTTTTCGACAAGGCCTCCAATGAAAAAAACATTTTCAAAATTCAAAACATGGTCTGGACTGATGTTTAGAATAAAAGTCAGTGAAAGTGAATATATACATATTTTTCCACTGCTGAAGCTGTTCAAATAATAATAATAATAATAATAATAATAATAATAATAACAATAAAGTGATTTAGCCTTGAAGTAACAGGCCATGCCAAATGGACTTCAGTCATTTGGGATATTTCTTCATTGGTTTCTTTATGGATAAAAAGCTTCAGCACATACACTGTACAGCACAATACATTGTTTAGTTTTATTTGTATGGTTGCCATTTACTGCAGGAATAATATATGAAATACAGTACGTAAAAAATCAATATGTAAGAAAGATACCTCATTTAAACACTAAAAGAACAGTTTGTTCCTATTTCCATAATTCCAAGGCAACAAGCCTTCTACAAACCTAGCCTTCAGTGAGGGAAGTAATTATGCTTTTTTTTCTGAACTCATTAGGTTCCGCAGTTTATTCAAAGTAAATTGTTTCATTTTAATTGCCAAAATATTGAAAGTTTAATGATAATTTAATGCTTAGAACTGCAGAATATTTAAATTGATTCATTAGAGCAGCAACACGTTTTACATTAGCACCTTTTTAAGTTTTTAGTCCATTATTGCAGCAGAGCCTACAGATCACAAGGCAAAACTTCACTCAAGCTCAGACTGGAAACATAGTAACAGGCCAATATAAACTCCCTATAGCACCCTTCATACTCAAGGTTCAAGGGACCTACAAATATTAAAACCCCAAAAGAAAAAAAAAACACTCAAACGATTTGAAAACAAAATATTTGAAACATTGCAAACTATTATTAAAAAAACAGAAATCTAATGAATAAAAATGAGTCTTAAATTCTGAACTCCACAGCCACAGAGCCTTAATTCAAAAACAGACTTTTCCTTCCTTTGTGAACCTCATCCTAAGAATACCACAAAGGCTGCTATCACCCAACATCAAAGCATGCCAAGGCTGATAGTTCGACACCATCTGAAGAGTTAATTGACCAATTTAGTTGCCTGACATGGGTCACAGTGGTAGGTACTGCCGCCTTGTAGTGCTGGGACCCTAGCTTCAATTCCGGACCTGGGGAACAGCATCTGCGTGCAGTTTGTAGGTTTGGCCTGCGTACATGTGGGTTTCCTCCAGGTACTCTGGTTTCCTCCCACAGTCCAAAACCAGGTTAACTGGCCACCGGTACTAGGTGTGGGTGTGAGTGCGTCTGTGCGTTCGGCTGGCGTGCCGTCCAGGGAGTTTTCTGCCGTCACAAACTCCTGTCACGTACCAGGATAGGCTCTGGCTCCCTTACGACCCTGAACCAGACGAAGTGGTTAGAAAATAGAACATCGGATTCACCTGGCACTTTAGGACATTGGCACCCATGAGTATTGCTGGGTAATTTACCGGACCAGCTGGGTGATGTATCATGTTCAATGTACAACAGCAGCGTCTCACCTTACAAGTAACTGGACACAGCAGCTCCACACTGCTGTTCACATACTGTACACCAGTCCCATTCCATGTATTACTGTAAACACAAACAGTGTTTTAAAACCAGTATCTTACTGGATCTTATTGCAGTAAGGTCTAGTAAGGACCTTGTGACTGAATTTCGTATAGGTTGGAGTTGTGATAAAGCTTGACTTATAAATCTAGCATAAAGAGCGCTGCAGCAGACCAATCCGGATTAAATACATTCATAGACAACTTCCTCGGCACCAGATAAAGAAACAAAGACAGAATTGTGACTATTTCTTAAATCATATAAGTATACTTATATAAGAATTTAAAATTGTGACTCTAAACTTAGGTTAGACTCAAAAATAACACCCAGATTTCTCACTTTGAATTTTAAATTAGACATGGTCACTTCGGTAAACTTCAATCACATTGTTGGTGAAAACAATGCTTTCTGTCTTATCAAATTTGGTGTTCAGCTGCAGAAAATTGTCGCACATCCAAATATTAAAGTTAGTAATACACTTAGGTAAGACTGGTGTTGTGATTAGGATCTACAGAGATGCCGAAGTGGTTATAATCAGAAAAGCTATAAAAATTAAAACCTTACAAATGATAAGATCTTGAACGTACCGTATAAAGGGGATAAAACTGGACCAAGAATGAACCTTTAAGGGACACTACAAGCAATATTTTATACTTCTGATCTCGACTCCCTAAGTGAAACAAAGTCCTTTCTGTTTGAAGTATAGGATCTAAACAAGTTTAAAATACTGTATTACATGCCATCAGTCAGCCATCCCATAGGAATGTCAATTTAGATCGACTGATTTACTGCATCAAAAGCACTACTAAGGTGCAAGAGATATAAAGTAAATAAGTTTTAAATCTGCAATCATAAATGTATTGCTCATCAGGGAACAAGTTTATGTTGTCTTGTATTTGATCTATATACTGTATAGTATTTTTAATTGCATAATGTGAATATGGTATACATTTTCAACAAACTGTTTAGCATGGTCTACTTTTTAGATTAATTTGTCTTTGTTTTACAAACTATATATATGAAAGTGTGTGAAAGCAATTCAATAAAGTACTTTGGTACAAGTCTATATTTAGATTAGAATCCATTAGATTTCTGCTTTTAACTTATTTTCCTTGTAATTTAATTGATATTCACAATTAATCAGGGCCCATTATTCTTTCTTAATGTGGTTATGTGTAATTTATACTGTAGAGCTGATTTACAAGAGGAGTTTGCATTATCTCTGTTTTCATATTTCTTAATTCCTTGTAGGTTTTAGAGTATATTGGATACATTCTGTGCCATCATCTGCTTCACCTTAGGTTGTAGCTAATACAAACCAGGCTGATCAGCAGGAAACATAATAGGGGAAACAAATTATTGTTGCACACCCGTTGGGAAAGAGCAGGTTGCATTTTAAATTACATAATATTACAGCAGAAATCATGAGAGTCATGTTCATAGTTACATGGGTCCTGACTCACTTACATTGAACCCTGAATGTTAGAACACTGAATAGATTTAGCTTGAGATTGACTTATTTTTTAGATGTAAATGTGAAATTAAAAGAAAAATGACTAGAACTAAGACATATGAGAAGGACTATAAGTAAAGAAAGACTTCACAGCAATAAAGAACCAAGCTCAAACCAACATTTTTTTTAACACCTCAAGAAATGCCATCTGATTTGTCTATGAACAAATATCATCCTTATAAGCAAACTGCAGCAAGACTGCTGGTATTCAAAAGCACACTTTAATTGGAAGAAATAACTAATTCTGCTGTTCCCTAAAGAAATGCTTTCATCTTATAAATAGTGGCTGGAAAGTTTTTAAATAACACAGTATTCAAGATGATGAGACATTTTGTCAGTCCCAGGGGTTCTCAGTGCAAAGCTTTATGGTACTGAATGGATAAGCAAAGAATCCAAAACATGTTTTCCACCGCTTTGTACCTTCCCCACAAATCCGCTTGTATATATTAGCTATATTATAATCCATCGTAAAATGAAAGCATTCAAAAACATTAATGACCTTTTCACTATGATATTAATTTATAATCTGGGACACCCAGAATACATAGTCATACAAGTTCATAGTACACTGATGGTGAACTAAAATTTTAACTTTTTGAAATTGGAATACTGATAAATTGGATAGACACTAAGACATTCACATCAAAACTTTTTGACTGTACCATTAAGAAAACAAGCAAGGATATAAGTTTGAAGTCATTTGGACCAACTTGTTTACTGGGTTGATATTAGCTAATTGATCCAATGAACTTGTCCAGACAATTATTATTGAGGTATTGCAGGCACTCTGCTTCAACAGCATGGCTGAGCAGTTTTTTTCCAGACCCTCAAAACCTTTTGTGTGAAGACATGCTCCTTGATTTCAAACTTAAATGCATTCTTTCTTCGTTTCAACTTGGATCGTTTTTTATTCCTCACAGCTGTCCTTGAAATATTTTCAGGGTTTCCTCCATTTACACCTCTGGATTTAAAATTCCCGGTTCAACCTCCACCATTGTCTCATCTAAGTCTACAGACATTCAGCTCTTGAAGGCTGAACTGTATTCATTCTTGCTCATCTTTCTGCCTCTGTACTTTAGTTGCTTCTAGTTGTGTTTGCCATGTTTTTGTTTGTGTCCTTTATTTTTTTCTGGATTTGTGGAAAATTGTCTTTTTTGCCAGGTTAGCGTTACATTCATACATATTCTGCAGGTGATCATTTTCCATGTATACAGATTAAATGTAAAACTTAGTAATAGAAAATGAAACAAAACAGGTAAAACACTACTACAATTTTTGTCACTAAATGAACAATTGAACTGTTCTAGTGCATTTTGCCTTCTATAGCAAAATGTTGTCTTCAAAGCTTACAAAATCGTGGGATCTTCTAGTTATTCCAAAGACAATCCAGAAACGTTCATATGACCACACCCTTTATTTGCTCTAACACATAATGCCCTCATTTATACTCTACTGAAACCTCCATATGAATAGATTTTTTTCAAAACCTCCTTTTTTCTTTTCTAATTAAATATAATATCCCAGCTCTTAAAGCCAGTTTCATTCAAATATACAATCTAATTTTTCATTTACTTTCGTACGATATACGACATCAACTCAATAATTTATTAAATTACTTTTCCCATTTATTTCCTTCTATCTATAATTGATCTCTTCAGTTTAAATTCTGTTGTTCCTCTTATTCAGTCTGACTCCAGCGTAGCTGCGTGACATCATTGTGAAGCTAGCAGCACCTATTTAAAGCCCCACGCTATAGGAACACCCCTATGCTGCTTTCTGCTTTATGCCCCTGTTTTACCACCAGCTTGGGTGGACAGCTGACAGCTGACATTCCTGTGCAAAAATGTGCCCTCTTTCTTTTGATTTGAGAACACTACATCTGGACTCCAAATATCACTGATCATGCCGTAAAGAAATACTGTTCTGGCTTCAGAAAGGATGTAATTATCATCAAGGATCTGTACGCTTCACCAGCTTGGCTGAACCACAAGCCCATCACATCTCAAAACAGATTGTGAGTGGATTTCTTAGTGAAATAAGGACCACAGGATGAACAGCATCCTCCTTCAAGCAATCATATGAATCTTAATTTGCACAAAACACATTCCTACAGTTGATGAAGTTCAAAGTTTATTTGGCAACATGATTTAATTTTAAAAAGAGAGGAAACCATTTATTGAAGTCATTTAAAAAAATATTAACAGAATCTTTTCACTGTCTATTCATACGTTTTGCAGCTAAATGATGCTTTACTGCCTCTCTTGTGTCCTGAGAATCCCACTGTAAGACCTCATATTGCAGTAAAGAAATGTAATCAGGGAAATTTAGAGCCAGAATTATGAGCAGGGATTGCTTGTTATACAGCTGAAAACATTAAATAGTGTATGACATTATTTGCAATTCAAACATAGATTATAAAATTAAAATTTCAAATAAAAAATACTGTAATTTTCACTTAAAAACAAAAGGACAATTTCACTCTAGATATGCTGCAATTGTTTGCATTTAATGAAGAAGCACTGACTTTATGTCTACTAGAAAACTTGAACTTGTATACATAACCTACAGTCCCCCATGTACTGTACATACCATAGCTACACTTAATTGCCTATACAAATAAATTACTTGCTAGGATTACATCAAAATACCTTGTTGTGTTTTCACTGAATATAGATCAAGGAAAATATCCTTACTAAGGCTTCAGGAAGGACAATTGTTCTGAAATTACCACTGGTTTGAGGAAGATGCATTGATTTGTAAGCTGTAGTTTGAACAGGGGATGATAAAGGATCACTTGAAACTGATTTCAATTTTTCAGATGTTTTTTTTTTCATTTGGTGTAATGCCACAAAGATACTTATTAATACAATGTAAATGCAACATTTGAGCTCCATTTATTATAAAATGGATCAAATTCCGCATTTAAAAAAGAAAATGAATATTTATAAGGTGTTTAGGGTTAATGCACAAAGTTAGGGTTAAAATAAAGTTTTTCAGCAGATTATCCCAAGAGTGCAGCTTTTATGGTAGGATTTTGCAATGTTAATGTGGAGACTAATTGCCTCTACAATTCCATGTGCACACACCTTCACCTAAAGACTCTTAACACAAAGCAAGCATAAGAACAAAAGAGAAAAAAATCATTAATAAGCTTATTTTTTACCAGGAGTAACGGTGATGAGAATTAAGCTCTGTCCTGTTCTAAGAGATCCTCTCATTCATTTGAACGGTACTTTCCTGCATAGCAGCTGTGTAGAAGAAGGAATTACAATAAGACTCTAAGCCTAGCAGAGAAAAAAAAAAACTAAACAGTCTGCACAAATTGGAGCATAATTAAATGCTTACAAAATTCTGTGCTTAGCTCATTTTAAAATCAAGTGCTTCTTTGAAGCAATTTCCTTTCTTTAATTACAATTTCCTGTCTAGTTTGACATTTACAATGCAATCTTCTGGGACGTGTTTGTGATTTATTATTCTTGCTTCTATCACGATGTCAGTCTGCAGAAATGAGTTTATAAAATAAGAGCTCAAATTATTATGGCCTTTGACCAATAAAGCTGGCTCATAATTTCAGGCCTGCGAAAAGATTAACATTTTTGACAACCAAATATAAAGAGATCAGTAGAGAAAAGTGATTGTTTCAATTTTCTGAAATAAAGTACATTTTTAATACGGAAAAAATGGAAGTGTTTATAGCATTGAAATTAAAGGGAGATTAAAAGATCTTTTCGGGGGAAAAACCAATTTTAACATGAACAACTTTTTGTCGGTTTCCAAGGTTTTCACTAGCTTTCTGAGCAAGACCTTTCACACTACAGCTGCTGGCTATACATGGTGAATATTCATGGCCTTCACCGAAATAATCTTAGTTTGACTTGACAATAGTACGTTGTCACGGGGATTCGGACGGCTGGCATGCTGAGGACTTACTCCAAAACCAGAAACCATCCTTTCCATCAAATGGAAAAACAACAGAAGGTTATGATGATGCAAAATGTATTTTTTTTTTGCCCTGGGCACAATCTCATTAAGACAAACATAGTCTATATGGTTCAAGCTGAAGCCAAGACGAGAACACAATAACATAAGAAAGGTTACAAATGAGCAGAGGACATTCAGCATGTCCAGCCGGTTTCGTTGCTAGTAGTTAGCTGATCTAAGAACATAATGCTTTATCTGAAACTTAGCCCCTTTACAACCACAGCATGGGACTCAGTGTAAACCCTGAGTCAAGGAAGGAAAGATTAGTCTTAGTCTTTAGTCTATCAGCATTCACCCTCAAACGGATGTCTCTAGTTTAGACCTTAAAGAGTGGATTCTCTAGGGCCAGTGTCCTAAAAGGCTCATCGAAGTGTGACTCCTCTAAGAGGATGTTCAGGTTAAGTCTTAAGAACAAGGATGGGAGAGATTTGTTGAACCAACTCTACCTCTGAATTCCTTTGTGCTGAGCAGGGAAAATTGACCAGGATTTGGAACCACAGTTTTGCCTGTCAAATACTGCGAGACAAGGTGGCAAATAATAGAGAGACAGTATGCTATGATGAGGTCTGCTAGGTGGAATAGACTGGATTTACCATTCTTCAGAAGATAAAAATCACAGAGAATTGGTACTCAGCCTGATCCATCCACCCAGGAGTGTACTAATCCTTAACTACCTTTAATTACCTGCACAAGTGAGATTCAAGAGAATGGTTGAAAGTCTCCATGAGCTCTGTCCAGTCAGATGGGCACTCGCAGCACACGCTGGTCACAGTCTAATAGCCCAATCATGTCATAATTTTCATACCATTTCAGATGCAATTCAGATTCAGAAATCTTGAAAACAAATTCTTAATGGCTGTCAGAAAATAGTAAAGTCACACTGATTTGGAAAGAAAAAAGTCACTTACAGATGAATCTTTTTGGACTGAAAGGCACAGATACAGTATCTTAACAAAAAAAGCTGAGATGAGCTTGTTTAATATGGAATTACTGTTCTTTCACTTTCTTTTGTACAGCAATAGAGAATCATATTAACATGAAAATAAAGATAAATAACTAAACAAGCTAAAGCTCACAATGTTTTAAAATATTGTGCTTAGAATCCTACACCTCAATTGTAGCAATGCAGAACACTCAGTGACCTTTATGCAAACAACAAAAACAAGACAGTCAACTTTATACTACAAATACTAATACTTAAGTATTAGAGCTGCTACACAACTGTATACACAATGTCTGTTCCCTGTACATGAATTACGTAGTATACAGAGACTTTCACCATGTGTCCAATACTTAAAGCAATGCAAGAACTCTGTGATGTTTTCATTATCCATTGAGTCATGTACAGTTGAAATTGCTATTCTAAGTTACTGAAACTTTTTTTCTCTATATTAATTGGTGATTTTTCTTCTATTCGTATGCATTCAATTGACCTAATAGGATGGCATTCTGTATTGCTGTCAGCAATCCAAATGTCCCTCAGTGGGTTGGACTGCAGTGCAGCTTGGAATCCATCAAGATTTTCAGAATCGTATCAATATTCTCCATTTACCTATTTGTGCAAAGCTGAGTACATCATCAATTAATTTATTGGAAATGGAATTTAATGGAAAGCAGAAGGTTCAATAAGTCAATGGAACCTCTAATCAAAGTGGAGATCTCAAGCAGTGCTGACAGTAGTTTCAAGCATACAACTGTGAACATTCTTTCTCTTGTCTGCAAAATGAAATATAGTTACACTTACAGTAATTACAATGTGAAAGAAGGTGTTGTAAATACTGCAGAAAACAAAACATGGCAAGCATGAATGAATTTTCAAAATCAGGACTTCATTGTGTATTCTTTCTGTTCAGTAGGGAACATATTTCTTTGTCACTTGTCTGCAATAGTTACATCTTATATCAAATTAAGTTATTTAATATTATACTGTATCTTGTCTGTTATGGTGACTGTCATGCATGTTTTGTGTATTTGAAACCTAATCCTGGTGTCCTGGTCCTGTAGAATCTTTGTGTCAAGAGCCTTTCTACTGTAGGTCTCCTTAAAGCACCAGATCCTGAAGAGCCAGGAAGCTGCTCTTCATCCAGCTGAGCTTAATAATGTACAACCAAGCCAATAATGAGCTGTTTCAAGTCATTTCAAGTCCAGCTAGACTGAAAACCTTTAGACCCATCAGCCTTGACATTGAGGATCCCAGCTCTAATTGAACTGCACTACCTACTGCACCATCTATGATGACCATTTCTTTCACCAGGTGGTGCCATCCATAATGTTGACTGTATATGGCTCCCTTTCCCTCTGCGTCTATTTTCATTCCAAAAAAAAAGTATTGCTCCCAAAGAAATTCCACAACATGTCAACCTTAATGAAATTGTGTCCTCAAATTTTATACATGCCCAAATGTGAGTTTCATCACAGAGATAAACCTCTAATTGATCTTTAAATGTCCTCTGATCACATGATGTAGTTAACACTAAGCTTTTTTTTTCCTGCAAGGAAACTAATCAGTGGATGTTACTATTGTCCCAGGGGGACGGGCTTTAGCCTCATTGATCTTTAGTTGACTTCACCGGGTGCATCTTCAGAACCGCACTGGATCACACTGAGACCGCTTTCCAACCCAGTTCATGTCCGACATAGGCGTCCCGGCTTTGCTGAGCACTTAAAAAAGGAATCCCACAATTCTACGGCTCAACTCACTCACAATACAAAGTGTCACGTGAGAAGAGAAGTGAACTACCAGAGATTCCATCATTGTAAATGCTGAACTAATTAATGAATGATCAAAAGAGAAATTGATTCCACATGACGCAAGTGAGCTTACCAGCACTGACACATGCTCGCATGAAAGCAAGGGTAACTTCTTTTAATCTTAACCTTCTGTAGGACAGAGAACAAAACTATCAAAGAATGGTAACTTTAGATCATGTGTAATGAAATAATGGTTTCCAATATGTGCAGGAAACCAATCAGACTAAATTGTATTCAAATAAAAAGTCACCATAACACTCTATTCTTGTCTGATTTTATCTCCCTTTTTTACAGAAGAGATTATATACTGATGAATTTTTACCATTAACATAGAAAACCATGTGTATCCAATATCAACTTGTTATAATAGAGACAACTGGAAAAAAAAATTATCCAGGCATTGGATTTAACATAGTGAGTAAAAAGAACATTCCATACATGATTTGCTATATGTTCTCAGTTTAAAGACGGCTTAATTTCGACTTTAGATGGGAAGATGTCTCCAATTCCCCTTCCATGGTCTCATTTTTGAAAATTCAAGTGGATGCTTGGTATACAAGAGGCGCATCACTGCCTAGCACCACTAACCTAGCTGAAGCTCTGAAAAGCTATTTAATCTGCACAACCTTTTTTTTAACCGTGTTCAGAAGTCAGAGGTTAAGCAGAGGCAAGGGAGACAGAGTCACAGTTAGATAACGGCTGGTAGTTGAAAACCATAATCATGAAAGGCTTCTTCGTATACCTCCACGTTTTTTTAGGCTTTTTTTTTATAAAGAAAATGACATACAGTACAAAAAATGAATTCTGCCCTTGAATTAAAAAGAATGTTAATCTTAAAATGTTAAAAAGGTGTAATTGCATTCAAAGAACATGTCAGATACATAAAATAGAAACCACAAAATAAAATAATTTTAATAAAAATCTAAAACACCAATCCTCCATGATCTCACCACCAGTTCTGCACTCAATATTGGCCTGTTCTTTAAGTAAAAAGAGCAACCTAGATGAGAATTTTGTGCTTCAGTGGATATTGAAAGATGAGGCAATAAACTGCTAAACTTGAGTAATCACACACTCCCAGAGGAATGCCTCAAATGGGGATGGTCAAAACCCTTGAAATTCTAGCCCTTTGCACAGTGCCTGGGCTTTAACATTTGATGAGATTCATTATTGTAGGGAGCTGAATACAAGTGTCTTCTGATTACAGCCCTTCCATTAAAAGTTCCCACCAGTGTGCATTTCCATGGTGGAACGTCAATGGGATTAAAATCTCAATTCACCCCAGTCAATTCTCCAGTAACAAGATTTCATTAAAAGCAGGCAGGGAGGAAAATGGACTAGAAAGCACTGAAACAGCTGGTGTATAAATTATAAAATGTGCTTTCTGCTAACTGAACACACCTTCAGCTCACATACACATTATTATTTAATGTTGAGAGTAGCTGATTTTATGTAAATTGCAGACTTTCTCTGTAGCTGTACTCAATGCCAGGTACTCTTAAACCATGCAAAGAGAAAGATTATGCGAACCAATTAACATATGAAAATAACGTATTAATATACTGTCTGTGAACTGTATCCAATCAGTTCCTTTTCACTGGCGTGTGTACAAAACAATTAAAATTAAATTTATACTGCACTTCTTTAACATATTCCACAGCAAATGTAATCAGTAACCAAGTGCTAACAAAAGTTTTACGAGCCTCCATTTCTCCTTAAAGGGACACGGACATTTCGAATATTTACAAGGGTTCTATGCTAATAAATTCATGCCTTTGTACCCTCTAATGGCACATGTATCTAAAACAAAGAGCGATAATCTTTACCAGTAGGTACCCAGGTGCTAATGAATGGATTACAATATATTGCCCACTAATCATCGGCACTTCATAAATAAATCAGAAGGCCTATTAATTAACAGAGAACTTATCTTTTAGTTACCCAAGGACAGAAAAATCCTTCAGGCTAAACTATAGAATGGTCTCTTTGGAGTGTAATTTTAAAATGGGATGGAAGTGCAGACACATTATATTTAAAATGTTACTACAAAAAAAAACATCTTTAGACAGGCAGTTATTACTCACTGAAATTACAAGTAAATTAATACCTTAGCATTTCCTTCCAAGAGGAGTAAAATATTAATAAAGAGCAGAAATTGGTTTTCCATGTGCAAATGTCAGAAATGAAACAGATATGCAATTATCAATACCTTTTAGAGGGGTGGTGAACAACACTCGTTCTTTCAAACGAGCACAACTCATTCCTCCGGTTTTTTAACACAGCAAATTACTGAAACACATTTAGCTAGCAGGGACCTGGATAAGTCACATT